>NC_133389.1:156460699-156763729 GCF_047511655.1 Castor canadensis | reverse complement strand
GGTAGGTAGGGTGGCAGCTCCATGTCTCCTCTGCTTGCCTCTGTTGGTCTGGAGCTCCAGCTTTACAAGACAGGTGTTATTGGGTTCCCAGAACTCTTAGCATCAGCCTCCCAAAGACACATGAGTGGGGGGCAGGCAGAAGATAAGAACCTCCAATGGTTGGCCACACTCTCCCAGAATTTAGCATCAGCAACAGGCACCGGGGAAGACATAAGTGTTGATGTCCTCCTCCTCCAAGGAAAACAGCCCTCTGACTTGTAGGTGGAGGGAGAAGAGCTCTGTGTTCTGGGCTGCAGCAGTTTGGAGTGGAGTCTCCACCTGGCTGAGCTGGGAGAAGGGAGGAAGATGTGGGTCTTGGTTAAAATACCTCTAACTCTTGCATATATCACTGAATTTCAGTAGATTTCCATAAATAAATGTTTCTTCATTTGCTATATGCCAGTAGGGCTATTCTAGAGAACTAAACTGTTGTTTTTAAAAATAATTTTCACCAGTTTCACGGTGGAGTAGGTCGGCAGGGCTCCTCATGCTGCTGTGTTGGAACTTCAAGGGTGGTGATTCCTAACAGGAGGCGGGGATCAGGAAGACACATCACCATGGAGACTCATCATGGAGAGCTGCTGGTGCATGGACCATGGGTGTCAGCAGTAGCATGACGTCCCCTTTGGGTGTGCAGGAATGAAAAGGAGGCTAAAAATGACCAGGGTTCTTTCCTGCAACTAGGAAGTTACTCATAGCAAGACACAGATATGTTGTCTGCATAGTAAATGCCCACAAACTCAAAGCAGATGAAGGATTTATAGCTAATTTGAAGTCATGTAGGGAGCAAAGAACACAGTTTCTGTAGTCAGATTGCCTGAGTTTGCTTCCTGGCTTTCTATTAGCTGTCTGACTGGAGGAAAGTTACGAAAGACTTTCTGTGCCCCTGTAAAATGGGAATAATATAATAGTTTTCACTTCAATAAATATCAGCCACCAAACAAGTCATATATATCATGGGCTTTTGAGTTTTGTTGGATGGGTAAATGGAATTGTCTGATGATAAACATGGAATATCAGTTTTCAAAGAAAGAATTAATAATGCATTCAATTATGATCAGGGTAGTGAAGTGTTTCTGGGGTGATTCAGAAAGCACTTAAGCATTTTACAGGAACTGAGCGTCATGGCTCTGAGAGGAAGAGGTGAGGGAGATGGATACAGTCCAACCTGGTCCCGTGACATCCCCTGGAAGGCAATTTTGTAATGATCCTTGAAAATCTGTTGATTTTGCTTACCCTTTCTCTCTTTTCTAAAATGCCAAATGTATGAAGGAAGAAACTCTATTGTTTAGAGGCTTTGTGTATGGGGTTTTATTGTGTTACAAACACAACAGGTGTCATGACCATTTCCTGAGGGCTTGGAGTAGATGAGCCATAAGGTCTTTTCCCATCCTTTGAGTATATAGTACTTTGCATCAGCATCAACAATACTTCTTCCTCCAAAGTCTCGCTCATTGTGCTGCCAAGGAGCAGCCCCATGGAACCACTTTAGTGAAGTAAAGCTTACTCTTCCTTCTTCTGTCATCATTATAAATTCATCATTTCCAGCTGCTCCTGAATGCTTTTACCTTTCTTCTTTGTGCTTTTCAAATTGTGTAGCTTGGGGCTGGAAAGGGGGTAACTCTAGTAAGCTATTGCCAAAACACAAAATGAAAGAACCACTTTTCTTTGTTTCAAATCTGCCATCTCAGAGGATTTCTTTTATTTTTTTTCCTGTTAAATTACATCTCCTAATTAGGTCATGCCACTGGAGGTGACCTACATTTCAGAAGCCAACAACACCAGAGAGACAGGGAAATGGGTAGGGGGGATAGAATAATGTCTTCAAATGCAGCTTTTCTCAAATGTTTTGCCGCGAGAGAAGTTTCCATAAATTTGCTCCTTAAATAAGAGATGTGCTTATTGGTTCAACACAGTGTTCTGCAAGCTTATCTAATGGAATGTGCTGTGCTCATTCATTCGTTCGCACATGCTCAAAAGGCACATTGCATATGTATAACAAATTATTGGGCATGGTTGAGGATGCAAACAGACATATTGAAATGATCAGTGCTTTCAAACTATAATGATGTTGCTTGCAGTCTAGTTGAGAAGTCAAGATCTTCCCATGAAAAGTTAAGAAATATGAGACATTTATATGATCATAGATGTTATATCATGTATTTATTGCTACAGAAAAACTTGCCTCGTAACATAGTGTCTTAAAACAATAGACGTTTGTGATTTTACATAGTTTCTGTGGATCTGGAATCCAAGTTATTGGGTAGTTTTGGTTCAAGATCTCTTATAAGGTTGCACTATCAAAATCTTAGCCATGGCTATAGTCACCCTTAGGCATGGCTGGAGTTGTAGTTGACTCATTCACTTAAAGGGTGAGTTTACATTGGTCTTAGTTCCCTATCACGTGAACTTCATAGGGCCTTCTGAATGTGCTAGTGACATAACACTTGGTTTGCTCCAGAGTGGTGGGCCAAGGCAGAAACTGCCCTGCCTTTTATGACCTGCCCTTAGAAACAATGCATCATTTCCCTACATACTATGTATAATTAGGCCAGTCCTATTAATGTGGGAGGGTGCTATGCAAGGGCACTCATACTATGAGATAGTGATTACTTGGGGCATATGGAGGCTGGCTACCATAGATGCCAAGTGATCTGTTTTACAATTTAGAAGCAATAGAAGTCAAGAAGTACATGAGTGACTGTGGTAAGGAGGGTGTGTTAGTTTCCTAGAGCTACTAATAAGAAATTGCTATCAACCAGGCAGGTTAAAGCAGCAGAAATGTATTCTTTCACAGTTCTAGAGGCTAGAAGTACAAAATCAAGCTGTTGCAGGGTCCCATTTGAAGGCTCTAAGGAGAGTCTTTTCTTGTCTCTGCCCTGGCTTCTGGTGTTTGCTGGATATCCATGGCATTCTTTGGCTTGTAGACACATTGTTCCAATCCCTGTGTCAATCTTCTCATGGCATTTTTTTCTCTCAGTATGTTTTTGCATGTTCTTGTAAGGCTTTATAAGGACACCACCCATTGAATTTAGGGTCCACCCAATCCAGTATTGCCTAACAAATTACATTTACAAAGGCCCTACATCCAAATAAGATACCAGGAGTTAGGACTTCGACAAATCTTTTCAACCCCAAAGTGGTAAGGAAATGTTCCTGAGGAAAACAGAATTGGACTTTGAAGTATGGTTAATATTTGTTGTAGAAAGAATGACAGTCTAGTGGGCAAGGTGTGACTGCAGAGGAAGAAAGAAGAGAAGAGGAAGGTAAGAAAGCATGAGTTCTGTTCAGTCAAGTAACTCAGGTAAATCTGATTGAAGAATAGAAGCAGTAGGACTTTAGTTTGAAAGATTAGGTGATTGATAGATTGTAGGGTCTTAAAAGGCATTCTAAGAAGTTTTTAACTTTACCTATGAGAAAATGATGACTCACTCAACATTTTTCCTTTCTCTCTTCTCCCTTTCTTCCAGAATCCAACATTTATTTATTTACGTTGATTGAGATATAAGTTATATATAGTGAAGTGCACATTACTCAATTTTTCCTTACACGTGTATATGTGTAAATGTCTCTGGATTAAACTATAGAACAATTCAAGCAGATCAGAATGTGTTTCTATCCAGCTATATTATACCCAGAAATAATCACTGTTCTCAGATCAGCTCATTCTATAGAACAGCCTATTCTAAAACATCATAAATGGAATCGTACTATGTGTACTCTTTCATGTCTAGTTCCTTTTGCTCAGTTTTATCTGTCTGCTATCTATGTTGTTGTGGGTAACAGTAGTTGGTTCTCTTTATTGCTGTATAGTAGCCCATTCATTGTATGAATACATCTCATTTTATTTATCCTTTGTACATCTGATGAACACACTTAAGGTTTTTAATGAAAGGGAATGACTCAATGGAAGTAGGAACTGCTCTTGGCATGTATTGGAAAAATGAACAAATAATCTCCAGACATATTAAATTGGTAGAAAAAGATTTCTAAAACTTTAGGCTACACAAGTATTAAACAGGAAGAGCTTTTTAAAAATTCAAATCCCTGCTTGCTAATCCCAGATATTCTGAGATTGAAGTCTGGATCCTGGGAGTTGCTTGTTTTCAGCAACTTTCCTTGGTGATTTTCTTGAAGGTGAACTTTGGCCACCTTTTGAGAAACACTGAGAAGGAAATTGCATTTAGGAGACACGAGAAAAAGTATCTCATTCGATTATTTTTTTACATTGATGTGTGTTAATGATGACCTGTTAATTTTTGTCCTGGGAATGGAAGGGAAGGGACAGATGAGAAAGACAGAAGGAAGACTCAACAGTCATCATTGACAGGCTGTCAGAGGGGTGAGGGAGGCAGAGGAGTCTAAGATGACTGAGGTGTCAGGCCTGGGTGACTGAATAAAGGTGATATCATTTACAGAAATAGGAAAGTCATGCTGAAGAACTTATTTTATGGAGCAGATGAGTTCGAGGCTGCTCTGTTGTTTGGGAAAATGATGCAGACCTGTGACAGTATTCCTATGGTAATAGAGGAAGCTGTGTTGAAGGTTGCTATTTCTGATCATCCCTTTGAGTGTCAAGATCAAAAACTACAATTCTGAGAGGAATCACCCAAAGTCCTTCTCACCTTCATTCTGCTGCCCACCAAACCAACCCAGAAAGTAATTTCTCTCCAAAGTTTCTAGGCAGAACCCCTCCTCTCACTCAAGACCGCCTTCATATTAGGGATGGTTCTCAGGATCCTGTAGCTTAACAACTCAAAGATTTGAAAATCGTTTCCAAATGTGAGTAAAGTCTATCTGATTGTTCTTTAATGACCTTGCTTTTACCTGCTGTTAAGCCTCAGAATCACTGGCATTCCTTCACACACAGGGTGGTTCAGAGCCCTCTCCTCTTACAGTCCTTTCTTCTCCAGGATATGGGAAGCCAGTTCCATTAGTCTTTCTACATAGATCCAATTTCCCAAAGCTTTAATCATTTTTGTGCCTCTCATCTGGAAATATGTGATTACATGCTTGACTAAAAGAAGCACTCATTTTCTTGACACTGCTGGCATTGCTGGGAGAGCTGGAGGGCCTTGACCTACAGGTGTAGCTCACTTTCAACCTCAGATGTATTCCTTAAAATGTGAATGTAAATTGCCCTTTGGAGTGAAATAAAACTGTACTTTCCTTTTGGCTTGAATTATAATCTCAACAATGCTTTCTTTTATTTCTCTTTGGCCTTATGTGAGCTCTAACTTCTAACACTTTCATCTGAAGTATGTTCTTTCTAGATTGTCACTGGGCACAACTGTTCTTCCTCAACTCCACTCCCTAAAAAAATAAAGGTTCATATCAAAATGTATCCTTATCATGACTAAGCATTGAGCACATTCTTAGATCTGAATTCATCTAATAGGGAATTCTTTTTGTTGTTGTTGTTGTTTTGTGATGTTGGGGTTTGAACTTAGGGCCTACACCTTGAGTCACTCCACCAGCCTTTTTTTGAGATAGGGTCTCTCGAACTATTTGCACTGGCTGGCTTTAAACCATAATCCTCCTAATCTCTGCCTCCTGAGTAGCTAGTCCACCAGTGCCAGCTCTAATAAGGAATAGTTAAGATATCTTTTCAAATCAAGAAAAAGGTAAATACCAGAGGGTCAAAACCCTGGAAGGAGCCTAGGTATAAGCTAAAGACCACTAATTCAAAATGACAGGATATTAAGAGTGACCCATGCTCCCCTGGAATCTGGAGATGAATATGCCCCACCCCACTACTAGCAGAGGACAAACGAAATGACCATGGCTGAGCTGGGCAGGGTTTGTGAGGAGAAGGAAGGGCCCAGCAGGCAAGGCTGGCTTTCACATTCAGAGTCACATAAGCTTGTGAATGCTCAAAGTAATGCACCCAGGCTTCGTCCTGCTCCTCGGAATATTTGAAGAATGATAAGGGCAATTTCAGTCTTTGTAGTCCAGAGACGTTAAGTGATTAGCTGAAGATGACTGCAAGTGAGCCGATTGAGTTAAAGAAGAAGGGAAGACTGAAGATCACATGTGTTCTCCCCAGTGGCCCTGGGGCTGTGGCTATGGTAAATGACATCAGGCTTGATAAAATGTTTCTCCTTGGGCAGTATGTGTACTTGCCAGAAAGGCAGAAAAGTCCTTAATTCCCTTACAGCCTTCCTTGCCTCCACTCTGAGAAAGCATTACACACTCACTTCTCAGGAAAGTAATGTAATTTACATAAGGTTATAATAAAGAGACAACTTGCCAGAGTTGAGAAGTGTTCAGTTCTCCATCTTGTTCCTGCTGAATGACAGGATGTTTAGCTCCCCTTCTGGTTGTCTGCATTCATATTGGTGCATTTGCCCACATGCTGATTTCAGCATTGGCCTTTGTTTCCCCACTTGTGAACTTCCCAGTCCTGCTTACCATGGAAATTCTGGACTCCAGCAGCACAATGGCCTGGGTGACAAAGGCAGAGTCTGTGTTTCCAGGCGGGATCATGCCAAGAAGCATTACTTTTGGTGAGTTTCTTGAAGAAAGCTTGGATCAGATAAATTTTCCCTTTCTCGATTCCGGCAGGAGAGCTGTGAAATTATTTTTGCTTCATCCTCTCAAATCTGGGTGATTCTTAAAAGCTATTTTACAGAGTGTGCTCTTATCTCACCAGGTGTTTTTGTCAAAACCAACAAGATCCTTTCTAGGGAGTGAGCCTATCCACATTTTTGACAAATAGTTCATCAAACTAGAACCATGGACAGCCCCTCTGGAATTCCTGCTCTGTGTGACTGAGTTTTGGCTAAGATAATGAACACATCCTAGAGGTTATCTGGCCCACAGAGGCCATAAGTTTTTTTCTTTTTTTAGAGTGAGAAGTTTTGTTGACCACAACAGTCTGAGAAAATGCAGATTCTTTTTAGGAAGGCAAGTGTCCATTAATGTGAGTCTCTGAAGGATACCCAGAACTCTGCTCCCCTGCAGAGGATACAAAGGAGAACTTGAACCCTGTGTAATACTTTAGGCTCGGTTGTGCTTGGAAGGGAGCTGAGTATCTTAGTCACCTTTTTGTTTTTAAGTAATCTTTTTATTGAAGTATAATTTACATTTAGAAAGTACACATATCATAAGTGTATAGGCAGATCAATTTTCAGAAAGTGAAACCAGACTGTGTAAGCAGTCTTTCTTTGTTTATAGATGAAGAAATGGAAGATACTGGGATCCCAGAAGTCCCCTGTGCCCAGTTCCTGTTCACTACTTCCCTCCCCCAAGGGTGTCAACTATCCTGACTTCCAAGACTTCCAACTCTTTAAAAACCACATAGAAATGAAACAATGCACTATGTTCCATGTCTGGCTTCTTTTGCTCAGTGTTGTGGTTGTGACATTCATCCATGTTGCAAGGACAGTAATAGTTTGTGTTCTGTCTTTGCTTATTAGTTAGTATCCCTTTGTATGCTTATAACATGCTTTAACAAGTTCATTGTCAGTGGGCACTTGAGCTTTTTGTTTATGCTTTGGATTTTAGCCTTCTTTCAATGTGTCTGTAACCTATGTACACTCTAGTGTCTCACAAATGTGTGTGTATATATGTGACTTTATTCTCTGTAGAGACATAGCAGAAAATATCTATTTTTTAGGCTGAGATCTGTTTTCAAATACCCTCATTCTTTCATGACTATACTTGAGCTTATCGAATCAGTTGGGCTTGGGTTTAGAAAAAATGGCTCTGCAGAAGAAGATGTAGCTAGGCTTCTTATGAAAACCTGCTTTGTATATGTCGATATCTTGATGCCTTGCAACTTTTAGGTAGCATTAAGTGTGTGTATTTAGGAAAAGTGAAATTCCCTATAAAACCAGTTCAGCTTACTTCTAGTGTAGCATGCTTTTGCACAGGTGAGAGAGGGACCATTTTGACCCAAATTATATCTAATTTACTTGGAACTATCTTGCTAATGTATGTTCTCTCCAAACCATTTATTTACAAAAAGTGAAGCAAGATGTTTTCTGACTGATCACAGCTGGATATATGTTTGTCCTCCTTCGGATTTTTACCTTTCAGAATTTTGGCCATTAGGGAAGAAAAAATGGTGCCTCTTTCTTCTTAGTGATATATAAGTTAAAGTATCAAAGTCAATATTACTAGATTAATAACTACCTTCCCTGATCAGGTTCAACTTCTAGAAAGTCCTCAGTTATGTGAGCCAGCACCCCATAAGCAACTCTGATAAATTACACTGCACATCAATGGAAGATGAGCCATAACTCTTCCCAGGATAAAATGAGGCAGGCAATGAAATTACTGAGGATATTTTTCTCTAAAATTGCCAGTACTTTTAAATGGATTCAAAATATGTGAACACACATTTGGAGCATAGTCGTGTGTGTTTGTTTTGAGTGAAAACATTGTTCACACCACTCACCAATGAACTATTAATGCTGTAATTAATTTACTATGCAGCTGTAGTTGAGAAAATGACTTGAAATTGTAAAAATGTCTTGTAAAGAATGACTTAATTTAATGATTTAACATTGAGTCTTATACCTTTAAACTCAAATTTATGGAAAACTTGTCCATGTTGTCACCATGCCTAGCATGGTAATTTAGTGAGGAAAGAAGGCCATGGGGGGAGAAGGGTACCTCACTGTGGCAGGGGAACATAAGACGTGGCTACCTTGTTTTATCACTGGTCTCCCTGCTTTCTTCAAGTAACCCTTAGAGCCTCTCTCATCAGTAAAGGACATTTATGATTTATTGTTCAGTATGGGACTTGAACTCAGGGTCTTGGGCTTGCAAGGCAAGTGTTTTACTATTTGAGCCATGCACCCGGCCATTTTTGCTTTTTGTTATTTTTCATATAGGGGCTTGGTTTTTTTGACTGGGCTGGTCTCAGACTATGATCCTCCTACCTGCACTTCCTGAGTAGCTGGGATGTGACTACAGGTACATGCTACCATACCTGGCTTGTTCTTTGAATTAGGGTTTTGATAACTGTTTTTGCCCAGGCTGGCTTTAAACTTGACCTTCCTATCTCTTGCTCCCAAGTAGCTGGAATTACAGGTGTGAGCCACTGTGCCTGGACTATGAGTGTATATATTTATTTGTGTCAATGACTAGCTTTTGTGCTAAAAATTCAGGTACAAAAATTCCAGTGATGTCCATTTTCTTGGCAGAGTTGAATAATTGTCCATGTACATCCTGAGTTCCCTCTGTTGCTAATCATGACCTTGGATGAGTCACTTAGCCGATCTGAGCCTGGAAATAGGGATGACCATACCTCCTTCATTGCCTTGGAAGGCTTAAACAAATAATATCATTGAACAGCTCTTTATAAAACGAAAATATCATAGTTTTTATGACAGTTGAGTAAAAAGTAGATTTTTCCCCAATCTGAATTGTGCCAACCCTTCTGGCTATCTCACTGCAGGTCCTTTATTCAGTTTGTGGGTTGTGGATTTTGCCTCTGTGTGTTCTATTTTGCTTGCTTTGGAATGGGAGCTCCTTTTGTGTAAAGAATGTGGTTTTCTATGGATTACACCAGGTTATTATCCAGCCACAGTAGAGAAGCTTCATGCATTAAAAAGGAATAAGCAATAACAAAAAATCACTATTTCACTGAGCTAACACATGGACTCTATGTGCAAACTATGGACTCGGTTTTTTGTAAGATTTCTTTCTTCATTGTTTGTATAGAATTAACAGTGACATAAGAGAAAAGCTTAATGTTTTTGCTTCCATGGAGTGTAACAGAAATTTTTACCTGGATTCTTGCCAAAGGTTATTGTTCGGTGCAAATTAAGAGTGAAATAGCTGGTCGGTGTTTGATCCCATTCAGGTTCTTCTTTCTGTTCTCAAAAGGTGTAAGGGGCATGCAGGGAGGACTTTGTAGCTGTCATGGTGTTTTCTCCCTAAGACTCCTGTGTGATCCATGGAATTCTAGTTGGTCTGCCCGGATGACTTGCCCAGCATTGCTTAGAGTAGTCATATGGGGCCCAAAGAATTCACATGCAACCAGAAGCACACTTTCAGCATGGGTGCAAACAATTGGCCCCTAAGTGAAGGTGACCACCCTCCCATCCTTGCAGGAGGAAGTGCATCTTATAGCTTCTGGGCTGCGTGACACTTCTTCCCCAGTGCACAGTGTGGGCAAATACTTCCCTACTCACTTTAATAATGGGATCATGATATTCCCTACCTTCAAGGTTGCTTTGAACATACAGTGAGATGACACAATACAGTTAGCGTGGGGCCTGGTGAAGGTTGGCTTTGTAAAAATATCAACATCTTCCGTTATGAAGGGAGCAGTGTCTCTGCCAAGTAGCACCAGCCTCTTTCCTGAAGATGCTGTAGCTTTGGGGAGCTGCAGGAGAAGGAAAAGCACTCCCACCCAAGTTTGCAGACTTCCTGTCCTTGTCTTATTCACCTCCATAGATCAATCCATTACAAAACATGGA
This sequence comes from Castor canadensis, assembly GCF_047511655.1. NCBI lineage: Eukaryota > Metazoa > Chordata > Mammalia > Rodentia > Castoridae > Castor > Castor canadensis. Next base: position 156,753,257 of record NC_133389.1, on the reverse strand, counting down.
TCCTCAGTCTTTGAAGGGATGGTGGGGTGTATAGTTTAAGCATAAACAATAACAAGTATAATCATTGGAGCAATATCTATTAGTTGGCCCTGATTGGTTGCTTTCTTGTACACATGACAAGGGAGAGAAGGTGAAACAAAGACAGGCCTTTGCTGCATTGCTCCCTTTGTGGAGAACTGGGAACTGGGTTCCTCTCCCAATTGAAAGGAGACAATTCCTCCAAATCATGGCGTTGGAGGGAGTTGACAGCTGAGATTTTAAGGAGGACTGATTTGGTGGTTAATTTTATTTATCTTGCTTCCTTTTCCAATATCAGCTGCTTCTTTGCCCCATGTTATTAAGTCCCAGGAGGTCCATAAGCAGCAATTTACAAATCTATTCCCTTTCTATGGCTAAAGTTCTTTCTAGCCATGGGTTTTTCATAGAGAAAATAGGGAATCTAGAAGCCATCTAACCAGGGTGATCTTTAATGTTCCATCAAAAGCTGTCCAATGTGGGTATTTATTTATATTTAGCCCTGAGTGAAAGGCCCCAGGAGGCTGCAGCCTGAGTAGATTTGGTTCAATATCTGCAAAAGAATTGAAATAAGCTTACCAATGAAGAAATCTTCCTACAAGAAGAAAAAAAAAAACTAGAATTTGAGTCTGATTGACCTTGGGACAAAGGCAGGGTGGAAACCATTTGACAGTCAATAACAGAGCCAAGCCGCAATTGCACATGCCTTTATGAGTGTGCGAATGTTGAATCAGGCCAGGGGAGGAAGAAAAGCTCCATGTTTGCATAGGCTGAAAGGAGGAACTGATATTTTGTTATAAAAGTGGATGTTAAAAATTAACATTCTAAATATTTCTGGCAATCTGGTTTAAATAAACTAATAACAAGTGAATATGAAAATGATATTGCAAGAGATTAACCTTTGTGGGCTGGCTATCCTGCCGTACAGCATTTATGAATAATGCATCATTATCTATTATCTTTAAATCTATCCAGGATTAACAGCTTTGCAGATTAGTTAGCAGCTAAGATTTAAGGGATAAAATCAATATGTATATGTTTTGATTATCAATGATAATCAATTCACTTAAAAAAATCATTTAGCCAAATTCAGTTAAATACTCAAGTCAGGGAAGGGTCCTTATTCTCTAATTGTGTTGCTTTGTTTCCCAAACCAGAGCCACCATGCTGGCAATTTAGAAAGACATCTTTATAATCTATGTCAATGTTGAAAAGATAAAGGAAAAAAAAGGCTCCAGAGTTAAGCAGGAAAATGAGCCAACCTTTTCTCCATGAGAGCAACTGGCGCAGCAGAGTTTGCTTTTGCCCTTGGCGTTCTGTGGCTGATTTCCTGGCACTGTGAGTTGGACAGTGATTGGTCTTCTTTGATAAAAAGTTCAGTTGAGTCAGAGGAGGCCACTGGGCCATGCGCCCCAGCAGTGCAGACTTAGGCAGGGCTGGGAGGCACAAAGGAGCCACTGCTTCTGTTCTTGCAGCCTCTAGGAACAAAGTAGTGGGCCTGGGAAAGGTGACAAACTGTCACATGTCACACAGATGCCAGGTGGAAAGGGGTTTGAGTTTAGATTAGTTGTGGGAGTCAGGAGAGACCTCTTACCTTCAAATCCTTTGGCATGCTTCCTTGTTCTTGTGTTTATCTTCTCAAGGTGACATTAGATCCTAATTTCAGACAGTTGTTATATGCATCACCCCCCACCCCCCTTCTCTTTCTCTGTAATGCTGAGCTTTTGGCATAGATACCAAGTAGACCGTCCATTTGCAGCCAAAATGCAGAGTTTATGTGCTGTTGATTGTTTCTCTGAGCAGAGTCACACCTCAGCTTCTCTGTGCCCTTGAGCAAAAAGAGCTGAATAAGTCGTGTGTTTCCACATCACGTATTGTCACAATAGCTAATTCGTAGGTTACAGAATATTGTCAGAAATACATGGATTCCGGGGCTGGAGCTCACGTCACTCTCCTTAGTAACCTGCTCACACACTGGCTGGCCACATTGCAGCTTTTTGTTTAGACCTATAGCTGTTTTCACAGGGGTTAGAAGCTGGTGTCTGAGAAATGTGTTTTGCATCGATTAAAATTTTTAAAGGACATGCTGCAATTGAATGACAGGCTATTTTTAAATTATTTACAACCTCGACATTTTACTCAAAGGAAATTGTCAACCAAATCTAGTTATCATTTTATCTGCTGGGCCCATTCCTCCTGAGCCTACCAACCACCAAGAAATTATCCCCTCAATTTATTGCTTTAGCAATGCAGTAGACATCTTCTTGGCATCCTCCCTTCTCGTACTAAATGGTGATAGGCATTGATGAGTTTGGGGGGCATTTGTTTCCAGAATTTCTCCAAGCATAATTTTTCAACTGCGTTACAGAGGAAAGCCATGATATGAAGGCTTTTTCTATATCTAATTTCCACCATAATCACTCTGCTACAGAAGAAATCAGACATTATTCTTCTACTTACCTTGTCCCTTTGTGATTACTGTACCACTTGGCACTGTCTCTTTGGGTATGACTCCATCATACCTTTGGTACTATTAGACTCTTGTTGATAAGGTTTCAAGCTTTCTTTTTTCTCTCTCATTGCTGTGTACCTCTATTCCCTCTGCCTAGACTCTCTCTCTCTCTCCCTCTTGGTCTTCCTGACCACCATACTAATGTTGCTTGCTTCCTTCCCCCAACACCATTCCAGTGGCTGTCCATTACCATGCTGCCTATTTTATGTCAATTATCACAGTTAACGTCACTTACCACTATCTAAAATACTATTTATCTATCTACGCAAGTATAGTTTGTTTCCACCAAAATTTCCATAAAACACAGGACTCCATTTTCTTTTTTTATTACTACTTCTTAGTGTCTGGAACAGTTCCTAGGGCACAGGAGAGACTTAGTAAATAGTTGCCACACACATGACTGGAGGCCTAGCTATATCTCTGTCCTTTCAACTTTCAGCAGGACTCTGAAATAGCACTTTCCCCTTTGGCTCAACTGATTTTCTGAAAACCCATACAATTCTAGATTCTGATCAGTATCAAAAGATTTCTTTAAGACCCAATGGTCAGTGGTGATGAGGAATGGAAGTGTGGAGAGGTTGATTCACCCAGTGAGTGGTAGACATGAGGTCTAATTTTAGGCCTCCTGTTTCTTTGGAGCAGTCATTCTCAATTAGGGCAATTTGGTCCCCCAGGGGACATTTGGCAGTGTCTGGAGTTATTTTGGGATGTCTTAACTCTGGGCAAGGAAGTAATGTGTGTAGATGGTACTTAGTGGGTAAAGCCCAGGGGTGCTGGTCCTTACAATCCATGGGGCAACCCCTCCAACAAAGAACTATCCCACTCAAATGTAAATTGTGCCAATTTGAGAAACACTACCTTCAAGCTATGAATAGCAATAATGAGATTTTGCCCTCTGTTTGAGTATGAATGAGCCAAGGTCCATAGAGAGTTGAGGTTTTTTTATTTTTAATTTTCAAAATAAAGTAGTTTTATTATTTTTTGATTATATAAATAATTTATAGGCCAGGAGTGGTGGTGAATGCCTATAATCCCAGCTACTCAAGAGGCAGAGATGGAAAGAAATAAAGTTCCAGGCTAATCCAGGGAAAAAAAAGAGAGACTTCTCCATCTCAACAAATAAAGCAAGGTAGTAGTTCTCAACTGTAATCCCAGTTTTGTGGGAGACCAGCCTAGGCAAAAAGTTAACAAGATCCCATCTCAACAAATTAGCTGCACATGGTGGCGTGGACCTGTAATCTCAGTTACAAGGGAGGCATAGGCAGGATGATTCAGGTCCAAGGTCAGTCTGGGCAAAAATGAGACCCCATCTGAAAAAAAAACAAAATCAAAAAGGGTTGGGGCATGGCTCAAGGTGTAGATATCCTGCCTAGCAAGCACAAAGCTTTGATTTCAAACCCAGTACCACCAAAAATCAAAACAAAACAAAAACCAAAAATGAAACAATTCATGCATGTTATAAAAGAATTCAGATAAAACCAAATGATATTCAGACAAAAGAGAAGATAATCCATAAGCCTAGCACTTAGAGATAAACATATTGAAAATCTTGGTATGTATTTTACAAGATGTTTTTCTATGTATCCATATATAGATTCATGTCTTTGTCAGAGGAGGAATATCATTTAATATCTTACTGCTTATAATTTGCTTTATTCACTTAAGCACATTTTATTGAAATGTTATAATACTATAAATAAGGAACCATGTTATAAATTCTAGGAGTTTCATAATATTTTGTTTTGTGAATAAAACTCATGTTTTACCAATATCCTATTGGTGAACACTTACCCTGGATCTGAACGACCATTCAGTGAGTTCCCTTGTTTATTCATTCTTAATTCTTCCCTTAAGATTAATTAGTAGAGTGAGATTTCTGGGGGGAAAGGAAGTGTTATATGTTACGTTGCCTGCCTGAAGGTTTGCCAAATACTAATGGGAAACAAATAACAAGAAATCTCAGTATGCTGGAATTCTCTGTGTTATCCACTTTGAGGTAGGAGATGCAGCTTACAAGGCAAATTATCCTATTAGGCTTAATTTTCCTCCTTTTATGTCCTAGTATCAGGACAAATTCATTCCCATTTCCTATAGTCAATGTAAATTTGATTGAGGAAAAAATTATTGATGGGGAAGAAACGGAACATTCATTTAATGCTTCTATAAACCAGGAACTTTGACTATCTCTTCTTGTTTATAGATGGGAAAATCAAGATTTAGACATTCTCATTGAAGATCACAAACCTTACATCTGACAGAATCAGAATTTTAATGTAGTCCTTGCCTTTAATAAGTTGATAGCCTAGTGTAAGGCAAAATAAGCCAGGGACACTTTCTGTATTAATGTCACGTGTGATGAGATTGATGTTCAAATTATGACCCTGGGGATCTTAAGATTTTAAACTTGTAAGGAAATAGTCAGAAGGGCTTCAGGATATTATACTCACCAAAGCAGGAAAGTAAGCTAATATATATTTTAAAGCTACTTTCAATAACTAAGATGGAAAATGTATAGGTGCCTGGTCTGTCTTTAGTAAGCAAAAAACTTAAACATTGATTGATTTTTGTATTTGATAAATTCCTTATTTCCAAGGACACCACAATATACCTGTGCATCATTAACATTCAAGATGTATCGACCAAGTCAGTAACTATGCAATAAATATAGTTTCTTGTAGAAACCCGAGAAGCCAAGAATATTAAAGAGCTCTATTGTCTGAACATTTTCTCATTTCCTTTTCTTCTTCATGATCATCCTAATTCCTAAGTCTTCTAGCCGGGTGAAGAGATGCACACCTATAATCTCAGTTATTCAGGAGGCAGAAGCAGGAGAATCAAGAGTTTGAGGTCAGCCTGGGCAAAGTTAGCAAGACCCTATATCAAAAATTAAAATAGAAACTAAAGGGTGGGGGCATGGCTCAAGAGGTAAAGTGCTTGCCTAGTATGCCCAAGGCCCTGGGTTTAATCCCCAGTACTGCAAAAACCAAAAACCTATTCAACACCAAGAATTCAAAAGCACACCTATTGTGCCTGGGTGGTGGTACACATCTGTAATCCCAGCTACATGAAGTAGAGGTAGGAGGCTTATGGTTTGAGGCCACCCCTGGGAAAAAAATGAGAGACTCTACCTGAAAAACAAATGAAAGAGAATGGGCTGGGGATGCGGCTTAAGTGGTAGAGCACCTGCCGAGCAAGAACAAGGGCTTGAGTTCAAACCACCGTACCTAAAAAAAAGACACCTTATTGAGAGAACCAAGTAATGACAGAAAATTCAATCCTATTAAGTTTCAGGTACTTTGGAATTTGAAATAAGTATGTGGGCCAACATATATATTTGAGAGCTGCCTGCCTACCTGCTCTTTCCAGTATTTATCAGATACAAAAAATAAAATTGGGAAAGTCAGGTAACAAGTTGTTTGAAGCATCTGTCTCCAGCTTCCAAACAAGCGGCAGCAACCAAAGTAATGTTTTTTGGTGTGTGTGTGTTGTTTTTTTTTTTTGGAAACAGGTCTCCTATGTACACTCTGCAGCCCTGGCTGGCTTTGAATTCAAGATCCTGGTGCCTCATCCTCCCCAGTGCTGGGATGACCGTGCCCAGCTTTGACGTTTAAAAATAACGTTTAGATAATGGCAAAGCCAGGGGTCTACTGACATCTCCTGTGGAATTGGCCCTTCAGAGGCCCAGGTAAAGCCAGTGTGGGATCTCACAATTAAATGCTCCTATAATTAGCTTTTTGGGGATTTGGGGCCTGAATTAAGGGGGGGCTGGCAGCAGAGGAAACGTGGGACCCAGGAGCATTACACGAAGTTTTTTAACACTGGGCTGAAAGGAGGTGTCATTTTACTTGTTTGATTTTCGTAAGAGAACATGAGTGATTAAAAAATAAGTTCCTCCATTGGTGTAAAGACCAGAGTTGGTTCTGTCATCTTGGATGGTGAAGGCCCCGTTTTAAACATTTGCACTGAACCCAGTGCAAATGTAAGGGCAGTCTTGTGGAATCTTATGGAACCAGAGACTGGTAGAGCATGGAAGGGCCCTAGACCCCATGCGCCCAGTGGCTCTCAACCCAAGTTGTCTACGACAACCTGAAGGACTCTTACAGTGTTGAAACTGAACCAATGGCGTAAGGCTCAGACGCTTGTATTTTTCAAATGCCCCCAGTAGATTCTGATGCCTGGTGTGGGTTGAGAAGCATGGGTCTATTTGATCCATCAATTTTCATCTCTCTAGGACTCTGTGGCCTGCCATGGAAGCTTCAGTGGTGCCACTTTATTCAGCCTGATGGCTTTGCCAAGAGTGAAATGGTTTGAAGAAATGATTCTACTCTCAAGGCTAAATACTGAGGACCACGGGTATAGTCTAATGAGCTTCTGGGCATCCTTCTTTCTCCAGCTGAAATGCAATGGTCAGGTTGATCATTTCACAGTAAATGCATGAAAAGATTGGAATACAAAACAGCTGTCCCTGTTTATCTTCCAGAGCAAGAACTGGATGAGGAGAGATGCCAAACTGTGACACCAACCCCCAAATGCCTTAACCCACCTGGCTGGGCGTGCTGGAGAGAGTATTATTCATCAGCATCATCCCCCAGTGGGCATCTCCCTCAGTCGGGGCATCTCCCTCAGTCAAGGGCTGTGGCTGTCTTGGAAAGACTGTGACCTCAGGTGGGGAGTGTCCTTGAAGCTGGGGTAGCTCCTGAAATAGCTGATGGCTGGAGGAGGTCTACAGCTTGCATTCCAAGTACTCTCTTGAAGGGGAAGTTGAACAGAGCTCTGGGCCTATACTGAAGGTATGTAAATTTGGGGAGGGAGGGTATAAAGAACGTCTGAGAACAGGTTATCCTTGATTGAAAGAGAGGAAAGTGTTTGGGGGGCGGGTGCGGTACACAAGCATCCTACACCAAGCTCATGGTAATGAAACTGGGAAAGGGTCCAGATGGAGCAGGGAAAGGTGATATGAGTTAGAGAAGAAACAGCACATCCTCTGGTCTTAATCTGTTGTGTGTTTTTATAACAAAATACCCAAGGCTGAGTGCTATAGGGAAAAGAGGTTTATTTAGCATACACTTCTGGTGGCTGCAAAGTCCAGAAACCATGATGCTGCCATTTGGGGAGAGTCCCTTTGGCTGTGTCACAACATGGCAAAGAAGTAGAACCGGAAGAGGCATGTGCAAAGAGAGGTCACATGGTAAGACAGGAAGCAGGAGGGCAAGAAGGAACCAGGCTTGCAATTTTATAACAACCCATGTTGCAATCCACTCTTGTGAAACCCCACCCATTCCAATGGACTCCATCATCCCTTCCAGGACAGTCCCGACCGACCTCCTCCCACCAGGCCCCACCTCTCAACATTGCTACACTGTGTACCACGCTTCCAAAACATCAAACTCTGGGAGACAGGCCATGTCTAACCACCAGAACTTCTCATTTTAGGAAATCTCAGACAATTGTCTTCCTTTTCACAGCTTTGTGTTGAGTGTAAAAAAAATTTTAGGCCTGGAAGGGTTAAATAACATTCTAAAGGATTCTCTTATATCTTGATCTCTATCTGTTACTCCTGCCTGTGTAGTAACTGTAGCTGATGCGAATCAGGCTCAGCATGTATTTGTTGAGCATTTAGTTCCTGCTGCCTTCTGTGCTGGGGATTTTTATGTATAGTTTTGTTTGCCCATATTTTCACTTTAATCAATAATTGCCCATTGAATAACTTTCTTTTCATTTTCCAACTTACCTACTTGTTTATTTAAAAACAAAATGTAGAGAACATCATTTTCTGAGCTGAAAACAATAGAATCTCTAGAATCTTGTTATTGAGTGGCAAATATGTTCCCATTGTGTTTAAAAGGTACTTTGTTATCACCACTTTAATTATAGTGGTAAAATAAATCTTTATGAGCAGAGATGCGTTAACTATGTTCTTAATTTTAAGAGCTAGCCCTCAGCCTTTTTATGTGGTGGGGTAGACATATAGCAGTGCATTAACACTGAGTTAATAATCAAAAGATTGGTGATTGATATCAACCACTATGACAGACATAGTCTAGGACAAGTCAACAAATGCTGTTTTCTACTGTAAACCACAATGTTCAGTAACAAACTTCTACAACAAACTTTAATATATGTAGTTTTAAGGTTATAAGACAACAGTTCTTAAGACTGTTAAACTCTTTAATATAGTTATAAAACAGGCTGAGACTCAACTTTAAGACACAAACAACAGGGCCGGGAGGGGTGACACAAGTGGTAGAGTGCCTGCCTAGGGCGCTCCAAGCCATGAGTTCAAACCCCAGTCCCACAAACAAACAAACAAACAAACAATCAGTGGACCCATTCAACTTAAATTATGGTGGCTGGCATGCAAATATTCAATGAGAATTTTCTTGCCTATCCATCAACAAGCAATTTCTAACCAAAAGATGTGTCTGCTCAAACTAACTGGGTTGACTGTTTCTGAAATATTCAAGGTTTCTCATTAATTTATTCACTGAAGTATATAGCTCCTGGCTTTAGTTACAACTTCTAGCCAGAGGTTTGTTAAAGAATAAGGAGCCTCTTAATTTCTGGGGTCACAATGATAACACTTCAGATTTGAACAAGTCATCTGGTACCATATTCTCATTGTGCACAAACATAGGCACATACAACCAGCCTTTCAATGAATGGCCTTAAGCAGGGGCATATCCCTGGATAAGGGTGGAGGGTGGGTAGGCACCCCCAGAACTAATTGCCACCATGTTTCTGGTCAGCCACTATAAAATGAGGGTCAGAAATAGAGCTAGACAGATGGTGGCAAGAATGAAGGAGGGAGCCATGGCTGGGTCACCCACCCTACTCTTGTGGCTTCTCAGTCAGGTACTATTGCAGGCAGGGAGGAGCTTTCTTCTGGCTACTAATTTTTGTTCTTAAATGAAAGGCAGAACAGGGAGGCAGATGGAAATAGGATCACATTGTGACTCCCCTGGCCCCTACACACTATGCCTGCTGTTGCTAGTGCATAGCTGGTCCTGCTGTCTAGGTACAGTTTCAGAGTTCTGGGCCACAGGGCCCCTGTCTCACAAGTTCAAAATAAGAGGATTGGTGTGGTGCTCACTACTTTAGTTGACAGTGAGTTTGGCCACTTTGGTCTCTACAGGAAAAAAATAAAAACCAGGTAAGAGATAATCATCAGGACATAGTGAGGGAGATGTCTGATGGAATTGTCCATCCTCACAATAGCTGTTTGAAAAGATTATTGTGATAACTGAGGGTGGGGAAGGGGAACTGAGTGAGTTCAAGAGACGGAGCATTTGGAGAACCTGCTACTTCGGTTCAGGCAACTGAAAGACCCCAGATAGATACATATAGGTTGAACATCCCTAATATGAAATTTACAACTTTTCAAGCACTGGCATGATGCTCAAAGAGGTTCCAATTTCAGAGCATTTTGGATGTGGGGTTTTCAGATTACGCAGGCTCAATTGGTAAAGTCTATGCAAATGCTAAAAACAAAAAAAATCTGAACTACTTCTGGTCCCAAGCATTTCAGTCTGTAAAAGGTAAGAAGGGGCTGACATTGTTGTTCATCTACCTTGTCACTTCACTGCACCAAAGTCTCTCCAGGGTTAGGCCCTCAAGTTCTGAAGTTCCTAGTCATGTCAGGGAATTCTACAATGAATTCTTCTCGTGAGCCTGGCCCTTGAACATCAGTTGCAACACTACTGCTACGTATAAAAAAATGCAACAAAAAACCCCCAAAATGGCAGAGAAGCCTCCTCAGGACCTTGAGGAATGTATTTAATTTGTGATGGTTTCCATTTTGTTTGTGGGAGGAATAAAAATAAAACAAGTCCTAGAAAAATAACCACTTCATCACATCTTATAATGCATTCAACCAGGAGGTTGGAAGTTTGCCTTGAAATTGCCCTCGCACAATCTTCGAGGATTTGGTGATTCCTGCTTGTAAAACAAGTCAGTGGAAAATTTTCAATTGTGAGCATTATTATTATAATATTAGATCCTTTTAAATGACAGCATGTGCATATACAGCCCACTCTAGAAACCCCAATCATGAATCCTAAAAGCAGGAGTCAAGTCTATTGCACCAATTGTATCAGAAAATATTTACGTAATGTGATTTCTTAATCCTACAAAATGGATTGGTTAGACTTAGCATGCCTGGTCTTATTGCCTGCAAGGATTTCTTTTTAATTGCTACTTTTAAAAAGTCCTGCTTTTAATCATAAAGTAATATACAGGGGTCTGATGACTTCGATTCTTCCTACAGGTTAGATAAACAGTATAGACTGTAGGAATAACCCACTGCTAGTTTACATAAAATAACTAATGGGAAAAGTAAAAAGAATCAATCTTTTTACTTTTTGTTATTCCTTCTCCCCCCCACCCTTTTTTTCCTTTCTAAGGTTCGTGGTTTGCAAGAATCACTGTCTTTAGATTTCTTACTTATCCTTGCTCTCAAGTGGCAACTTGTATAATCTCATTTTAACCTGAAGTGTTGAAACCTGGAAAAGGGTTGGGTAGAGAGCTAGAAAGTTACTAATTATCAGTGTTATCCCTGCATGTTGCCCATCAGTGCTGCTATATGCACAGCCCAGTTACCTGGGCTTGACAGTTGTCCTGACTTAGATAACTGTCACTCAGACGTGCCTCACTCAGACCCATTTTTACCCATTGTAAAAACCCTTCTTTCTTTTAAAATCCATTCTGAGATGCCTAAGTACAAGTAGGGAGAAGTAGAAATGGAAGGTTATAGGATGGACCCTGCAATGGGCTTGGGACAAGGGATGAGGGGTCCGTAGAGGCAGAAGAATAGAGAGACCACTGATCCAAATCACAATAATGGCCCAACGACTTGGGACTAGAAGTGCTGGGGAGGACTCCAATGCATGCTGCCAGATAATTGAGAGCTCCCTCAGCAGGAGATGCCACTCAGCAGTGCTAGTAAGGAAGCTTGGGTGTTTAGAAAGTGGAATCTCCTCATTCACACCTCTTATCCAAGCTATCATCACGTCCTCTTGGCTCTATTTTCCACACATACTTAAAACCCGATATGCTCACCACCTCTGCTGCTAACACCTGGTCCAGTTCACCATCCTCTCTTACACAGATTATCAAAATACTTCCTAACTGGTCACCCTGCTTCTGCCTTTCACTGCTTTCACTTCCCATAGTCTCAGTGCAGCAGCCAGCTTGGTTAAAACCTGTCGAGTCGAGTCATGTCATTCCCTCAGTGGTTCAAAGTAAAACCCAAAATCCTTACCAGAGCCTGGTAGGCCTCACACAGGCTATCCTTTCCTCTTCTCTCTGCCATGTGTGCTTCTCCTCCCTCCCTCTGTCCTGATGCAATGGTCCACCACTGCCTCCTTTCATTCCAGGCATGCTCTTTCATTGAGGGCTCTGCTCTTCCCTACAGATGGAGTCTCGGGGTTCCCCCAGATAGCTGCCTGCACCACTCCTCCAGGTCCTTACAGGTCCTTCCTTTGCTCAAAGGTCACCTTCCTGGGGAGTATTCCCAGATCACACTCTTAAACCTTGTATCTTCACCTCCGTCTTGTTCCATCCCTCTGTCCTGTCTTTTCTCCATTAGTATACATTATACAATCTGCTTATTGGTTTATTTTTTGTTTCTTCTCAGCAGACACTGAAGCATGTTTGCTTTCTAATGTCCCCAGAATTTACAACAGTGTCTGAAACACAGCAAGCAAATTTTTTCTTCGGTTTTTTTTTGAGGCAGGGTCTCACTATGGAGCCCAGGCTAGCCTCTAACTTCCTCCTTCCTCAGCCTCATAAGTGCTGGAATTACAGTGTCCATCACTATGCCTGGCCTACCACTTAATAAATATTTGTTGAATAAATAAATGAATGAATTATTCATTAAACAGGCCCCCAGTAATGACAAGAGGAACAGGACATTGCTCAAATAATATTTGCCAAGAGTTAATGGGATTGTCAGTATTTCAGTTTAGGAGGCCCTTCCTTGGAAAAATCAAAAGCAAATAAATGTTGTCCATGTTTCTTGAGTGCTCAGAGTAGAGGAACTATGGATGGAATCTTCTCGGTTTGTGAGAGAATAGCCTGTAGTGAAAGAGCCAGAGGCTGGCACTTCAGGACTTTGGGGAACCTTTGTAACAAGCATGGTCTAACTCATCCATCCTTCCATCCATCCGTCAATACATCCATTCATTCAGTCTAACAGCAGTTATTTTTACCCAATGCTTTTCCAAACTCATCCTTGCATTGCTTAGATTTTCTGAGCATCCCTTCCACAGAACTGTTTGTTCTCATGGCAGGAACTCCTTCTTTTTCAAATCGGAGATCCTTCATCCTGTAATATGATACCATGAATGAAGGAACCTTGGATAAGAGGTGTCTGAATTTTTAAATTAGAATCCACATTTCTCCAACTAGCACTAAATATTTTCACAGCGTTGCCTCACTGCCTCGGCTAATTCAACTTGTGCACTGTACATGAGTATCTGCCCACCATAATCATTTCTTTTTGCTCAGGGTCTTGCTAAATCCAAGGCTGATCTGAACATGGAAGAAGAGGCTTTGGTCCTGGCTATTTATTCCCTCAATTTCTGAGTTGTTTTGTCCATTTATGTCATGGGTTCATTTCTCTTTCTTGCTCTATATTCTACTATATATTAAATATCTATAACCATTTCATGCAGTAAGATTCTTAAAAGCTACACTTTGGTGCTCTTCCCACAGATTTTAATTTTTTACTGCCCAATTTAGTGACCTTGGGCTGCCATAACAAAATACCACAGATTGGATGGCTTTAACAAAGGCATTTACTTTGTCACATTGCTGGAGGCTTGAAGTCTAAGATTGGGAGTTGACAGAGTCAGGTTCTTGTGACAACTTGACTTATGCACGTCTTGTTTTTCCTGTATGCTTTCATGGCCTTTCCTAGGCACATGATTAAAGAGGGGAAAAGAGGGAGAGGAAAAGGAGAGAGAGAGGGAGAAAGACATGGGGAGGGAGAGGAAGAGAGATTAAGAGAGGAGAGAAAGAGAAAACCTATCTTCCTCCTTTTATAAGGCCAACCAATCCTACTGGATTAGACCCCACCTTTATGACTTCATGTAGTCAGATAAAGCTCTTCAACATACAACTCTGGGAGAAAACTATTCAGTCCATAGCATTGCCCTGCTTCAAGATACCCATTATATATAGTAGCAAGCATTGGTGGTGTTAATTTTTTATAATTTAATCTGATCCTAACTCATGCCCTAATTCATGTGTACATGCCCAGTCTTTATATTTCCTTCCTCAGTGTGCATTTCAAGTCACTATTTAAACCCACTTTAGGGAGAGTGATTTGTAGATTAGTCTTGCTTTTGTCCCAGTTACCAAGTTTTTACTCTAAATCTGGTTTCTTTTATTTTTGTTGAAAAAAAAGCAGGTCAGTATGGAATCTTATGTCCCCATTAAACATTTTATATTCCTTGTCCCATCTGGCTCCCATCTCCTCCATCTTCTCTGCAGTTGCACAGATACAAGCCCATACACTTTACACAACTCTCTCTCATCTCTCTCTCTCTCTCTCTCTCTCTCTGTCTCTTCCTTTTCCTCTCCCTCTCCAACATGTTTTTTCTTTTTTTCTTTTAGTCATTTGAGTTTCTGATTTAAAGCTTCAGAGAAGTCTAACCAAGCATTGTATCTTTGGAAGTCAGTCATACTTTACTCATTCATTACTTGCTTTGTTTCTAACAACTGAGACTACTTAGCAGATGGGGAAACTGAGGCTAGAGAATGTAAGAGATTTTTCCATAGCTATTCAGTCTCTGAGCCACAAAAGAGAAGGTCTAAAGGCCTGAATGATGAGAGGTCTGGAGGTAAACCAGCCCCTCCCTCATGAAGATCAAGATGACAGGTCATTTGGCTTTTAGCTTTTGGGAATTCTTCAAAGTTGGCATCTCTCCCTTTTTTTCTTTTCTATTTTAATTCATATGTGCATACAATGTTTGGGTCATTTCTTCCCCCTTACCCCATCCTCTCCCCTCTTACCCTATCCCCTCCCTTACCTCCATGCCCCCTCCCCCACCCCCTCGCTACACGGCAGAAACTATTTTGCCCTTATCTCTAATTTTGTTTAAGAGAGAGTATAAGCAGTAATAGGAAGGACCAAGGGTTTTTGCTAGTTGAGATAAGGATAGCTATACAGGGAGTTGACTCGCATTGCTTTCCTGTGCGTGTGTGTTACCTTCTAGGTTAATTCTTCTTGAACTAACCTTTTCTCATGTTCCTGGTCCCCTTCTCCTATTGGCCTCAGTTGCTTTAAAGTATCTGCTTTAGTTTCTCTGCGGTGAGGGCAAAAATGCTATCTAGTTTTTTAGGTGTCTTATCTATCCTCATATCTCCCTTGTGTGCTCTTGCTTTATCATGGGATCAAAGTCCAATCCCCTTGTTATGTTTGCCCTTGATCTAATGTCCGCATATGAGGGAGAACATACAATTTTTGGTCTTTTGGGCCAGGCTAACATCACTCAGAATGATGTTCTCCAATTCCATCCATTTACCAGCGAATGATAACATTTCGTTCTTCTTCATGGCTGCATAAAATTTCATTGTGTATAAATACCACATTTTCTTGATCCATTCATCAGTAGTGGGGCATCTTGGTTGTTTCCATAACTTGGTTATTGTAAATAGTACTGCAATAAACATGGATGTGCAGGTGCCTCTGGAGTAACCTGTGTCACAGTCTTTTGGGTATATCCCCAAGAGTGGTATTGCTGGATTAAATGGTAGATCAATGTTTAGCTTTTTAAGTAGCCTCCAAATTTTTTTCCAGAGTGGTTGTACTAGTTTACATTCCCACCAGCAGTGTAAGAGGGTTCCTTTTTCCCTGCATCCTCATCAACACCTGTTGTTAGTGGTGTTGCTAACGATGGCTGATGGCTAATCTAACAGGGGAGAGGTGAAATATTAGTGTGGATTTAATTTGCATTTCCTTTATTGCTAGAGATGGTGAACATTTTTTCATGTGTTTTTTGGCCATTTGAATTTCATCTTTTGAGAAAGTTCTATTTAGTTCACTTGCCCATTTCTTTATTGGTTCATTAATTTTGGGAGAATTTAGTTTTTTGAGTTCCCTATATATTCTGATTATCAGTCCTTTGTCTGATGTGTAGCTGGCAAATATTTTCTCCCATTCTGTGGGTGTTCTCTTCAGTTTAGAGACCATTTCTTTTGTTGAGCAGAAGCTTTTTAGTTTTGTGAAGTCCCATTTATCTATACTGTTTCTTAGTTGCTGAGCTGCTGGGGTTCCATTGAGAAAGTTCTTGCCTATACCTATTAATTCCAGAGTATTTCCTATTCTTTCCTGTACCAACTTTAGAGTTTGTGATCTGATATTAAGATCCTTGATCCATTTTGAGTTAATATTGGTATAGGGTGATATACATGGATCTAGTTTCACTTTTTTTGCAGACTGCTAACATTTTCCCAGCAGGTTTTGTTGAAGAGGCTGTCTTTTCTCCATCATGTATTTTTAGCGCCTTTGTCAAAGACAAGTTGGTTATAGTTGTGTGGCTTCATATCTGGGTCCTCTATTCTGTTCCACTGGTCTTCATGTCTGTTTTTGTGCCAGTACCTTCCTGTTTTTATCGTTATTGCTTTGTAATATAGTTTGAAGTCGGGTATTGTGATACCTCCAGCGTTGTTCTTTTGACTGAGTATTGCCTTGGCTATTCGTGACCTCTTGTGTTTCCATATAAATTTCACAGTAGATTTTCCAATCTCTTTAATGAATGTCATTGGAATGTTGATGGGAATTGCATTAAACATGAAGATTACTTTTGGGAGTATAGACATTTTTACTATGTTGATTCTACCAATCCATGAGCATGGGAGATCTCTCCACTTTCTATAGTCTTCCTCAATCTTTTTCTTCAGAAGTGTATAGTTTTCCTTGTAGAGGTCTTTCACATCCTTTGTTAGGTTTACACCTAGGTATTTGATTTTTTTTTGAGGCTATTGTAAATGGAATTGTTTTCATATATTCTTTCTCAGTTTGTTAATTATTAGTGTATAGAATGCTAATGATTTCTCTATGTTGATTTTATATCCTACTACCTTGCTATAGCTATTGATGGTGTCCAGGAGCTTTTGAGTAGAGTTTTTTGGGTCTTTAAGGGATAGGATCATGTCATCTGCAAATAGGGATATTTTGACAGTTTCTTTACCTATTTGTATTTGTTTTATTCCTTCTTCTTGCCTAATTGCTCTGGCTAGGAATTCCAGTACTATGTTGAATAGGAGTGGAGATAGTGGGCATCCTTGTCTGGTTCCTGATTTTAGAGGAAATGGCTTCAGTTTTTCTCCATTAAGTATAATGCTGGCTGTAGGTTTGTCATATATAGCTTTTATAAAGTTGAGGTACCTTCCTTCTATTCCTAGTTTTCTTAGAGCTTTTATCATGAAATGGTGTTGGATATTATCGAAGGTTTTTTCTGCATATATTGAGATGATCAAGTGGTTTTTGTCTTCACTTCTGTTAATGTGGTTTATTATGTTTATTGATTTTCATATGTTGAACCACCCCTGCATTCCTGGGATGAAGCCTACGTGATTGTGGTGAATAATCTTTTTGATGTGTTGTTGAATTTGGTTTACCATTATTTTGTTGAGGATTTCTGCATCAGTGTTCATTATGGAGATTGGCCTATAGTTCTCCTTTTTGGAGGTGTCTTTGCCTGGTTTTGGGATGAGTGTAATACTGGCTTCATAAAATGTGTTAGGCAGTTTTCCTTCCCTTTCTATTTGGTGGAACAGTTTAAGGAGTGTTGGTATCAGTTCTTCTTTAAAGGTCTGATAGAATTCAGCAGAGAATCCATCAGGTCCTGGACTTTTCTTTTTGGGGAGACTCTTGATTGCTGCTTCAATTTCATTTTGTGTTATAGATCTATTTGGGTGATTGATATCCTCTTGGTTCAGTTTTGGATGATCATATGTATGTAGAAATCTGTCCATTTCTTTAAGATTTTTAAATTTATTTGAATATAGTTCTGAAAGTAGTCTCTGATGATTTCCTGGACTTCTGTAGTGTTTGTTGTTATCTCCTCTTTTGCATTCCTGATTCTACTAATTTGGGTTTTTTCTCTCCTCATTTTAGTCAGGTTTGCCAGGGGTCTGTTGTTGATCTTGCTTATTTTTTCAAAGAACCAACTTTTTGTTTCATTAATTCTTTGTATGGTTTTTTGGGTTTCTATTTCATTTATTTCAGCTCTTATTTTTATTATTTCTCTCCTTCTATTTGTTTTGGGATTTGCTTGTTCTTGCTTTTCTAGGAGTTTGAGATGTATCATTAGGTCATTGATTTGGGATCTTTCAGTCTTTTTAATATATGCACTCATGACTATGAACTTTCTCTCTGGACTGCCTTTGCTGTGTACCATAGGTTCCAGTAGGTTGTGTTTATTTTCATTGACTTCCAGGAACTTTTTAATTTCCTCTTTTATTTCATCAATGACCCATTGTTCATTAAGCAATGTGTTATTCAGTTTCCAGCTGTTTGCATGTTTTTTGTCTTTACTTTTGTTGTTGAGTTCTAGTTTTATTGCATTGTGATCAAATAGAATGCATTGAATAATTTCTATTTTCTTATATTTGCTGAGGTTTGCTTTGTGCCCTAGGATATGATCTATTTTGGAGAGGGTTCCATGGGCTGCTGAGAAGAATATTATGTAGAAGTTGGATGAAATGTTCTGTAGACATCAAGTAGGTCCATTTGATCTATTGTATATTTTAGATCTAGGATTTCTTTACTGATGTTTTGTTTGGATGACCTATCTATTGATGATAATGGGGTGTTAAAGTCTCCCACAACCACTGTGTTGGGTTAATATATGCTTTTAGGTCCTTCAGGGTATGTTTGATGAAATTGGGTGCATTGACATTGGGTGCATATAGGTTGATAATTGTTATTTCATTTCAGTCTATTTCCCCTTTTATTAGTATGGAATGTCCTTCTTCATCTCATTTGATCAATGTGGGCTTGAAGTCTACTTGTCAGAGATAAGTATTGCTATTCCTGCCTGTGTTTGGGGGCCATTGGCTTGGTAAATCTTCTTCCAGCCTTTCATCCTAAGCCTATGCTTATTTCTGTTAGTGAGATGGGTCTCCTGTAAGCAACAAATTGTTGGATCTTCCTTTTTGATCCAGTTCATCAAATTGTGTCTTTTGATGGGGGAATTAAGTCCATTAAGTGTTAGTACTGATAGGTATGTGGTGATTCCTGTCATTTAGTTGTCTTAGTTGTTTGAAGGTTTGATTGTGTGTACCTAAGTTGAGGTTACTCTCTACTGTCTTGCTTTTTCTTTTCCTGTAGTTTGGTGCTGCCTGCCCTTTCATGGTTAAGTTGGGTTTCACTTTCTGTGTGCAGAATCCCTTGAAGAATCTTTTGTAGTGGTGGCTTTGTGGTCACATATTGTTTTAGTTTCTGCTTATCATGGAAGACTTTTATTGCTTCATCTATTTTGAATGATAGCTTTGCTGGGTAGAGTATCCTAGAGTTGAAGTTATTTTCATTCAGTGCCCAGAAGATCTCACCCCATGCTCTTCTTGCTTTTAATGTTTCTGTTGAGAAGTCTGCTGTGATTTTGATGGGTTTACCTTTGTATGTTACTTGTTTTTTCTCTCTTACAGCCTTCAATATTCTTTCTCTATTCTCTGTGCTTGTTGTTTTAATGATAATATGCTGTGGGGTAGATCTATTTTAGTCTGGTCTGTTTGGTGTTCTGGAGGCCTCTTGCATACGTATGGGAATACATTTCTCTAGATTTCGGAAATTTTCCATTATTATTTTGTTGAATATATTGCGCATTTCCTTTGCTTGCACCTCTTCTCCTTCTTCAGTGCCCATGATTCTCAGGTTTGGTCTTTTGATGGAGTTGGTGAGTTCTTGCATTTTCTTTTCACAGGTCTTGAGTTGTTTAACTAATAGTTCTTCAGTTTTTCCTTTAATTACCATTTCATCTTCAAGTTCTGAGATTCTGTCTTCTGTTTGTTGTATTCTGCTGGATTGGCCTTCCATTTTGTTTTGCATTTCTGTTTCGTTCTTTTTTCTGAGGTTTTCCATATCCTGAGTCTTTTCCTCTTTAATGTTGTCTATTTTTGTCCTCAGTTCATTTATCTCTTTATTAATCACGTTCTGTGTTTCACTTTTGTGTTTGTACAGTGCTTCTATGGTTTCCTTTATTTCTTCTTTTGCTTTTTCAAATTCTCTATTTTTGTTGTCTTGTAATTTCTTGAGTGTCTCCTGTACATTTTGGTTGACCATATCCAGTATCATCTCTATAAAATTCTCATTGAGTACCTGTAGTATGTCTTCTTTTAGATTATTCTCGTGGGCTTCATTGAGTTCTTTGGCATAGTTTATCTTCATTTTGTTGGAGTCTGGATCTGAGTATCTGTTTTCTTCATTTCCCTCTGGTTCCTGTACTAATTTTTTGCTGTGGGGAAGCTGGTTTCCCTGTTTTTTCTGTCTTCCCTTCATTGTCCTTGGTGTTGTTATTGTCCCTGTACTGTGTGCAATTAAGTATCTTCTAGCTTGTAATAATAACAACAACAGTGATATTTAGAATGGAAGGGTGAGAGGAGAGGGAAAGCAAAGAAGGTAAAGAAAAAGGGAAAAACAAACAAAGTAAAAAAACACACACAATAAAAACAGTGTCAAAGTTATAAACAGGGAGAGATAGTGTACTAATCAACAGTAAGCTAAGCAGGCATTAGAGAAACAGAGAGAGGATAAAAAATAAATAAATAAAATAAAAAAATTTAAAAAAAAATCTCCAAGTTCAAATGCAATAAAGTTTCAGTCTTAATAATTTTGGTGTTAGTCCCTCAGCCTCCAATCCTGGAGATGGTGTCTCAGAAGTAGTTCTGTCGGTGTCTTATCAAAGGGAGAACAAACAAACAAAACAAAACAACACAAAACAAAAAAAACACCACAAAGTGTCCCAAGTTCAAATGCAATACAGTTTCAGTAAGTTTTTCAGCATACAGGTGTAGTTCGGTTGTTGTCTTATCAAAGGAAGAAAGAAAAAAAAGAGTCTGGAGACAGTTCTGAGAATGGCTATCTGAGGCTGTGGCTCACCTGCCCATTGCTGTCAGCCTGCTGTTGCTGGAGGCTTTATTTATGCAGATCTCAGGAGTGAGCTTAACACTCATCTGGCCCTGCAGGCTTTGTTTACTTAGAGTTCTCCTGGGCACGACTGCCACTGTTACAAGCTTTCCCCTTTCCAAGCACACTGGGGGAGGTGACACTGCACCAGCTTTCTCAGGCCGGCATGTTTATTTACAGCTCATGTGGGAAGTGGATCTTCCCCCATCTCCTGTGGAGTTTTCCTCCCACCGCCACTTTTACAAGTGTTCCCGCTCCTGGTTGCTGGGTGTGTGCTGCTGCTCCGGCCTTCTCCATTTGGCTTGTTGTGAGGGATTCCCTCCCCCCTCGGCAATCAAGGTGCCCTGCCCTCTTTGCTATGTGTCTTTTTTGTTGATATTGCTTATTATTCATTTTTTTCCTTTTTTCCCTGGGTGGGGGTCGGTCTGTCCAGGGGGCTATGCTGATCTGGCCCAGGGTTGTCTGTGGGAGTACCGTGTCCTGCTTAGCTCACTTTGTGGTCCACGTCTTCCCAAGCCATCTGGGTGCTGGCTTCTGGTGGTGGCCTGGGAGTCCTGGTTTCTCCATTTAACATGAAGTGGAGATGCTATGCGCAGGCTGGGGGTGTGGAGGAGTCAAAGTTTTGCCTCTTCTCGGTGGTTTTTCCTCTAAGGTGTATCTCCAGTGTCTCTTCAAGATTTTACTTTAGGAAGCACGCTTTCTGCTTCCTACCTCTAGCCGCCATCTTGGAATCTCTCCTCTCTCCCTTCTTTTCTATCTGTCCCTCCTCAACAAAACCTGCCTGGCAGTGCAATGGGACAGGTTTGGAAATGGTGAGACTTGTCCAGATTCAGAGTCACTAAAGTTTGCCAGATTTAGCAAATAAAAATGAAGAGGGAAGCACAGCTAAATTTGAATTTAAGTTAAACAATTTTGAAATTGTTTCCAAAAATTTGTTAAGAATAAATATGGCCATGCTGTAGAGGGATATACTTATTCTAAAGCATTATTTGTGTTTTATTTGCAGTTCAAATTTAACTGTACATGCTTGAATTTTATCTGGCACCTTTACCCAGATGGTCACTCTATAACTACATATATCCTATGAAAAATGGTTTCAAGCCTCTTGTGATAATGGGTATGCTTGAAAAAGAAAACAAAACAACAATATCCCATTGAGCTTCATTGCTTTATTTATTTTAGTGGTGTTTTGACAATAATGGCACCATTGCAAATATTCTAAAAAGAATACATATTTTTCTTGGGAAACTCTGAATGATATTTATCTGTACCAGCCCATTTCCTATGAATTCACATATTAAATATCCAGCCCAAAGGAGCTACAAAATTGCATGGCTTCCTCATTCATGCTGAACTCATGTTTTAGTAAACTTGGACAAGTTATTTAACCCCTCTTTTTGCCTCAGTTTTGTCAACTGAAAAATGGAGGTAGTCATTGTATCTATTTTATAAGATTGTTGTGAGGAGTAAATGAGAAAATGTCTATGAAATTGGCTAGTCCACTACTCGTTATGCAGTAGACAGGTGTTGGCTTCCTTTTCTCTTGCCTCGCCACTCCATCCTTGAGAATGGACACATCTATTTCTTGACCATTGCAAAATACAAGGCTAAATAAATAGCACAGATAAGTTTCAAAGTAATTTTGATTCTTACTCTTTACTAATACACAGGTACCAGCTAAGCCATATCCATGTTATGATCCCTGATGATTATTAATTAATTGAACTGTTCATTCAACAAGTATTTATGGAGTGCTTAACATGCACAGGCATATAGTATTCTTGAAGTTGGGGAACTTGGTAGACAGTGTACTGTTTCTATTTTCCCATAAGAATTCCTTCCAGCATGGTGGGGGTGAATACAAGAAAATGTATTTATTACAGGCAGCAACCAATTGGATGAATATTGTGAAACTGGTATTGACTTTGACATGTGGAGCCATTGCTCACCTTGATGACAACTTTTTGTTCCTGGTAGGTTTTTCAAGAGAATGGAAAGAATAAGATGTTGAAAAGGGAACTTTGCTAAACAGGGGAGCACAAAAATGAGCAGCAGCTGAAAAGAGATATGAGGTTAAAAGATTTTTTCAGCTGAGCATGTGGTACATATCTGTAATCCCAGCACTCAGAAGGCTGTCACAAGAGGCTCTTGAGTTCCAGGCCAGCTTGGGCTATATTACAAGTTCTAGGCCAGCCTGAGCTACACAATGAGACACTGTTTCAAAGCAAAAAGGAATGGGGAAGATTAAAGCATGTAATGGGAGCTAGTATTACATGATTGTGAGCTGGAAGGAGTGACCAAGTAGAGAGGACTTGATGATGCCCAGGACAGTTTGGAGCAGTGCTCAGCAAGGCACTAGGGGAAGAAATTCCAAGACAAGAGGAGGGTCTGACCTTAGATGTAACTGGAGCAGTTTGTTAACTAAGACAGTGGGGGAATATACAAAGCTGGGGATGAGTGGGGAGCTTATTGAACTTGACAATGGAAAGATGTAAAAGGTATCTTCCACTTTCTCAGTGAAATAAGACAGAAGATATTGCCTTTCATTTCTCTTATGAACAGCTTCTGATTATTGATAAATTGAAAATGTTGTAAATAATTATTGATAAGAAATTATAACTTCCTAATTTCTGTCAGCTCTTATTGAGCACCCCCAAATACCCTTGGTCTTTGTCTCCCCAGTTCCTCTGGGGGACTGAGATGCTCACTTATTTTAACTTATTCACTGACAGCTCTTTGCAGCTCACTAGGCCAAAGTGCTGGTGTTTTGATGTTTTTCCACCCCTAACATGCTCCTCTCCATTGAGAGAAACTTCCAGAAGAAGCTGTCCATCTTGACAAGTCTGTTTCGAGTCTGTGCTCCACTGCACAGCCAGACCTGAAAGTGACAGGAACTGACAAACTCTGTGAACTTGTCCCATTGGATTTGTCTTATGGGGCTTTCCCTGACATAGATGAAAAAGTCATTGACAGAAACAGACCATTTACCATGAACCTGTGCAGAGGTATAAGCAGCAACAGATGAAATAGGGATCACAATAAAGCTGGGAAATTCAGGACACGTATGATAAGCCCAAGAAGATCTCTGCTTTGAAATCAGAGCTGAATTAGATGGTATTGGGTTTTGCAGCCCAAGTTACCCAGCTGGTGAGTAAGAAGGCCAAGCTCCTGCTCCTTATCTCTCACCCTACATTGTACAACAGAGAAGCTGCTAAGTGGTGACCTGGGGGTCAGGAGTGGCTTTCAATAGTCCACTGCAATTCTGAGGGCCAAGTTCTCTTTATTAGGATAGGGAGACCAATGAGGGAGAGAGAGAGAGAGAGAGAGAGAGAGAGGGAGTGAGAGAAGTACTACTTAAAATTTTGCAGCCATTTAGAAATTCTATTCTATTGACAGAATTTATGTTGAAGAAAGGTGTGACACAGAAGAGTCACACCTTAGGAGTGATATTTTTAGGTTCTATGATCAACAATTAATGTGAACATCATATAAACTCAGAGTTTACCCCCCACCCTTTTTTTTGGAGGCACTGGGGTTTGAACTCAGGGCTTCATGCTTGGTAGGTAGGCACTCTTACTACTTGAGCCACTCTGATAGCTCAGAATTACTCTTTTTTTAAAAAATATTTTTGGTGACACTTGGGTTTGAACTCAGGGTCTCTCACTTGCTAAGCAGGTGCTCTACCACTTAAGCCAACTCAACCAGCCCTCAGAATTACTCTTGAAGAACTTTTGTACCACCCATAAAACATGGAACACCCCTGTATTTTAATTTCTATTCATGCTGAAATTTGAAAATCATTGCATTAGATTAAAGGGGAAAACAAACCAGAAAGGATATGTGGATACAGATGTCTGGCCTTTAGACCATTTTTTCCTTTAAGGTAACTATCAAGTCTATAGCTTTAAATGAGACCTTCAAATGAAACCTGGGTGATAGCAAGGCATATTTTTTGGGCCACAAGTGTTACTTTAGTCCCCTTAGTAGTAGGTCTTGGCAACCTTTATAGATGCTAAAGGATGTGTTTGTCATTGTGATGGTTAAATGAAGTAGTGGCACTTCATCAAATCCAGGTTAGAGCTAACGTCTGTGTGTCAATTAATGCTAACATCATATTACCCCTTTCTATTTTCTTTAAGAAAAAAATCCTTAGATAATCTTACGAATATGTAAAGGTAAAACCTAGGTCTCCTGTCAAAGGAGTAATCTTTCTGAATGAACAGTTAAAATTTGCTTTATTAAAATGTTGAAACAATTAATTTCTTAAATACTTAAAAATGTAAAATGCAGCTAAGAGTACGAGTCCTATGCCAAAAGAATAATGATGGTTGGTTTTCAAGGAGGAAGAGAAAGACATTTGCAGTAGCAGCCAACACTGGAGTCTGACCCTGACACTTTGAAGAAAGGTAGATCACCAAAGGCTCTGGGGGAGCTGGGTCGAGCACCATGGTGGGGCGTGGACAAGGGAAGAGAGGAGCAGCAAGGCACTCTCCATGACAGGGAAGTGCTGATGGGCCTGGAGAACAGAGATATCACATCTTGACTTTTGTTTTCTTTTTATGGCTTTTGAAACTCTCTTAGGAACTTCCCAAGACTTTGGTAGGGTCAGTTACCTGCAAATAGCCCAGTTTGGTAGGAAATTATATAGTAAGTCCAAGTCCAAGTTAGGATTAAAAATGATGAGGGTTACCTAACTTTCTCAGGACCACCCTTCCACCAAGGGTAGAAACAGAACAGTGTTAAAGACACATGGTTATTGTAGGTCCAAAGAGGTGATCCACAGCAAAACCATCAGAGAAGTTGAAAATGGAGCAGAGATGGGGAATTAGAAGGTAGGCGACATAGAGAACACAGCTGCAGGTCCCATGGAAGATTAGACTGAAACAGAGTCCTTTCTCCCAAACCTCCTAGTGTTGGAGTTGCTGACTCACATGTCTCCAGGTGCCAGCTAGAAGCATAAATGAGCGAAGGGGCTTAGTGGACAGTGTGTAGGCTCCCACTGCAATTATAGTTCATATCTGCTAAGTTACCTTGGTTTTTAAAACATCATGGGGATGAGACAACAAAACACACTTCTTTGGGCTTCATACTGCCATAGGTTCTGAACCTGGAAAGGTAATCCTCCAAAGGGGAAGTGTGATTTTGTTATAATGTGGATGGGGCTCATTGTTTTTGTTTGTGTTTTCAATGCGAAGTCCTGAGAACTAGCACAGTATGTCCAGCCTGCCAAGCAGGATTTATGGCCAAGAACGCTTGAATCCTATCCAGAGTAGCGTCTCTGCCCCACAGCACACAGCTCAGCCATTGGCCATTATGGAGATGAGCAGAGATCTGTTCCATTTGGGGCTTTAAAGGAGATGTGTGCTTGCACTTCTGCCAGCATTTTTTGGTCTACCCACTTTGAGACTGACTCTTTTCTGTCTTGATCTGGGTTCTTCTGCGGCAGAATTTTGGTCGTGGACTGAGGGAGAATAGTTTATTTCATAGGGGACCTCAGGAAGCAGGAATGAGGGAGTGGGAAGACAGGCAGGGGAGGAAGAAAAGTCAACATACAGATCCACTAAGATCTCTGCTATAGGTGAACAGAAAGTGGTTGGGGCATTAATTCTTTGGCTCTCTGTGGTTAGAGTTTGGGGGAAATGGACATTAACTCCTTTGTCTGAGTTTCCCCTTGTGAAGCTTCCATGACTTCTGCCTTAGGCAGAAAAACAGAGAAGACTGTAAGAACAAGCCTAGAGTGGGTGTTGGCATTGTGTCTGAGTTCAGGAAAGGGCTACGATGCAGGACATCAAAGAGTCTGCTATAATCTTTTCTGTAAAAGATTAGGATCTATCTTTCTTGGGGTGACTTTATACAAGGTTGGCTTCATGACCCCTATTTTTCCCATTCCTTGGACAACAGGCAAATCGTTTCATTGAATAAACCCAAGGATACTTCTAGATTGTTCTCTCCCTTTTACTCCTAACATCTACCCTCAAGGTTTTCCACACATTGATATACATGAAGAGACCAGAATGAACAGCGATTTCAGGGGAAGTTGTTTTCTGTTTCCTCCTTTGGCTTTTTTTCTTCTTTTTTCTTCTCTTCCTCACAAGACATGATTGTCTGTTATGTTTAAGGCTGTAGGATAAGAACCCTACCTTTCACTTGGTCCCCAGTTTTAGCTTCATCTCTATGTCACTGCTTTCATTAGAATTGCCTCCAGGCAGGTTTCTCTCCAGCTCTGATCCTGTGCTTTCCCTCACCCACCTCAAAGTTGTCTACTATTTTCATGTTGATTCAAGTTTGAGAATCTTCCCTCTGAAGTGGAACTTTCAGTTAGTTGGACATTTTTTTTTGGCTATTGCTTACCTACTCCAGTTCACTATGTCTAGGAGTGACCGTCCTTCCTACCCTACTACCATAAGTTCTTCACTCTTTCCAATGTCCTACCTGACCACACAAAAAACAAACAAAAGCAAAAACAAATCATGTGACTATTTCCATTCATGCTAAAGTCAATTCACGTTTACATGTGTTAAAAACAGCGAATTACGTGTCTTTGGGAGTAGCCTGGTGTTCACAGGCCATAGCATCACGTCACACAGAGGTAGTAGATTGACTGAGTGAGAATCAGATCATAAGAAGAATACGTTAGCTTTCTAAAGCTTAGAAACAATTTTAGTGTCCAAATGTTAAAGCTTGAAGGATCGTTAGCAATTGGTTTGAACAATTCCTTATATCATCAATAAAGAAACTCAAGCCAAAGAGACATGCAGAGCCTCGACAAAGGTCACATGACATCCTACACCAGTGTAGGATTTAGGGTGGCCATGTTCTGCCTCCCTTTCAAACCCTTTTCTCAATGTTGCAGTCAATCAAGGAGCCTCTATAATGGACTTTTAAAGTACAAATAGTAGGATACCAGCCTCACACTAGCTTAGATAATAAAGGAAACTTGTTTCATGTGAATGAAAAGTTTAGAAATGTCTGGCTTCAGGGGACATTTCATGAACCAGAAGCTTACATATGTCAATAAGAACAGGTGGATGGAGTGCCCTGGTTAGCTGAAACTTGACCATACAGAATGGTCAGGGAACCATGAGGGAGACTCCAATAGAAGTATGAGCTGTTGGAATGGAGAAGGTAGATAACAGATCCTCTATAGGGCCAACAAATCCTACAAAGTCCAAAGGGGACAAAGGCATAGACTTGAAGTCTGAATAGTTGAGTCACAGACTGCATCTATTTATGTGCAATCACAATTGAGGACTGGTTTTGTGTTGATATCAAAGGAATTGCCAATACCAGAAAGGGGACTGTGACTTTTTGTTTGACAACTGACCTTGCATGACTAATTTGTATGTCCTGAACATTCTTTCTTTCTGTTCAGAGGGCAGGGCTACATTCTTGGGATGACCTGGGACTCCCACCACAAAGCTTGATTTGCTGGGCAATTCTGCTGTCACCAGGGGTTGATGGAAGGGGAGGGAGTCTGGGAGAGCTTCCTGGTCAAGAGTGGAATTTCCCTTTGAGAAAAGAATGCTGGCCAGTGGTTAGGTTCCTGGTCCTTGTCTTCTGTCCTTCAGTCAATGACTCAAGGTTGCACTTATTCCTCCCAGCCTCTACTTCATCTTTCTTTTTCTCTTTTCATCCCCGCCATCCCTCAGCTCAGGTGCAAATTGCTTAATGCCTGGGCCAGAGCTATAGCCAGGGTCTGTGAGCTTGTTTCCCAGCCTGGCTTCCCACCTGCTTCAGTGCATCCTGTGTCCTGTGCCAGGGTATTCATCCCCAACACTGGCTTTGGTATGATATCATTTGCATGCTCTGGAGCCTTCAGTGAGCCCACACTACTCTTAGGACTCAGTCCAAACCCCTAATCCAAGCTCAGATATCTTCTCCTGTAAGACCCCTTCAGTGGGGTGATCATTCCCGCTCTGAAACCCAATAGCATGGAGTGTCTGTTCCACTCAGTTGAAACTGATCAGCTTTTCCTGCTTTCCATCATTAATTATAGTTTCATATGCCTGTGCATTCTCACTGGATTATGTGATCCTGGAAGATAGAAATTTATATATCTGTCACTCAACATAGCACTCTATGCCCTGTGTATAGTGGCTAAATAAATAATATTAACCTACTTTTGATTCTGAATCTTGGTCAATTAAGAATTCCTTGTTACAGTATTTTTAAGTATCTGAAAATATAGGTTTGAATTATGAGACAGGAAGAATATAAATGGAAAATATTTCCCCTTTCTACTCTTACTACTAATTTCCCTTATTTGCTTGTCTATATATCAGCATAAATATCTACTTCTAACTTGATTTATCAGAAGATGCTCTAAATACCCAACCAATAAGCATTTTTAAAATCAAATGGACATATGGATTGAAATGCCAAATTTATCATGTCTCTGGCATGCTGGACATAGAGGAGCATTTAAAAAAAGCAACAATACACAACACACACACACACACACACACACCATGGTTTTAGGCCAGAAGACTCTAAATGGACTTCTTATAAAAACATTACAAATGTCAGAGAAGTGCTCTATCTTGACTCTACTCATTTAACTCTTCTGTAGTCATGAGGCCAAAATTCACTCCTGAGAGGTGTCAGCACCCTTCTTGGACAAGGCCAAATGTGACTGGCTATGTGGTTGTGACTTTACTGCACAGGGTAAGTTCGCAATGGGACAAAAAAATGCTTTGGGAACTAGGAAGAGGCCCTGTTCCTGCTTGAAGTGACTCTGGGCTACAGTGGCCACCTGGTAAATTCAATTTGCCCCAGTGTAGGAAAGACAAAGAGGGTGAGCCAGGAATGAACCTGCCACCTGGGTTGTTAAATGCTGAATCCCAGTTTATGTTCAGAATGCAGGGCAGCCCACTCTGTTACCAAATAGACTGCACAGACAGGTGCTGACGACAAGGTAGCCAGCAGAAGCCGCTTTCATGCAAAGGGTAGGCTACCAAAATGAGGTGATCTGATGGCAGAAATGGACAAATAAGGTACAAGGAATTGAGAGGGCCCCAGAGTTGCTACTCTCACTGCCCTCCCTCCTTCACCAGTGGCACAATTACCTGGAAAATTCATACTTACAGCACCTTCTTTCTACTACTGCCTAAGACCATGGAATTGTTCGTTCTCACCTTTTGTGGGGATATAGTGGTGCCTGTGATAAGCAGACACAGTAGGGCAGATCCTGTGTGTTCCTGTGTTTGAGAAATGTCTATGCAGACAGAGGCTAAAAATATTTGACCCTGTGGCATACACACACAAAACTCATTGTTATGGGCTGAATTGTGTCCTTCTCAAATTCATGTATTGAAGTTCTTACTCCCAGGACCCCACTGTGGAACTAGTTTTGGAAATAAGACCTTGAGAGAAGTGATTAAGATAAAATGAGGTTACAGATGTAGATCATAATTCACCATGATTAGGGTTTCCTAAGGAGAGATTAGGACACAGACAGACACAGAGAGAAGACCAAATAAAGACACTAGAGAAAGCTGGCCATCGGCAAGTCACAGAGAGAGGCCCTTAAAGGAGCCCACTCTGTTGGTACCTTGATTTTGGACCTGTAGTTTCTAGAAGTGAGAAAAAAAATACCTGTTGCTTAAGCCACTCTGTTTGTTATGGCAGCCTGAGCTGACTAATGTAGTTATTAAGAAGGAGCAGAGAGAGAGACAGACTTCAAATGGAGAAGCATAACATCTAGGCTGAGCTTCATTGTGAAGAAAGGAATCCATTCATTCTTTCAGTGTGTACAGTCGGGCCTAATATCTGTGGGTTCTGCTTCTGCTGGTTAAACCTACAGCAAATTGAAAATATTCAGAAAATAATTACATCTGTACCAAACATGTACAACTTCTTCCCTAAACAGTATAGCATAGCTACAATTTGCATGGTATTTATATTATATTAGATATTATAAGTAATGGAGAAAGAGTTAAAACTTACAGGCAGATGTGGGTAGGTTATAGACAAACACAAGGGCATTTTCTGTGAGGGACTTGTGTGTGTGAGGATTTGGGTATCCATCTAAGGGGAAGACTTCTGGAACCAATCCTCCATGAACTGGGCCCCTCAGTACTTTTAAGTGATGTCTTTACTTTTATTTGAGACCCTTAAAGGGTGGTACACAACTGCCGGAACAGGCTCTGCCTTCATCATCCCCCATCAGAGAAAATGAAACATGCCATGTAGGCTTAATAAGCTCTAATCACCAACTGCTGGCACCCCATCTTTGCAAGGGAAGGATAAATCTGGTGATTGAATGATCACGGAACACTGGAATCAAATAGCTATGATCTTTTCTTATTTCTACTGGACCTGACCTTGCCGAGCTAACGTTACCCCTTAACTTTTAGTTCTCAGCTTGTATGTAACCTTGGTTCGAATTGTGAGTGTCCAAAATAGATAAAATATTTAATGTCTTTTTATTGAACCTCTCAGCAATGCTTAACATCCTTACTGGCCTCCTGCACGGAGGATGGACAAGTGGCTCGTTCCCTTAGCTGCTCTTACAAGCTGTTTTGCAAATGGCTCTGGCAGGTGGTGCAGCAGAGGGGGAGGGCTTGCAGTCTGTCCCTGGAGGCTGTGCTGAGCATCTCTGGGTAAAGTACCATCTCCCAGCCTGAGAAGCCTAAGCCTCCTCACCCCACCCCCCTTCTTGAGGTTATTTTTCCCTCCTGACTCATGTCTGCTGCCTCATTTGAGTTACTGTGCAAACGTTTAGCCAAGAAGCCATACCAGGCCTCATGGTTATTTACGACCCCTCAGGAGTTTACAGCCCAGGCACCAAGGCAGCATTCCCTGCCTTGCCTTCTGGTCAAATAAGGACAAAGCGAACCACGCCTTCCATTCTTGGCAGTGAACTCGGGCTGTTAGAATGCTGGGTGCTGGGTGCAGAAGCCTCCCACACACAGGGCTGATTCTTTCCCAGCGCCCCCAATGACCCCAAAGTTGTAGAACCATTAATCAGAAGGAAGAAGTACAGAATGTTTGCACCATGACTAAGGATGCTGGGGGAAAGGAGAGCTTCTCATGCTCCTTTTCTGGGCTTACTGTAGAAAGTGATGTGCATTTTCATGGCTCCAAGGCGAATGGCCAGTGTGTGTTCTGTTCATCAGCAGGGAGCCTTCTAGAAAAAAGCCTTTGAAGAGGAGCAGGAAACAATGTAGTTAAAGACACACACGTGTGTGCAAACACATATGCATGCACATGCAAAAAAAGAGCCCAAAGGAACCGGGCATGGTTGCCATTCTGAAAGAATGACCACCCAGAAATTGGTCTTAGGAGGATTTGAAAACAAGAGTGAGTGTAACAGGGTTTCTCACTTTAAAAGACAATGCGTACTTGTAATCAAACAGAAAATTTGAACTTAACTCTCTGCAATTTTTCCTTCTTAGCCTTGTGGGGGCCACAAAAACTGCCCAGACCCAGGCCCTGGCCAGGATCAATTTACAATCCAATGTGGTGATGGTGCTGGTGGGGGGAAGTGTACAATTAAACATAAACAGTTCATTGGTAATTCAAGACCAAAGGAAGGGCACTGGAAGAGTCAGCCCCTTCCAGAAGTGCTGGTGCTTTGTTGTGTTGTTCCATTTGCTTAACAAACCATGAGCCAGGTGGCTAAACAGTTAGACCTACCGGATGCAACGCTCCAGGTTGTCCAGTGAAGATAGCATCAGCTTGGATTGCTGTCCACTTGCCCTTTCCTGGAGTTCAGGAGTTCCTCTGTGGAAGGGGCCTAATGCTACCAGCTCTGTGTACTTTCTGGGTGGTTAGGAGGAAAATGCAAACAAAATAATTGGTGAGTTGTTGCTCAGGCAGCAGTAAGTGCTTTACAAGGCATTTGGAGACAAGAGGGTAAACGATCGTCTATCTTCTCATGGAGGACCCTATACATTAGTGCTCAGCAAATATTTGGAGGACCGTGGTAGGAAAAATTTTAAAGGCATTCCTCTAGGGTGGAGCTGGAGAATGCTTCTTCATAAGATAAATATTTATAGCTAAAATGAAAGTGCAGAAGGAAAATCACAGGGCTACCTAGGCTTACCACAAACATTTTCCTATCTCTTGGGCCCCACTTTTTGGAAGCATTTCTTCATGTTTCCTCCTCCTCACCCTTTGCCCTTGTACCTGCTGCTTCTGCCTTGCCTCCAAAAACATCTCTTCCCTCCACTCTCCATTCACAGATGTCACCAGGAGTCCCAGAGCACCCCCCAACACACACACACACACACACACACACACACACACACACACACACGTCTGCTGCTTTAGGGAGGGGCTCTCCTCTTCGACACTTTTTAATGCTGCCATGTTTCCTAGCCCACGTGCTGCCTCCCCGACATGAAAGTGTTCTCAGCTTGGATGACAAGGGCTCCCCTTCCCACACTTGGCAGAACTCCCCTGCCACACTTAGGCTTTCTCTAGAGAGCAGCCCTCAAGGCCTCAGGGAAGTCCTCCAGTGTCTCGGGAAATGTTGGGAGGCCTTGCAACTTGCACTTAGCTCAGACCTTGCAGGTGGCAGGGCTGCCATGAGAATGACTTGCAGGTGTTTCCAGGGATCCATTTGTGAGGGACGGGGGAGGGGCAGGAAACAGAGGAAATAGGATGACAAAAGTAGAAAGGTGGTCAGCTCAGTACTGCATTTTTTTATTGTTCATTTCCAAATGGGATGGCAGAGCTCTGTTAGTGCACAGGGCCGTGTCTGGCATGAGTCAGCAACCAGCCCACTCTCCTGCTACTTGATTAAATTAGCATTTGTTAGAAGCCAGAAAGAAAGGGAGGATGTTGTGTGCAGGAATAGATGGAGTATGAAGAAAATCTTCTTCATAGCTTTTGAATTATTTATGGCTGGAACTTTACATGCTAAAGCCTAAGCAGACTTGATAGAGAGGACTGGGAAGGACTCTCTGTTCCCTTAAAGCCACAGAGCACATGCTTTTGGTCCCTGTGGACAACCAGGAGAATGCTAACAGTGACAGACTATCACGGAGAAAGTAGAACTCTCATAATTTTATTATGACCTTGAAAACAGAAGCGTTGCATAGAAATCCTGCTGCCATGTGGCCCAGGAAGACTCAGGTTTCTCAGGAACCGTTTGAGCCATGGACGTGAACATAAGAATGCATTCCACTTTGATACTGCCGAGTGGTAACATGGGATGACTGTCAGATCAGTGGACAAAGGATGGGTCTCTTCGATCTTCGCCTCTGGCTTCCAGCCAGATGGGAGAGAAACAAAGACTCCACGGAGCCTCTGCTTTCCTTCCCCCTCCCCCTCCCTCCTCCCTGCTTTTCCCTCCTCCTGCCTTAACCACTTAGAGACAATGATTCAGATGGAGTCTGCTGACTGCTCTTACATTTTGGGAAATCATATCTAAGCACATGTCTGTCCTCATGCAATTTTGTGTCAGATAGGGCCCTTCCTTTGGGGAGATTGTGGATCTAGAATGACCTCCATGCCAGGTGCCCGCTGCAGGGCAGTGTGTAGATGTTAGTGCCTTCCAGCTGGGTACCAAGGTGGCCTTGTTAGCATCTTTTGTTCTTGGTTCTTCTGACTGCTGGAGCAGCAGGACAGCCCACATGCCTGCTCAAAAAACTGCCTCTGTCCATTTTCCAGATCCGAAGCTTTCTCTGTGAGATCTGGCAAAGTAGCAAACTATAGATTCGACACTGACTCCAAAATAGCTACAGGATAGGGCTCCTTCTTTTCAGCTGAGCTGTTGCCTGTGGACCACATTGTAATCCAAGATTTTCACTCAACTAAAGCATCCAGAGGCAGGTGACTCCATCCTGAGAGATGTGAGAAGAAAGGAGTTAGGGAGGAGTGCTGAGAGAGGAAATGACAAAGGCAGCATGGGGACCTGCGGCACACAAAGACCTGGCACATGTGCTTTGGTAAAAAATCAGGCAACAAAGTCATTTCCTTGCTTTATCACTGCTAGCTCGATCTTCCCATTATATAAACAAACACAAAAATAAGCTGAGTCCAAGACTGAACCTCCAGCAAGATCTGAAATGAATATTTCTTGCGAGAACATTTCTTGCAAGATCTGAAATGAATATTTCTTCATTAGCGTAGTCCTGCATTTCTACCTATACATAAATGAAATAAAGCAATCAGTCCCTGTCGCAGACCTGGCCAGTGCAAAATGAGTAAATATGAACACTCACAAATTCATAATGGAGGGCTGATGGAGTGGCTTAGGTGGTAAAGTGCCTGCCTAGCAAGTACGAGCCCTGAGTTCAAACCCCAGTCCTGCCAAAATAAATAAATAAATAAAAATAACAAATTCATAATGGAAAACAGAAAATGAATACAATGTTGAACTTGAACGTGAGTTTTTCTTCTCTCATCCCTATTCCAACACCAAAGGGGACCCATATGCCCAAGCCATTGGGAGGGGTGGGTTTCAGTTGCACAAATACCAAGCTGTGCCCACCACTCCTTAGCTAACATGAAGAAGTAAATTGAGGTCATTTTCATAATCTAGGCAAAACCTGTCGTTTTCACTTGAATTACTGAGATATTTTAGGCAAACACAGATTTCAAAAAAAAATTAAATAGCAGAATTTGAGTTTGGGAACTCATTAAAAAGCAGAGAGTCTTCCTGTGTTGCATCAATTATAAACAATTTGGAGGAAAGAGAGGTTGCTTTTTTTTCTTTTAAAGAAATTATCTGGAAAATTACCCAGGTCTTTGCTTCCTCCTTTTAGATGAGATCTGGACAGGCTATGTTAAAGACAGTGACCTCATTAGAATGGGCTTAGATGATAAAACCAGGAGGAGACACCAAGAAGCCAGACTCCGCCCTCAGGATTGCCTCCAACTGGCCCTGCCTCTCTCTCTGATAAGTCAGTTCCCCTCTCCAGGCTTTAGTCTCTTTTTTCCCCCACTGAAAATGAGCCAACCTCCTTTACCTCTTTCTTACTTTACAGGAATGCTCTAAAAATTAATATTTACTGTGACACCAGGAGCGCCATAGAAAAATGATCCTATTTCAAATGTGAAGCCTTTCCAATTTCAGTTTGTCTGTCAATCTGAGTTAACATTGATATGTTGTCCACGATCTTTCTAAACATCTATTTTTCCTGAGCCTCCCAGCCCCCATGACCACTAATGATAGGAAACAGTGTACTGGACTAAATATCAAGAAAGGAATATATTTGCCTGTCCATCAACTCAGCCAGCATTGGAGTTTGAATTCAGGGCTAGGCAGATACTCTACTACTTGAGCCATTCCACCAGCCTGACTACTCTCCTTTTAAGTGGCTCAGTGCATGTTTTAGCAATGCACTAGGGAAAGTGCTTTAGACACTGCAGATCTCCTTTTTTCTTCAGGTTTTTCTTCAGTGTTGAAATTGGTATAGGGAGGAGGATGAGGATTTGAGTCTTACAGGTTTGGGAAGGTAAGTCATGCTGAGGAGCTATCTGACTCCACTCACAAAGCATTTCTGGACTCTATTCTCACCTTCCATTCCTGTTTCCCCATTGGATCCAGGTTCTTATTGTCTCTTGCCTGGAAGTCTGAAGCAGCCTTGAACATGGTCCTCTTGACTTTGACTTGTCTGTCAAGCAATTCTCCCCACTGCTGCTCAGAGTCCCTCAGACAGCAAGCTTTGCCATCTTGATGCCTTTCACTGCCCAGAAAGTACAATCGCAGCTCTCCAGGGAAGGGACCTGTCAACACTAGTTTCTAGCTCAGCTCCCACATTCCCAGTATGCTCCCCCTACCTGGATGGGGCTTCTTTTACCTTGAAGTCTTTACTCATCCTATCTTTTCTACCAGGGCAATTTCAAAGCGAGCAGTCAAAACCAAACCCAGGAGAACCCATCGCTCTGTATTCATTTTGCAGGAATCAAGTCATACCCTTGTCCTTTCTCTCCTCCTCTGAATTTTCTCCAGGGTGGCATTTGCCTACTGAATTCTTACCCCTGTAATGCCCCAGGCAAGGCTGAGATTAAACTGCCATGCAAAGAGACACAGATCTTTATATATGCTTGTCTACTCACTAAACAGTAGTGCTCTGAGGAGAGAAGCTGTCTTTTTTCACTTTATAATCTTAGCAATACTGGGCTCAAGATGGGAACCAATAAATAGTTAAATATATAATTTGTAAATTGCTTCTGTGTATGAGGCCTCTGTGTGCTAGGTGTTTAAGAAAGTGTCTAATACTAGGCTGTTCAGAGACAAAAACTGTCTAGTAAGTATAGCAATGTATACTTAAGTGAATTCTTTGTTTTCTTTTGGATGAATGATACTGTGCTTATAAGGCA
This sequence comes from Castor canadensis, assembly GCF_047511655.1. Taxonomy (NCBI): domain Eukaryota; kingdom Metazoa; phylum Chordata; class Mammalia; order Rodentia; family Castoridae; genus Castor; species Castor canadensis. The sequence continues at coordinate 156,716,325 of NC_133389.1, read as the reverse complement.
TCATTCTCAGTAGCTGCCCTGGGCCAGACCTTGTAGCTATAACTGATTGTGCTGGGTGGGAGCACCTAATGGGCTGATCCAGTAGGATTTTGTCCATTGGGATTCTTAAGGTGAGCAGTGGGAGGGAATTATGCAAAAAATTATACAAAAAATCCCCCCAACTAATTTTTGTCAACAGTGGGCCACATGGAAGTATGAAGTCATGGCAGGCTGCTTGTCCTTGCTGCCACACTCTGAGGCCAGGGCTTTTCTTGTGGCCATAGCCTTGAATGTAGAGACCTCCCCTTTCTCTGGTTCTCTGCCTTGTATTCTGTTGCCATGGCAACAACCCACTTTCATTCTGGACTTGCTGCAAGGGAGAAGAAGAGGGGAATCCTTTACTACAATTGTGTAAATGAGGAGGGTGATTTTTTCAAAAGTTGACAAGGCTAACCATCAACATATCATCAGATCTGATTTAGTGGTAGGATAGTTTGTTAGGTGTTTCTGGCAGTAGTGAAAATGGATTAGCTGGTAAGATTTGGTTATCCTTTGTTTCAAAGTCTAACTATTTGTGTGTCTGTTGTGACTCTATTTTTAATGCAAAAATATTTTTATTCTTTGAAGTATGTCAAAAACCTGTTTTCAGTCAATCCAGCATATCAATGGAGCTAGTAAAATTTCTAGAAGGAAGGCTGAGTGATCTTGGAAAGTCTAGAAGGTTGGGATGGACAAAGGTTCTAACACCTGCCCTGCACTGTAACAAATCTGTCCATCTGTTCAGAGATTATGTGGAAACATAGTTTTATATAGTCTGAGTTCTATTTTGGAATACAGTCAGCTTGTAACAAAGAAAGGATCAGATATTTGCTTTTTAAACACCTTCATACATTCAGATGAGCAAGTGCATACACAGAGACATATTGCAGAAACCTCCTTTAGTGTTGGGTGACTGGTATAGATTCCACACGCTCAAAGCTGGTTGTCTTGGTCTGGCTCTGTAAGCCCATCAGTCTTGCAGCTCAACCTCTTTTCCATTTTCTCCCAGAGAAACCTTGATTGTTTTTCCAGTTCAAGTGAGCATCCACCTGGCCTTGGCAAAGCTCCTTTTGTCTCTTTACCCAGGCAGCTTTTACCCCCAACACAGATGGAGGACTCTGGTTTATCAAAGAAGCAGCTGCCTGCTGCATTTCAGCATATGAGGCCATGGTTCTCCATCTCCTGCCTGCTTCTGATCCTGAGCTCCCCTCTGATCAGATCTGCCTGGCCACTTAGGCCTATTTGTCTTCTCTTGGAGGAGCCAGACAAGATTCTCATTTATTCACTCAGAATCAGTTATCACCACCACACAGCAATACCTGGCAAGTGTGAGCAGTATTACGCCAGGGACATCATATGGTCAGGGACAGTCCCTGGGTGGAGGAGGGTGGGGATTTGATTAGCAGACTTATCTGTGATGTAATTGATCAGCAGATAGTTTTTCTGAGAAAAGCAAAGGTGATACTATGCTTACAAGGCATCATTTTCAGCAGCTGCCCTGGGCCAGACTGTGCGGCTACAACTGATTGGACTGGGTAGAGCCCCTAATGGGTTGATCCAATAGGACGTTGTTTATTGGGATTCTTAAGGTGAGCAGTGGGAGGCTGAAATAGCAGTGATGGGCAATACAGAAGGAGAGAGAGAAGAAAGTAGGAGTAAATAGAAGCTATACAAAGTATAAAACAAGAATAGGCCAGTCAGTGGCCCAAACAGATCACAGCAGACTCACACAAATGGGAGCAAGGGAGAAAGAGATGGACAAAGGGACAAAGGAAGAGGGTGGAAGGAGGGAGGGTTCAAGTCTTGTCTCATCACTACTAGCTGTATAACCTGGGACAAGATATTTAATCTCTTTGGGCCTCAGTTTCCTCACCTGTAAAATGGGGATGAATGCAGTGTCTGCTTCATCAGGATATTAACACGTGTAAAGCATTTATTTGCAGGAATGCATGGCACACTATGTAAATATAGTCTATGTTTATTACTAAAGTCCTTGTAATTAACATCCCATGGATCCTGAGAGTAGTTACCTCCACCATCTAGACTGAGCACATTTGTGGATATCTGCTCCTTAAAATTAAACACAGCTTGACTATATATCACTGCAAGAATACTTCCAAATTTTTGAAAGTAAAACAAAAAAATTGGTTTTGGTGGTAATGGGGATTGAACTCAAGCTCTTATGTTTGCTAGGAAAGCACTCTACTATTTGAGACACACTCCCAGTCCATCTGCCTTTAGTTTTTTGTTTGTTTGGTTTGGTTTGGTTTGGTTAGAAAGGATCTCACACTAACTTTGCTGGGGCCAACATCCTCCTGCCTCTAGTTCCGAAGTCACTGGAATTATGGATGTGCACCACCATCCTAACCCATATTTTCTTTTGAATTTTATAAATTTAGGATGATAAAAGAAACCAGTTATGTGCTTTTGGAGGAAGAGGAAAAGAGGAACCTCTTAAAATGTGTACATTGGCAGACAAGGCTCTCCTCAATGCTTCTATATGGAATAGATGCACTCAGGTTTTGCTTTCCTCAGATGTATTGTGTTCTGTCTCATTTGTCCCCTGATGTTTGTAGCCATTCCTCCCCTACTTCTTGGCTACAGTGAGGTCCTGTGGCCCAGCCAGTACCTGGCAGCAATGCAGTCCATGGAATTTTATTGCAAGAGTTTTTTTCTTTTCTTTTTTTTTTTAGAAGTTGGCAGTAAAGTTCCACTTTCAAATGCTGAGCACAAAGCCTATGCCTACAGTGACTAACAGTGTCCCCCAAATCTATTTTGTTTTTTTGCACATGGGAAAGGGATCTAGCAGAATGTCTGAGGACCTGAGGCTACACTTCTGGGGCACTAACCACATGAGTTCACCAGGGCTGACTGACAAAAGTCCCACAGACTGGGTGGCAAAAACATCAGAAATGTATGGCCACACAGTCTGGAGGCTGGAAGTCTGAGGTGTGGGTAGGTGTTGGTAGGGTTGGTTCCTTCTAAGGACTGTGAAGACAGGCTACTCTATGCCTCTCTTCCAGCTTCTATGGCTTGTTGGCAATATTTGTTATGTCTTGGCTTCTGCTCTATCTCTCACCCTTATCTCCACCTTCATTTTTGTATGATGTTCTCCTGCGTGCGTGTATGTGTCTGTTTGTAAATTCCTTCTTTCTATGAGGTCATCAGTCTTATTAAGTTAGAGCCCACCATAAGGACCTCATTCTAAGTTGACTACCTCTGTAAAGATCCTTGGATGGACTAGGGGCTAGGGCTGAAGCATATCCTACTTTGGAGGAGGGGAGGACACAGTTTAACCCATTGCCCTGACATATTTGAGAAGTGAATACTGAAATAGCTCTTGGGGTTGCTAGGTTGGCAATGATGGTTTGCTAATAATGGAGTGATTTGTGAAGTAAGTTCAGTGGCTATGAAATTGCGAATCATATACTAATTTCTTAACACTGTCTTGGTTTTTATTATCTACTAACCTTTCTGTCTTAGAATTCTCTGCTGGTGCCCTATCTCTGCCATATTTCCTCTATGTCAGTGAATTATCTCATCTGTATGGCTTAAGTCAAGGCTCAAGTCAGATCCCAGTAACCCTCCTCCATCCCTTGCTTTTTTTTTTTTTCATTTTTCTTTTATTATTCATATGTGCATACAAGGCTTGGTTCATTTCTCCCCCCTGCCCCCACCCCCTCCATCCCTTGCTTTTTCTCAGCATCTTACATTCAATCCAGCTTCAAGTCCTGTTGATGCCAAGAAACACCTGGCATGTGCTCACCTCTTCATCTCTGTCACTTCCATTTGAGTCCAGGCCCCCAGCATCTCACACCTGGACTACTACAATAGTCTCCCAAGTGCTCTCCCTTTGTTTACTCTTGTTGCTCAAAGAATTGTTTACCTGATGGTGTTTATAGCCATGTAAATCAGATTTTCCCCCCTCCTCATCCCTTTGCTTATTGCACTGAAAATAAAATGTAAACTCTTCGCTGTGGCCAAAATGGCCCACAGTGCTTATGCCTCTGCCTCCCTTGCTCCCTTTCCTTACAGAAGCCCTCCAAGCCCATGTTCAGTTGACCTAACTCCTTCTTGTCATTTAGGTCTCAGTTCAAACTTTGCTTTCCCAGCGTCCCTCTCTGACATCAAGTGGATCCCCACTCCTCATTTATTTCCTATTATATCTTCCTGACTAATTTTAACTCTATCACTCATCATTCCCTGCTATCTTTTTATTCATTCTTGTACCTCATAATACTGGGTACTTTTTCTGTTAATATTTTTAGAGCCTGAAACAGAGCCTTGCACATTTAAACATCAGTGGATGATTTGTTGAATGAATGAATAAATGAAGTATTCCTGGACAGGAAAAGTAAAAGGAACTCACAGTTAGGATGTGTACTATGTTTCAGACATGGTTCAAGGTTTTACTACCAGGATTTGTTCTGAGCCTCATGAAATCTTTTAAAGTTGGTATTGTTCCCTTTTATAGGAAACTGGGGCTCTGAGAAACTAAATAAAGAAACTGATGCACTAGTGCATTTAAGATTCCAATTGGTCTTCCTAAACATTCTACTATACCTGAAGCTGGGGGTAGTAGGCATATAATATATCCAATATTTTAGAAAAAGAGTAAAGGCAAGCTATTTTAAAGTATTTAGAACAATGTTAGTTCTAGATCAAGTAGGGAAAATACTCCTTTTTTACTTAATCTTCCCATAGTGTGAAAAATTAAATGAAATTGAAAATTTCCAGATTAGAAGGCATGCTCAGGGAAGGTAACCTAAAATAGAAAGCATTTTGAATTTTAATGGAAGAAGGAAAGCTATCAAAAAGAAAAAAAAACCTAGTGGAATTTTACATTTATGCTATGGGATTCAGGACCAAGAGTCCTGTTGTAAGTCAGGATTGTGGGCAGAAGGAAAATACTAATCAGCAGCTGTTACTGTAACAAATACCTGAGATAATCAGCTTAAAAAGGGAAAAGATTTATTTTGGCTCATAGTTTTGCGGTTTTTTTAGTCCATGCCTGTTTAGTGCCATTGCTTTTGGGCCTGTGGCAAGGAGCACATGGCAGGAGCATATGGCAGAACAAAATGATTGTCTCATGGCAGAAAACACAAGAGAGTGAGGAGGGGCTGGGGATCCCACAACCCCTTCAATGACACCCCCCCAATGACCTAAGACCCTCACTAGGCCCCATCTCTTAAAGGTCCCACACTTTCTCACCCTGAGGGTCAAGACTAGCAATGGGCCTTTGGGGGAACATTCAAGGTCCAAACTATAACAGGGGACACAGTGTCCTGGAATGTTCTCTCCCTAGGACAGTGCTATCAGGGCATAGTACCATGAGAGGTGTTCAAAAATATTTGTTGAATGATTGAACGGGATTAAAGAATGCAAATCTGTAGATACACTCTTTCTTTCCATGTGTCTTTTACTATGAGCAGAGGTGGGAGAGACTTCCTGTGGATAGATGGCTAGAAACCAGATAAGAGACTTCCAAGATGCATAGGTGGCCCCAGGGTCAAAGGTGCATGAAAATCCTTTCCTGGTTCCCACTCCCTCATATCCATGCATTTTTGTTCCCCTTATACCTGTGAGGGAGTGAAGACTTGGCACATTACTTTGAAGATATCACCAGCACCTTCCTATTATGCTCTAATGGACCTGTACCAGTCTTCTGCTGGCTGTCATTAGGTTTGGGAAGAACATGATTTAATCCATGATATATTACATTCTTAATGATAATGAGCTATAGAGAATAGAGTCCTATTGTAATTTATTTCAATAAATTTCAAATTACTACATGGAAATACTAAGAATAATCTCAAGAAGAAGAAAAGAAATAAAAAAGGAATTTATGGGATCTGTACATTCCCTAAGGAAATAATTCAAGTTCTAAAAGAAGAAACTAATTTTAGGTAATAGAGAATCAAGGTGTTTAAAGAAGAGCTGTTGTTTTACAAGATCTGAAATAACTTCTTGGAATACAATAAAAAGCAGGAAGTGTGCCAGCTTACAGAGAACCAGCATTATCAACCAATACACCATTTATGGTGAAAGTCCAAGCCAAAACAAGCCAGGTGATTCAATTTACAAAGGACATGAAAGACACTAGAAAAACATCTTTCATGTATCCAGCAGAACAGTACCAAGGAAAGCGCTATCTTTTGATTAGATTTGGAAATGTCAGGACAGATAATGCCAAAGACGCATTTAAATGGAAGGTTGTGCTAACATTGGAATTGTAGGCCAGGTCCCCCAGGTACCAGGTTCTGTAGTGGATATCCATATGCAGGTCATGAATTGCTTCTCTGAGGGACAACACATGTGGGGAGTGAGGGAAGCAGGACAAGGAGGGGAAATTGAACTGTGACACACATTCAGTGAAGGCCTCAGCATCTCAGTGGGAGATGTACAGCTCAGATGGCCTTCTGAATTCAGGCAAGGGGATGTAGCCTTGTACTCCTCACGCTGACCAATCAGTTCATATGTGGAATGCCCCTGGGGGGTGGGTGACATCCTGGAGTAAAGCAGCTCCCTTCAGCAGTGTTTAGGGACGGTCTCAACTATAAGCCCTCAACAGCTAACTCTTGGCAGCTGAGGACTCAGTGGCTTAGCTCTGAAGGGGTGGGAGGGGCTGTAGTCAGTACACCTGTGTCTTTTTTTTTTCTTTTATTATTCATATGTGCATACAAGGCTTGGGTCATTTCTCCCCCCTGCCCCCACCCCCTCCCTTACCACCTACTCCGCCCCCTCCCTCTCCCCCCGACCCCCTCAATACCCAGCAGAAACTATTTTGCCCTTATTTCTAATTTTGTTGTAGAGAGAGTATAAGCAATAATAGGAAGGAACAAGGGGTTTTGCTGGTTGAGATAAGGATAGCTATACAGGGCATTGACTCACATTGATTTCCTATGCGTGGGTGTTACCTTATAGGTTAATTCTTTTTTATCTAACCTTTTCTCTAGTACCTGGTCCCCTTTTCCTATTGGCCTCAGTTGCTTTAAGGTATCTGCTTTAGTTTCTCTGCGTTAAGGGCAACAAATGCTAGCTAGTTTTTTAGGTGTCTTACCTATCCTCACCCCTCCCTTGTGTGCTCTCGCTTTTATCATGTGCTCAAAGTCCAATCCCCTTGTTGTGTTTGCCCTTGATCTAATGTCCACATATGAGGGAGAACATATGATTTTTGGTCTTTTGGGCTAGGCTAACCTCACTCAGAATGATGTTCTCCAATTCCATCCATTTACCAGCGAATGATAACATTTCATTCTTCTTCATGGCTGCATAAAATTCCATTGAGTACACCTGTGTCTGTACTGGAAGCAGCACCTGGAGCTTCAAAGGAAAGAAGAGAGTAGACTGTTATTTAACATATTTTACAATGTGATGCTCTGTGGACCACCAACTTTTCCCTGAACCACTGAAGAAGCCTTCTTCTAGCTCTTCCCACGTCCACATCTGGCCACCGTCAGACTATAGATAGAACCATCTGAAAACATAAATCTGGTCTGAAATACCCCTGCTTAATACCCTTCAATGATTTCTTCTGTCACACATTATAAAATCCCAACTCTTTGACATGCCCTTTAAGAAGGATGACCATATATCATGTAAACCAGGCCACTTTTGAGAGTGAAAGGAGGCCTTATTCATAATTGCACAGGCAACAAAGTTCTAAACCATGACTATCCTTGCCAAACTGGGTTGTGTGTACACCCTATCCATAAAGCAACTGACAATACAGTCACCTTTCTCATTTCAAAGTTCACTTCCTTTGGCTTTCTGTTAAATCCAGCAACAAACTAAACTTTCTATCACCCCAGGACCTTTGCATTTGTCACTTACTTCCACCTTCACTCCATCTTCTTTTATTTAGCAGGCTTATCTTAACATTTTCCTATTCGGAGAGGCCTTCTCATTTATTCTTCATCATAGTACCTGTTTATTTTATCCACCTTCCTAACTACAATCTGAAATCACAATCACTTGATGTTAAGTTTCATAAGAAAATGAATTCCGCTCTGTTTCACAAGCTATGTTCCCAGGAGTTACTCAATGTTCTTCCATACATGTTTAGTATCAATAAATACAAAAGTATATGAATGTAGAGCTTAGGAGTTTGTTTGAATCAAAAATTGCTTTGAAATTGTGTGTGTGTGTGTGTGTGTGTGTGTGTGTGTGTGTGAATGAATTATCCTAGAACAAAATTTGGGTGTGTGTATGCCAATGAAATCCAAAGACCAGCAAAGGACAAACACATCCCCTACATTGGGAATTATACAGGTGGTTGCTCACCCTGAAATGTGGACATAGAGGAATGCAAAACATTAAGCAATCAATTTGCAAACACCTAGAAGATCACAGGCTCCTAGATAATAACCAGTAGTGTAGTGATGAGGAGATATTTTCAGAACAATCTAATTTCCTTTTAAGACAGGGGGACCTTCATCAAAAGCATTTATTAAGTGTCTGTCTGCACACGGCCAAGAGAAGCCTGTCAGCGGGGAGGGGGTGTGTAAGCTGTGAAGCATCAGATTTAATATGTGTCTTGACTTCAGCAGAAATCTGATTTTGCTTCTGTGATAATTTCCTTTCACAGGTCAAGCAAATATGAGTTCCTTACAGTAGAAGGGGGAGCAGAATAGTTACAGGGTGAAGTTCAGAATAATTACCAAAGCCTTTAAAAGTTGAAAAAAAAAACTCTAATAATAAAGGATGACCACTTGCTCAGGTCAAATGAGGCTAAATTTCCAGTGCCCAACTGTGTTCCAGAAAACAGAGTAGCAGGTGAGTTGTTCTAGGTCCATTTGGAATGGTTACTGAATGCTTTTCTTTGAAGAGGGTCTAAATGAATTATTGGAACAGAAAACTTTGATTTGGATTCACATGTAAGCATCAAGGACAGAATTGCAGGCTGAAAGAAATGTCACTTTCTTTCATGTACATTCCCAGATTTGCTAGGTATTATAACCTTGACTTTAGACAGACAATACTTTGGTCAAGCTGACACAAATTCATCCTATAATCCAGTCATACAGACCTTGCAGATGTGTAAATTGAATACAAAGCAACTGGAAAATTTCACAATAAATACCTACACAAATATTAAAGGTGACATCCTGGGAGATGAGATGTTAATGTGCAGATAAGGGTATGATTGGTCCCAACTGTAGAAATGGCATAGGCTACCAGGAGAGGTTTTACAAGCCAATAGGTGAGGGGTCTGCATCCAGAAGCCAGCAGTGAGATAGGAGAGCCGGCCTTGTTAGCAGAATCCTACCCTAAAAGACTGAAGGGCTAGACAGAAACCCAACCCAGAGATGCTCCGGGGTGGGGAATGTTGGCAAAATGTTTCATGTACCTCCACATGGGGATAAGGTGTGACAACCTGGTTATAGGGAGAAATCACTTACGGCATTGATGGTGGAAATCATATGGGATTTGCCATTCCTTTATGTGCCCAATGTTTGTAAGAATTTCTCTGTGGCTAGGGACTGTCCTAGGAAAACTTGAACAGCACAGAAAGATGTACATCATTCTTGCCCTCATGGAGCTTATAGTTGTCAGGGAATTCAGATGTCAACTTCCCTCATGGGTCATTATATTTCTGGGCCAATGGAAAGTCATGTCATTTGGAGAGTAACTGAACCCATAGGAACATGGATTAAAGGGAGATTCCAGGGTGGGGGGTTCATATTAAGTTCTCACAATTATCCAGAAGAAAATGTATGAGACCCCTCAGTGCCTTTCCATCAGCCCACAGGAGTAAGGTTGGCCAGAGACCCAGCATGCCCTTGATTTCATAGCTGCTGTGACCGGAGCTGGCACCTGGAGGGACCACATCCTGGTACTGTCAGGCTCATCTGTGGTCAGTTGGGAGCCACAGAACCCCCAGGTCTCCCTAATCTCCCACCCTTGCATGAAGCTGGCACCTAATTTCACATAGTGAGCATGTTAGTGAAAAACAAGGTTAAATCAAAGTTCTTTCTCTCTCTCTCTCTCTCTCTCTCTCTCTCTCTCTCTCTCTTAGAACTGAAATGACTCAGAATGAAGAAGCTTTGACACAGGCATCTTAAGGGAACTCCTTAAAAAGTTACGAAAACGACATGCTTAGTCTCGCCCTTGCCTTCTGAGCAGAGTACAACATCACATCCTGAGAAATTCAAGGTGAAAGCAAAAAAAAAAGAAATCTTTTGTTCCAACAGATTAGTTGTTACCTCTTTCAGCATAAGCTGCTCTAGGTATTTAGGCATTATTCATGACACATAGATTATTTGAAGCTTTCCATAGATTCACAGAATTTAAAAGCTAACTCTGTGGGTCTTCTTCCAGGTCCTACGTGGTACGGAAAAGACTCTAGTCCTGGCAGTACATCCAACTCTCTTTCTCTCCCCATCTCAACACCCTCCTCAGTTTGAAGTTCTTTCTTCACACTTAGATGCAGGCAAATGCATTTGACTTGAACATATTGATTTCAGGCAGGTGAGAGTAGAAGCAGTGATTCAGCTTGACAAATAATAGTTAGATCGGTTAAGTGAACCTTTAGAATCACTTGAGCTGAATGTTTCCTTTCCCCAACCATTTCACACACACAGAAGCCTATCTTCTCAGCATAAAGTATTCAAATTCTTCCAAATTTTATCTATTAAAAAATACTTCTAGACCATAGCTATATGATATCTCCACTGGAAGCCTTGCTCCTCTCTTTACCTTAAGAAAACTAAGACAGGTTTAAGTGACTCAGCAGAGTGACTCAGGTTTGTCTATGCTTCTTGTGTAGTCCACCAGCCTTCAGGGTTCTCTGACAACCCAGCACACGAGGAAAAACAAAAAACAAAAACCAGAAAAACAAAAAATAAAAACATCTGAAACTTCTCTGCATTTGATAGACACATTTCTGAAGGCCCCCACCGTGGATGCTGACTCTAATGGGCCAGTGTTGGAACCCACCAAGACGTTCAGGAGTTGAAGGTGAAGCAGCAGAACTGGGTGTTCCCATAGCCTCTCATTCATGATTCATGGCTCTCCACCTCAAACCTTGGGCCTTGCCCAACTCTACCCTAGAAGGAAGTGGATTGTAAGCTTGGAAGGCCAGGGAGGAGAGCAGTGACATGTCTGGGATGATTAGAAACATGAAGAGATGATTATGGTAAGGTCTGCTTGTCATCCTTTCATTTGGAGGTGCATAGAGTACAATAAAGAGAATAGTTGAGTGCAACAGATGACAAAGCTCAGTAAAGCCTTCTTGTCTTTGCTAGAGCCAGGGAAGGCTATGGATAGCATGGGTGACCTTCATGATGGGGTAAAGGGCCAGTATGATGACAAGCTGCTTCCTATTTCTCTGAATGGAGGAGCACACGCTTCTCTGTAACACAAGCTCAAGTTCTTTATTTTTTTTTTCTTTGTATTTTCTTTTTTTTTAAATTGTTTTATTATTCATATGTGCATACAAGGCTTGGGTCATTTCTCCCCCCTGCCCCCACCCCTTCCCTTACCATCCACTCCACCCCCTCCCTCTCGCCCCACCCCCTCAATACCCAGCAGAAACTATGTTGCCCTTATTTCTAATTTTGTTGTAGAGAGAGTATAAGCAATAATAGGAAGGAACAAGGGTTTTTGCTGGTTGAGATAAGGATAGCTATACAGGGCATTGACTCACATTGATTTCCTGTGTGTGGGTGTTACCTTCTAGGTTAATTCTTTCTGATCTAACCTTTTCTCTAGTTCCTGGTCCCCTTAATGGTGCTAGGTGACCTGACTTCTGATCACTAGGACGGACATAGGACTGATCCCTGGTAGATCAGATATCTCATAACACTTTGTTTTTGAGACAGTTATCCTTGCTATTTATCCCAGGTTGGCCTAGAACTCAAGATCCTCCTGCCTGAGACTCCCAAGGGCTGATTATAACTATGTACCACCATGCCCAGCTTTCATGACACTCTTAAGAAGGGACTAGAATACTTGAGACCCTAGTGTAACCTAATGATCCCCAAGGGCTTTTTACATTTGGTACTCACATCTTTCCACATTTTCCCTCTTTTCCTGCATCTTTTCACCAGAGTATATCCAGACTCTGAGTCACTGTGCTCACAAAACTGCCAGGGTTGGCTCAGTAGGATACCAACCACATGGCTTGTCTTATGAAGTAAGAGCTGGGTGCTCATGGGAGGCAACACAGGTCTTAGAAAGCCTAAAAAGGGGCAACCTGACGATGGACACAGGGAAAGTTTGTTCAACAGGAGTCTAAAGGTGATGGCCTGAGAATGATTGCAGATGCTGTAGTCTAGAAGCTGTACAAAGATAAGATGAGAATCCAAGCATGCTAAGATAAGTGGTGGTTGAGGGTGATTGTCCTAACCACCTGCAATTGTTTACTATCCTACTTGTATAGGCCAGGGAGTGTCTGCATGTTGGATGGGCTGTGCTGGATTGACAGACAGGTCAGGAGTTACAAGTCCCAGGCAGGTGTTATGTAATGGATAAAGTTCTCCTTGTGCTTAGAGGATTACTTATAAAACATAAAAAGATCCCATGACTACAATTCCTTTGTAGTGTTGGCATCAAAATCTCAACTAATAAAAAATTCTGAGTGGATTGAAAATTGGGAATCTCCTATAGAAATTGGTTCTTTTGATTGTCAGCTGCATACACAGTAAATATTTCCTCACTAGAGGTAATCTGGGTGTTCTCATATTGAAGTAAAGAGAATACTTAACTACGTTTTTAGTTTTCTCACATTTTCTGTCATTCTCCTTTCAGAAAGAATCGGTTTCTACTTTGCTTTTTCTGCTTCTAACATCAACTCAGTGTCACCTTGAGCTTTCTTCACAATGCCTGCTGTGGGAAAAGAGAGGGTATAGTTGCTTAGAGAAAGAAGATAGAGGCATCTTGGGTACTTTAGGGGATATGGGCATAACTGGGTGGTCAGAGGTCAGGTAATGAGCTGGTGCTCATTATCTCCGTTTCTAGCCCTGAAGTTTAGTGATATCATCCCAACAAACCAAGCAATCAATTATTAATTCAGCCATTTAACTAGAGCCTACTATGTGCCCATCACTTCCCTTGGCCTTCTGAACAATTAGACATGGTGCCTGTCCTCAAATGGCTGATCCACCAATTGAAGATATGAGAGCTACACATGCAATTGTTAGCAACTCCTCAGTGCTCCACAGTTCAACAGCCCTGAGCAAAGAGGAGGAGAGCTCAGTGTGATCTGGAAGGAGGGAAAGCTTCAGAAAGGAGTGGCATGAGATGGAGGAGAGAGAGAAAAACTTGAGTCCATCAATCAATTCTTCTTCTGCCATACCATCTCAATGTTAGCATTGTTATTTTTAGTATTGTTACAACAATAATATTAATACATATTAGAACCCAGAAGTCTTTGGATTTAGCTTCTTAAATAGCCTATGTAAAGGAATAAGATAATTTAAGTTACACAGAAAAATTAACTTCAACAAAAGGTGGCCAATGAATTTGGTATTCCTGGCTAACTAATGCTTCCAAACATGTCCTTTTCAGAACATAAGCTCCTTGCTTCTCTGCCCATTCTCCACTGACTCTTCTCTATTCTACCACCAGCACCTAGAATAGAGGTTGGTGTGCATTAGATGCTGAAGTAACTGATTGTGGGATTGTACCAGTTCAGCAGTGTTTTTAAATGGAGGAGAAGCTGAAGCACAAGTAATCTCAGGAATGAGACAGAATTATTTAATCAATTGGAGATGAAGTCCAAAATGGAAGGTATGATATGACCAGACTGACCCCAATTTCTAAAGTAATAATTAGCACATAAACTTCGTCTGTTATGGATTGCATGCTATACCCCTTTCCCCAAATTCATATGTTGAAATCCTAATCCCCCAAATGATGGTATTAGGATTTGGAGGCTTTGGGAGGTAATTAGGTCATGAAAGTGGGACCCTGATGAGTTGGATTAGTGACTTTATAAGAAATACTAGAGAGTGTGCTTCCTCTCTGCTTTATGAGGACACAAAGAGAAGACAGCCATCTACAAATCAGAAAGAGAATCCTTGCCAGACCCAGGTCTGCCAATAGATACTGGATCATGGACTTCCCATCTTCCAGAACTGTGAGAAATAAATATTTGTGGTTTAATCCACCAAGTTTATGTTATAACAGCCTGAACTAAGATATGATCTCATGTAATCACTCTTCAACTTTTTTTTTCCTGTAAAATAAGTGGCTTAGAGGAAATAGTCTAGATAATTTCGCTTTAAAAAATCTTCCATTTTCTTTCCAATGTTATGTTTGGTGATCCCATTGGAAATGGCTCCACTTGGTTTTGGTTTTGAATTTGAATTTGCTGTCTTTCTTTCCATTTCCATTTCTATTTGGTGCCAGGATATCCCCCCTTGGAGCACAGCCCCAGAGAAGAGAACAGTGTATGGCATCAATCGAGCAGGGCCTTCCTTAGGAACTCTGGAAACAGAAGTAAGTTTTTCATCTACATTTTTATTTTAAACTCTTTTTTTCTTTTTTAGTGTTAGTCAGTTTTACTGTTGGTTTCAAACACTTAATGCACGGATTGTTTCTTTGGTTCCTGCATTCCTGTTTTCATAGACATATTGACTTGTTCAGTAAAGAAATTTAGCTAAAAAAGTCATAGGTACAGGGCCCTAAGATTCAGAGTCTTCAAGATGTAAAAGGAAAAGTGTAGATTACAGTCTTACCCCAATTTCTTTTAGGCCCCTCTAGTTAAGGTCCCTGGCACTTGGTTGGCATAGTCCAGGTATTCTATAGATGCCTGTAATTTCCTTTCCTTTAAGCATGGGGAAACTATATTTTGGTGCTCAATCTGATTCTATATGAATAACTGGGATATTATATATGAACAATCTTGAATAAATAATATTTGATTCTACATGAGTAGTTAGGATATTATATCTGAACAATCTTGGAGAAATAGTATTTGTTCTGTCCTTAGTTTTATATTATTGTTTTTCAACATTTTCTTCCACTTTTGTTTGCCTTCCTTTCTATTTTGGCTTTCTTTTCAGATCTAGAAATGGTGATGGGGTGGTAGTAGGAAGGGCCGGACAGAGAGGCATGTGGGACTATTCTTTGACATGGAATAAAAGAGAAACCTGAGACCATCAATTTGCTCTGAGTGTGAACCGCAGGTGATTGCTTGAGATTATGTGTGGGGGTTGTAGATGGGCAGTGTGGGAGTCAAAATTCTACCACAACTATAATAGCTCATCCAGAAAAGTATATGAAATTTTTTACTAAGTAGAGATTAGATCCATGATTTTCACCACTCCCTAATGTCTTGTCCCAGACATGATGTACACTCGTACACGTTTTGAAGAGTTTACTTCATAATCTATGCTCCAATCTTAGTTGAAACTCCTTCTTCCACTAAATGAAGATCTACAGCAACTCATCATCATCTCTCTCAGGCTCCATCTTTGTGTTGCCCAGAGTACTTTAGGCTATGATAAAAAAAATTTTTGATGACCTTATCTGTAGATTGTAACTGTGAAAATTAGCATCCAGTCTGACTATTAGAAATTGGCTGACCCCATGTTTTAGAGCCTCTTGTTCAATTTTCCTCTGTCATACTAGATATGTGACAAGCCAAACTCTCCCTCTGTCAATCTGCACAGTGCTGAACTCCGTTGGAAGCCTCTGGGAGCCCAGTGTGCAAAGCAGATAAGCCAGGGGCCTGGTGCTTATTTAATGGTTTTCTCTGTAGTGTCACTGCATTCTCAGCTTCCTTTTTTCTTGCCCATTTTCTTGGCTTTCTTTTTATCATAAATTCCTTGTGTTGCTTCTATACCACTCTTGGCAGGATGGCCCACTTGTATTCCTTCATTAGCTTGATTTTTATAAAGGAAAGGAGTCTGTTCCAGTTGCTATAAAAATAACTTTAAACTGGGTAGTTCCTAAACAGCAGAAATTTATTGTTCACAATTCTAGAGACTGGGAAATCTAAGATCAAGGTGCCAGCAAATTTGGTGTCTGATGAAGACTCATTTCCTGTTTACTAAATGGCACCTGTTCACTGTATTCTCAGATGGTACTGCACTCTTGGGCTTCTTTTATAAGGGCACTAAATCCCATTCATGAGTTTCACCTCCCGAAGTTTTCACCTCTTAGGACTATCACATTGGGAAACAGCTTTCAACATATGAATTTTGATGGGACACAAACATTCAGACCATAGCACTGGGGTACCATTTGTTGCTTTTTCTCTGCTAGTGTTTGGGTACTTCCAATTACTGGACCAGCACATGTTACTATCTTTACATATCATCCCTTTGTCAAGAGGTTGTTCTCACTGGTGGAGTAGCTCAAGTGGTAGAGTGCCTGCCCAGCAAGCATGAAGCCATAAGTTCAAACCCCAGTACCCCCAAATAAGATTGTTTAGGCAGAGTGCCGGTGGCTCACATGTTTATTTAATCCTAGTTACTTGGGAGGCAGAGGCAGAGATCAAGAGGATCATTGTTTGAGGCCAGCCCAGGCAAATAGTTCACAAGACTCTGCCTCAAAAATACCTAACATGAAAAAAGACTGGTAGGAAATTACTCAAGTGGTAGAGCACCTGCTTAGCAAGTGTGAGACCCTGAGTTCAAATCTCAGTACTGCAAGAGAGAGAGAGAGAGAGAGAGAGAGAGAAACTGTTCTCCCTTTCTAATCCCTCATTTATCACCTTACAGAATTCCATGCTTACTCTGGTATTGGAAAAGTGGTACCACCTCTTCTTAACTCCTGTTGAGAATTTGGGAACCCCAAAATACTGGGAAGGTTCAAGGGAATGCATTTGATTCTTTCTAAGGGCATCACAGAGCAGATTTCTACAGAGATGGGTAAGAGGTTGGATTTCAAGAACTCTTCAGTCTATTCCAGTGAGTTTAAGTTTTAATGCAATAAATTTATTGGACAACATTCTTAGGGTCAGCATTGTTGAAAGAATAAATAAAGCAGGTTGTTGGGAGTGTAGCTCAGTGATAGAGAGCTTGCCTAGCATGTGCGAGGTCCTGGGTTTGATACCCAGCACCATGAAAGAGGGAGGAGGGGAGAGAAAAAGAGAAAGAGAGGGAGGGAAAGAAAGGGGGGAGAGAAAAAGAGAGGTTGAATTGCAGAGGAGCCATAGCACTTTTCTGCCATTGCTTATAGGTCCCTCTGAGGCTGGAATGAATTTCTAGAGCAAAGGGCCAGGTCTTTATAACCCACCTGAAGCAGTAAGTTAATGCAGGATACCCTCAGGAGGACACTTGCCCTTGGTCTTATTCTAATTTTTAGATTCAGAAAATGTGGTAAGGAATGTGTTTGGCCATTCGTGCAAAGGAGTCTGCATATTTACTCCAAGTCCTCAGGATCTTATGCCTCAATAAGGTTTTCTATGATTATTGCCTTGAAAATATTGTCTATTGATGACACTGGTAATCAAAATGATTAGTAGCAGAGCATTTGCTTCAGCTAGAAGACAAAGGACACCAGAGGATAACAGAGTGGTGTGTATGGAACAGGAGGGCTCACCCTATAGTATACCTCTCAGAATGGAACCTGCTCAATTTTTCATTTTCTGCCCTGGGCACAAAACATGCCTTGTTTTATCTTTAGCTTCTGCTAGAAGAGTCTGAGTATTTTCTCAGCTTACCTTTTCCAATCTTGTTGGCGTTCACTCCCAGTGGGTGTATCGCTTGTGGTTTTAACCTTTTATCTTTCTTTTTGATAGTTGTTTTGAGTTTACAGCTAATAAATATTCTGGAGGCACCCTGGGGTTTGGTCAGGGAGGAGCCAGAGACAATTCCAAGCTGATTTCCCACTTCCCAGACTCAGTGAGTGATTGGAGGAGCAGAGGGAGTTCCTAACACATGGAGTGTGAATTGTGTGCAGAAGCAACTGGAAACCCAGGAAACCCTCAGCTCGGGCTTCCTGTGAATCAGCTGGGTTTTCTGGCATAGCAATGAGCAAATGGCATTAATGAGGTAGGCATGGATGATGCCAAAGGGGTTTACTTTGGTAGGAGCTGGGCCTAGCAACGGCAGAGAAACAATAAATGAGGGGGTTCTTTTCTCCCCTCCCCCGTTTTTTATAGTAGCAACTTTTTGGCTGATTAAAGTACTTTTCATGGTTCCAGGACGGAAGTGTCTTTTGTACGACACACTAGAATGTCAGTTCTCATTACTAAACCCTGGCTGTTCAAATGCTATCTGAATTTCCCCAAGGCCTCCTTGGGGAGGCTGTAGGCAGAAATTTCAAGGAGCTTATGCCAATTATTTTCTTTCTATCTGCATATTGATGGCTGACCCGCGGTAATCATGTGAATCAGGTGCTGTGAGCACAGTTTCCTTGGTTTCATTCATGGCTTTAAAGGCAGATACAATTTTTTAAAAAACTACTCTTTTCCCCCTAGCCTCTGCAATGGCCTTTTGTGTTGTTTACTTGAGAATTACAAGGCAGACCAGAGAGAGAAGTACAGATTTTGTTTGAGGTGGGGTGAGAGGAGGCAATTATTTGGACATTTTTCACAGTAAAACCAGAGTTCACTAGGGACCTGTAACACCAGCATATTCTGAGGCCTCAGTGGTGGGAGCAGGTGTTGAGTTCTGGACTTCATTCTTCGAGAAGTCTATAATTCAGGGTCTTCTTATTGTAGGTTACAGATGTGAATCTGTCAGTTCACAAGGAAAAAATAGAATTAATTGGAGACTACGCAGTAGTCATTTATTAAAAACTAAAGTGGAAAACCAAGTATCAGAGAGACTAGAACTAGAGAGTTTAAGTAGCAGGAAGTACTGGGCAGTCTCTTTAGGGATAGTCCAATGTTTGAGTTGGCTTTAACTTATGTCCTTATTCTGATCAAGATTGAAATTCCCATGAGAATGTGATTGAGCCATCTTGGGGCTAATTCCAACCTCTGGCTGGATAAGGGCGAGGACCCATGACATTGTCCTTTAAGACTGTCAACAAGGAAGATCTGAAGTGCAGCAGAAGGGTAACTGGGTTCTGGGAAAGCAAACCAGCAATGATGATAGATAGTGACTGTTCTAATAAGGAATGTCCAGTGCATCAATCTCACACTACTCTTCACTATCCCAGAGTAACAGCAGAACCCCTTTCCTTTGCCCAAAGGACTTAGGTGAACTCTAGGTCACCACCTTTGGAAGGAAGGTGAACCACATAGTCCTGCTTGGTAAACCAATCCAGAGCAACAGTAAGATTTGGCTGATCCCATCCCAGCTGAAAGGAGAGGGGCTGGCATAGGGTCAGCAAAGATTCCATCTCTCTAAGCTGTGGAGATTTTTCTTGAGTGGTTGGGAGTGCTAGAGGGGAAGTGATGGCTCTCTCAGGCTCTCCTGTTACAATCATTCTCCTCAGCTGATCAGACAGACTTCTATCAAGTCCTAATAGGCTCTTTGTATATTATTTACTTGATTTTTTAAAAATTGTGTCACTTGCTTTAAAGAGCCTTTGGGAATAAGCATAATTAAGCATGGATTAAAATGTCTTAAGGACTAAAAACCATCATAATGATGGTGAGAAGCTTAGAAACCCCTCATGTTGTCATTCCATCCATGCATCACAATTTAAAAGGATACCTAAAAACAAAACCTCACAGGACATGACCAAACTGGGATTTCGGCTCCTGAATACAGGCAGGGAGTGTCATAATTTGGAAAATAACTCAATGAAGCATGAAAAGCATCAGACAAAATTTGAAGGAGGAGAAGGAAAAGAAAGAAGAGAAGAAAAAGGACATGAAGAGGATAAGGGGACCTACTGAAAGCCCTAAACAAACTGCAGGTAACTTTCATGCCCACAAATGCCTAGGCATTTGCTATGAGACAGTAAATATTCTGGGTAAGCCCACAAGTTGTTGAGTGTAGAGCAGTATTAAACAAACAAGAGATAAATTCTATAAAGAAAATAAACACTGTGTAGGACAGGGTGTTACTGGGTGGCTACTCAGGCTAGGTGGTGAAGTCTCTTTTCCCTTACGAGGTAAAATTTGAGTCCAGTAGAGAAGAAACCAGCCAGGTGAAGACCAGAGAGAGGTTTTCCAGCAGATGGAGGAGGGATTGTCAAGGCCAGAGAATGAGGGAGGATGTTGGCTAGGTTGTCTTGCATCATCTTAGGGAGAGAAGCAGGAGATAAATAACTTGGGGAGTAGGGATGGGACAGTAGTGACGAACACTAAGAAGTCACTCTGTTACCTTTCAGGAGGACTGATTTTAGGTAACTCGATCAGCTAGGTGCTTTTAGCTGCAAGTAACCTAACTAGCAGTAGATTAATCATACAAATTAATTTTTTCAAATCTGGAAGTCAGCAGTTCCAGGGGTGAGGCAGCAGCTCAGTGATATCAACAAGTTCCCAGGACTTTTCTTTCCACATTTTTATCCTTAGTAGGTCAGAGATGACTTCCCTCGTGATTTTGAGACAGACACTACAGGTATAAACTGTGTCCTCATGCAGCAGGCCAAGCAAGAAAGAGGATGTAACCAAAAGACTTCTCTCCTTCATCCAAGAGGAAAGTTTTCCCCCAGATTCCTTGAGCAGATTTCCTCTTACGCCTTCCTTTGCATGTGTACCCTGGATGAGAAAGGTCTAGAAGGGTCTAACTTCTGCTTGCCCAGATCCTCTTGGAGAGGAAACTCATGGAGTGGTTGAAGCAGGGATGGGGTTCCAGAGGAGTGGGGTGTTTCAGGTTCAATTGAAGGAATGAAGCCAGGGTGACCTTGGTCAGGGTTTGCTGGATTAGAAGCAGGAGGATGCTGTAATCTACAGAGGACATAGCTCGCCAAGTTGTGGGCTCAGTGACATCACATTTGAGATGAGAAGGTGAGAGAGTGAGTGAGCATGGGAGAATGACATTGTGTGTGGGGGGAGGGGGGATAGAGCAAGCTAGGGGAGGCACAGAGCCCAAGAGGTGTGCAGGCTCAGAAGAGACTGTGGGTACAAATCCCACACTGACCCCTTATGAGCCATGCACTACCCTGTACCACAGCATCTATAAAATGGAAGTGAGAGTAGCCTCTCTCTCTCAGGTCTCTGGACAAGGCAGGCATTTCGTACACGTCCAAGTACACAGAACAATCATGGCATAAAGCAGCTTATCAAGAAATGGGGGGTTGGGATTTTATCTTTCTTCTGTACCACTTGCCATTTTCCATGTCAGATTATCCTGCATATATCTACTGGTCCTACATTGGCTTTGCAGATTGGAAAGACTCTTCATGTGTACCTGTTCACTGGCTACCCGGACACTTTGCTCTCTTGATAATACCTGTGGCCATGAGTGTGAGAACCATCTTGTTGGTGTCAGATCCTGACATAGTAACTAGGCTCACTGGAGCCTTGGGAAGGCCTTGCCTTGTTCCTTTCAGGGGGACAGCTCACCCAAGAGGAAGGAATTCCTTGGGCAAGTGTTTGTGAGAGGTCTTGACAGTGCCTCTGTTGGAGCCTAGAAATGCAGTAACAGCAGCTTCTTTGATGCCATTGGTCAGGATTGTCCCTGGCATTGCCTGAGTTGCTTCTCACTGTGCCTGGGGAATTGAGGGGCAAGAGGTGGCTGGGAGAGGGGAGAGGTCCTGAATGGAGAAACACAATGTTTTGATTTTCTTTTTCCTTACTGATGGACAAGCTTTTATTCCCTTTGCAGTCTGGGCATCTGTGGGAGAGCTGGACTCTATTTTACAGTGAGGGTTTTCTTTTTTTCTTTTCCCATCAACACTTGTCAGGGATTCAAGGCAAAAAGCCTGGCAAAAGCCTGGGCTTGTGCACCAGCACAGGCAAAAGATGAGTCTAAACAGGGAACAGAGCGAGGCATTGTTCCAACACCGCAGAGTGGGAAAAGTAGGTCAGGGAAGAAAATGCAGGTTTGACAGAACTGGGAATTGAACTTGTCACCTCAGAGCCCATTGGTGTAGAAAGTGAACAGCCAGCAAGGGACCAGGGAGTAACTGAAGTTGGCTGCCTGGGCAGGGGCAGAAACACACTATGAAAAGTCGCTTGTCTGATGGTCACTGCCCCTTCCATGTTTCTCTGCCATCCTCCCCTCCCCCTGCCCTCCTACCCTGGGAAACTAAACCAAGTGATGATTCTAGATGAAAAGAGCAGCTGAGACTCTCTCTGGAGAGAAGGCCAGGCGGCAGATTTCTAGCCACCAGCTGCATTTTCAGAGCTGGGATTTGAGACAACCCCCCTCTCCCTATCCAAGGAAGCTCTAATTACAACCAGCATCACCTTCTAGGAAACTTCCCTGGTGAATGGCTACCAGCAGAGAAATACTTCCTTCTCATCAACCTCCTGGTTAAGACCACAGCCAGGGGTGCCAGACTCACCCAGGCCTTTGTAATTCCCTTATTTCTTCTGAGAGTTAGGTATTGAGTGACTTTGGATGAAGGGTGCTTTTCTCAACTGAGAGAACATTTCATTTTGGAAGTCTCACCAAATTCCTTCCTCTGGACACTGTTTTTGCCTAACATGGACCAAATTTCTGATAGAAATGTTTGGAGTTAGATATACTTAAGCCTGGTTCAAAAGAAAACATGGAGCGGAAATGGGATCTGTCTTGTCCTTTCATCTGACACTGTTCACTAGCCACATGTGGTTACTTAAGTTTAAATTAATTAAAATTAAATAAAATTTAAAATGCAATTCCTCAGTCACAGTAGCCACAAGTCAAGTGTTTAGGGGCAAGTGTCTATCAGACTGGACTACAGAGATCCTACAGAGCACTCTTGGATAGTGTCTGTAACGTTCTTCTAGAAATCAGCTTTTTCATGCTAATAAGAACAGGTTTCTTCAGGCAAAACTCAGATTTCCTTTTGCCTCAATGTGTATCGTCTTCTTCAATGACTTAAAACATACTGTATTTATTTCACAGCATAAGTAAGAAAACCACACTGTGTACACAGACGAGTTCACATCCTCCTTTTAACTGGTCTTAAACATGGATCTCCTGATTGGCTTCCACTCTTATTGCAAGTTCACCAGGGAGCAGGGCCCGTGAGTACAGCTTGGTGCAAAATAGGTTTTCATATGTCACAGTCCCTGCTTCCTCCTGTGGCTTTGTGCTTAGCATAGGAGATCACCACACTCTATGAGGTGACCTTTAAGCAGACAGGAGCGGCTACTCTACCTGCCTTACAAAAGCTGAGCCTAAAAAAAGAGGATTTTTCTCTTCTTGGTAGGGTGAGGAAGGTGTTTGTTGCTGTTGGTGGTAATGTGAGTGGAAAATCTGGGGGAAAATAAAAAAAACTCTTAAAGAAAAAAAGTGAGTAATATAAAAAATAGAAACAGAGACATTGCCTAAGTCCTAAATTACTTTAGCCTCTGGCTGTCAAAGTTAGTGGGAGGACATTTGGTGGTAATTTTACACGGGTGTGGCAGATGCCCCAAGCACCCGTCACCATCATGGTAGGCTTCCTCGTGACACCCCTTCCCACAGGGCAGTGAGCACATACTTATCCAATCGCTCTCATGTTCTGTGATCCAAATAGAGCAGAAGAAGTTTCCAGGAGGGATTAAAATGCACACTTGAATGACTCCAGCCCACTCCAGCCTGGAGAGAAGCAAAAGTCAGCGTGATGGGGGCGGGGAAGCATGAAATAAGTCAAGGTTAATTCAGCATGTGAGGAAAGCTTGAATTATTCATTTTCTGACCCTGTACCAGGTACTTTTTACTGCTCTGTTGTGATGTCTTTGCGGGCATGGTAGTCACAAAGGTTTCTCAGCCATCTTTTAAACACATGCTTTGTCCTTTAGTTTTAAGTGATAGGATTGCTAACTGGGCTCCATGCAGGCTGGAAGATGCCTTTTAGAAGCACCCAAATGTGGCACATTTAGGGGAAGGGAGGGAGCAGTCACTTAGCACTTCATTCCCATTTGGGCTAAGTGATCAGGAGGAGAGAGCTGGAAAGCAAGATGTGAGAAAAGCATCTAAGGGTTTGGAGGAGAGTGGGAAGGAGGAGGAAGTTCACAGAAGATGTGTGAGTTGGTTTCCCTCAGTAATTGGCGCTCTTTGTCTTGTCTTTTAATGACATTTCCTATTGGAAATTCATCTCAACAAGACCAAGAATCGAGACAAAGTGTTACTGCTGTTAAGAATCAGGGGCTATCGTGGAAAGTCCAGTGCCCATTAAGAGGAATCAGAACTGTGGGCCTTGGCTAAAACTATTCTTGCATATTAAAGGCTATTTCTCACATCTCCTCACACTGTGAAGTGAGTATCACAGAAGTATACGAGGCAGTTTCTGGATCTCAGGCTGCTTTGGCTGGCATTTGATTTATCTTGTGACATTCTTGGCTGTTCTTATTCCGGTGGGCATCAACACTGCCCAGACCTGCTGAATTTAAAATCCTATTCAGAGACTCCTTTGTTCTCCTGTCTACTTCATGGCAACCTTTGTTGAGCAGGTTAAAACAGCTGAGTATATATTGTCTAGAGTGCATCTCTGCATCTGTGAGGGTATCAGCCTCCCAAACAGTTTGTGGCCATGTTTACCATAGACCCCCATGCAAGGCGAGAGGTGAACCTTTCAGAAGCAGCAGTTGAAAAATATTCATGTATAATATGTGCTTGACAGCTCTAGAATGTAACCTTTTATTTCTGGTTAATATTAACTCAGAAGCTGTCTAAAGAAGAGGTCACAAACACAAATGCCGTACAGAAGTCCAGGGAGATGAAAATGAGTCAAGTAAATGAGAGAAGAGAGAAGGGAATAAGTAGTAGGGAGTGATGGAGACTGTGGCAAAACTGGGCAACATGTGGCTGGTTTAAGAGAAAAACTGATATTTAGCTCCAGCATGATGCAGGAATGCCAACCTAACAGTTTTGGACCGGCTGGGTTTTCAGGACAATCTAGAAATCCATGTTTTGGGGACGTGTCCTGATTTTTAAAAGATATTGGTCCAAAGTCAATGGTCTGGCTGAGCAGAAAGCATCCATGGGTCAGATTCAACCAGAAGGAGACACGTTTATGAACCATGATTTGAAATCATCTATGACAAGTTTGGTTCTATTACACTGATTTGCAGAAGAATCCATTTCCTGGCTCCCACAACCCTGAAACCCCCATAAATAGCAATACTGTGAAACAAGGCCATGAGGGTTAGACCCTATATGCCTTTCCTGGGCAGCCATTTTGCTAAGTGGCTCTTACCAGGCCTCGGCAATAGAGTTCCTCACCCTATTCCAGGCGTGTCCTCGTCCCTCTTGGGGACTGGAAATTGTGCTCTCACTCCTCTTCCAGCTAATTGCTTTAATGCATCCTGAATGTATCCAGACTGCCGCCCCTAACCACTGGGTCATCATTTATTCACAGGCCCGAGGTTCCTTAGGCAGCCTCCTGCTGGCCCTCACGCTGCAGGGGATTAATGTAGTCTGGTTGGTGAGTCAAAAAGAAAGATGACATCATTGTCATGTCAGAATGAGGATGTGTGGTTGTGTCTGTAGGGGTGCAAGAGAGAAAAACCAAGGCTCTTTCTCTTCCAAGATAGCATGGGAGCACTGCTCCCCGCTTGACTTGCCTTCAATCCAATCTGGCTTCTCCCGAGGGAGTTATTAATATGGGATACAACCTGGCTTCTTCCCTTCTGTCTCCTCATATAAATCCAACTAATTAATTTACTTTAACAAGAGGAATCTTTTTCTATCTCTTTCAGTCTTGGTTGTTCCAGCCTAGTTTCTCTTAATTCAAACCCAAGACACATAATCTCACTTTCAACTTTATCCGCGGGAGGCTCAAATGTTCAAAGATCTATTTTGCATCACCAGCTCTGCTATCATAAATTAGGAGAAAAGCAACCTTTAAGTTAAAGGTTATTAAATGAGAAGGATTAGAGGAGCAGGTAATGATGGGAATTCATATTCTGTCTGGTTTGATTAATGAAAGGAAAGTGTAAAAAATGCTTCATGTAATGGAGATTTGGGGAGATTCATATGTGTGTCTGAATTGGCTTTTATTTTGTGATTCTAGAATTAGATAAACCTCATTCTACAAGGTAGAGCGAGTGTTCTGATGAACTGAGTACAGGAGGTTGGCTTTACAGTCTGAAAAGGGCTGAGGAAAGCAGAAACAGAGAACAAAGGTGGATTGGTCATTTCAAAGCTACTTTCCTTATAAGTTTCAAGCAGAGAGGACTTCCCTATTTATGCCCAGGAAAACTAGCCTGTTTGGGGATTTAGCTATTTCTCCCTTGGCAGGTCAGATGTACAACCTAGTTTTGGCTTGCTGAGGTAGAACTTCAGCTTGTTGGATTTCATGCAGGTGCTCAGTCTAAACCAATGGGCTTTTATAGGTCTCACTCAACAGGTTCACTAAGTACTAGAGAATGGTGGCAAACACTGTCTCCTCTTAAGCAATTACCTGTTTAAATCTTGTGTCTCCTTTCAATATATGAATGGAAGACCACACCGAAATATGTCACTTATTGCTGTTCAGAAAGCTACCACTCTCCTCACCAAAACCTGAACTGACAAGAGCTGTGTTGGCTTCAATGTTGCTATTTTATAAAACACAGAGTCAGCATGCCAGGAGTGGAAGGTTGATCTTACTGGGCAAATGCAGCTCAGAACTGACAAAGGTGAGCTATGAGTCAACCAGCAGTCAGATGAAAGTCCCCTTCTATTCTCATCAGCAGCAAGAAGGACTGGGAATGATTCCCCATGTGAATGAGACTTGATGGAACTTCTCAGATCACTCCTTAGAGCACCTTTATTTTTGTCTGGTGCTGCCAGGGATGTTCTTTCTTTGTGGAAAGTGTCAAAGCTTATCTTTCAAAGGCCCTGCCACCACTACCACTCCTAGAAAAAATGTAAAGTGACGGCTTATAAAAACAAGGGCCATCCTGCCCATTTTTAAGCTAGTGTGGGGAGAGTAAGGATTGCTAATGAATGTACCAGCTGTGTGTGGAAAATCAGCCAAGTTCAGGCATGGGACTTTCATTTCTCTGCTGAGACTCTTACTTTAGACTGTGTGTAAGAAATGGGAGTATAGGTTCAATCACAGCATGCATAAAGACATAGGTGAGGTTATCCTGGAATACTGGTTACAAATGAACCCAGTCTTGAGGCAAAACAGTTATATCCCATTACTACTCTCTGATTTTATCTGGCAACAACTTAAAATACAAGCAAACTCCCTGTATTTTTTAATTTAGCTTTCCAGGATTTGAGGGCTGGGAAGTAGGGTTACTTTTTTAGGTATGTTTTCTGGTCCTTCCTTCCTTCCTCCCTCTGTCCTTCCCTTTCTCCCTCCATCCTTACCTTCTTTTCCTTTTTCTTCCATCCCTTGCTCCCTTCCATTCCTTTCTCCCTTCCTTTTTTTCCTTCCCTCCTTCTTTTTAGTACCACAAACTACCTACCTACTGTTTGACTGAAATTGGTCAAAGTCCCATTGTGTTTAAATACATTTAGGATGACTGCATCTAGAATATAGTAGTCCTTCATTATACATAGTTTTGCTTTCCAAGGTTTCAGTTACCTATGGTCAACTGCAATTTGAAAATATTACATGGAAAATTCCAGAAATAAACAATTCGCAAGTTTTAAATTGCATGTTGTTCTGAGTAGCATGATGAAATGTCACACCATCCTACTCTGTCCCACTGGGGCATGAATCATCCCTTTGTTCAGCATATCTACACTGCACTGTACGTGTATATAGTAGAAAACATCATCTATATTCAGAATTGTCCATGGTTTCAGGCATCCACTTAGGATCTTAGAAGGTATCCTTTGTAGGTAAGAGGGGATATTGTATATCCAGATTCATATGTATGTGCAAAGTGAAAAATGTGGTTCATTTTTTGTGCATCTCTTCCACACATACACATCTATAATGATAATAGCTGCTATTTATTGAGCACTTGGTATGCACCAGGCACTGTACCAAGAGCTTTGCATATATTACCTCATTTAGTGCAATTACTAAAACTGTAGAGAGGTACAGCATCTCTTCTCTGCATTCTATAATTATTAATGTATTTGTTCATAGAGGGGATTATGCCATATATCTAACCTAAGCCCAAATGATGATGATTGCCAAAGATAAAATTGTTTCAAGGCATAAATATTATTCTCCTTCTAGAGGAAAGAGGAAAATATATTTTCCAAACAGTGAATCTATGCCCACATTTTGGAAGTTTGCTCTCAAGAGACTTGGCTATCTCCAAGTGAATTAAATTACTTGTTTCCAAAGCTTGGTCTTGGGTAAAATACTCAATCTCTTGTCATACAGTTTCCTCTCCTGTAGGGTGAGAGGCAATAGGGCACACAAAGGGCTTAGAATAGCACGTGGCATATTATAAGTGTTCAATGAGTTATCTACTGTGACTGCCATCATTATTAAACTATCACACCACTCTAAAGAAGGCATTATCGTCCCATTTGCAGATGCGGAAACTGAAGCAAAGAGTTCACAACTTGCCTAAGGTCAGTCAGAGATGGAGGTGATGATATAACCCTAGGTCATTCTCAAGTTAGAGTTTACAACTAAAATATATTGCATCTCATTGCAGAAAGTAATATCAGGTCATGGCCATATAAGTATAACGTCTTTCTCTTGTAAAGTACCTGAATTGTAAAATAAACATAGCATGTCCTGAAGACTGGACATGTGTCACACGAGAAGCAATTGCTATCCCTCTGGTAGAGATGGAGCGCTTAATTACCATGTGCCACTGCTGTTAACCTCTGCAAATAAGTCTAATTATCACAGATTAATGAACAGAGCTTAGGCACATCTAAAGGGGCTTTGCTGAGGGGTTTTCATTTCTGCATTTCATTATCTCTATAAATGCTGCTGTTCCCCATGCACACAGTTATGGGACTTTTATTATTTTTTAGACTTGCTCTGTGAAATATCAACAACAGAGCCTGTGAAACAGCTCAGGGCAGAGATTGCTTTCCAGGAAATCTTTAGGAAGCCTGTAAGTTGGGTGGCTGCTGCCTCAATGTTTACTGATGAATCATGCCACGTTGCTTCATAGGGAATAAAGCTTAGACGGTCGCCAAGGAAACAGGCAAAGATTCTGGAAATATCTGAAACCATAGAGAAATTTCCAGGAAAAAAATCAATGTCTTAGTCAAGAGTCAGGTTAACCTTATCTGCATCTGAGAGAGTATCAACAATGTAAATACAGCTTAAATTATTCATTCCTGTCTGCACCATGACTTAAAAACACACTCATTATGTTGCAATTCTCTGAGAATGTTTTCCATAAGCAGAAGAAACCATGTTTGCTATATACATCCTGAAGAGTAGTTATCATGCTGGTCTTTGGATCAGGTCTGTGTTTGGCAGCCATCTTTGAATATGGCTGTGAGCGGAAAGAGAGACACAGAGAGAGAGAGAGAGGGAGGGAGAGAGAGGTAGACAGAGACAGAGAAATCTCTGATGAGTGTCTTGGAATTCCAATGTCACATTGTGGCAGGACAACAAGGGAGCAGTTAGTAAAGAGCTTTGGCCATATAGAAGCTGGTACCTAAGGAACATCTTAGGAACAATCTATCAGACATGTTTCATTAATAAATGATTACACTTGCAAAGCTTGTCAGTAGATATTGCTATCACTGAATTAATGAAATAAATAATGAAACATTTCTGGCTGGCTTTCAGGACAGGGTAGATTTCTGCCTTTGTTGCAATTTATGACTGTCTCTTTGATCAACTCCTGGGGAGTTCAAGGAATGATTTTTTTGCTTCCAACACCCGCCTTCAACTTTTAGGTTTGTCTTTTTTTTTTTTTAAACTTGACTTTTCATATCATTTTGTGCTTCAAACACAAAGGTTCCCCAGGATAATTTCAGATAAAGAAACCCAACAGAGTGAATAATCTACAGTAAAGAAAATCTGAATTGTACTTTGAGAAACAACCTATTTGACACAGGGTTAGAAAAGGGGTAGGGGAGGGATTTTGCTCACAAGCGAACACACACAAAAAAAATGTTATTCCAATGTCTCCAATCTGCACAGCCCAAAGCTGAAAGCATTTCCTGATCCAGAAGCAAAATGAAATGCCACCCGGTGAGGATCACCCTGCAGACAGACAAAGCATATGCTTAGGACATTAGCGATGCGGGGTACTCACATTTCTTTTGTTAAAAAAGAAAGAAAAAGATTTTCATGTACAAAAAAATAGCATCAAAATAAGCATGGAGGTGTCAGAATGCTTTTGGAGAAATCAAAACTTATTTTCTGACTTAGTATATTTTAATTTGAATTACTATCTAGTATGGGAGGGGATGGAGCCCTAGCATCTGTTCCCTGTGTGGTATTTCTAAGGCTTTATTGCTCTGGTAATACAAGAAGCTTCTTCCTTGACCCTTTCCAGTCATAAGGTGATGTAGCCCCTATCTGTAAGCCTGGCATTTAGGTTAATCTTTCAGTAGAAAGCATAATATTGACAATATAAATGGATTTCCAGTTTCCTCCCTCTGTCCCACCCAGCGCACGAATGGACACACACGCAGATACACACTCACTGTTTCTTGGAAATCAGGTCAGGGTCCTGATGGATTGCCTACTCTTAGTTTCTTAGGAGCTGTTATTGTGCCTACTGGGCAAGTTGTAGTGTAGCCAAATTCAAGTCTATCCAATCAAAAAATTTCAATTAAAATGTATTTTTGAAGATATATTACTATGACTCAATTAAAAATAAAAATATATTTCAAAGTTTTACCTCTGAGCTTCCTTTCTAGTTTCACCTCACAGTACAGCAATTCCATAAGTAAAGCACTTCAGATGCATCTTGTTTACACTGTTCGGAAGATTTCTTCATAGAAAGAGACTTGGAAAAGTAGTGAATCGTTAAGTTAGGGAAGTAAAATAAATGCCAAAATTATAAGGATCAAAACAAAACAGTAATCCCCTCCCCACTTGGGATTTACAGAGGAGTCACAAGTGGATAAAGGTTCTTGAGCTCTTCAATCATTCTATGATATATCCTTCATCTTATCTCCCAGAATTAACTGGTTCTCTTCTTATCAGAGTTTAAACATACAATTGGTTCCTTTCTCCAAGATGAGAATTAGATTTTGTTTTCATCAAATTATTACTATATTTCCTTGATTCTAAGTTGCACCATTTTTTCACATTTTGTTAGTTCTAAAATCAGGAGGCATATTGAAGTCACCAGTAGTAGTTATTAGTTAGTTGTCAGAACCACACATGGCATGGAAACTTTCAGAATGGGTGCCAGCAACTACAAAGGAAACCTGGAGGCAACAGGGGCACTATGTTCCCAACACTCCTAACAGCACTGCTTTTGATCTTGGGTGAGAAATATGCATATTGACAACAGTGGGTCAGAATTAAAGCAGAAATCACAAGTTGCAAACTGTAGCGTAAGACTGGCAAGGCAGAGAAACTGGATGAACCACGACATATGCAGCAAATTCAGTTCAAAGAGTTTTGACGTCAGCCCCATGTGTTCTAAGAGGAGACCACTGACTTGCAGAAGCTCTTCTCACTACAGATTCCGATCTATCTGGGCCTAGCCTTCACTTACTAACTCTGCTGTGAGCACCCCCATACCTGGTAGAACATGACAAGTCTCCCTCCTACCTCCTCTCTTGAGAATGCTGAAACTGTGCCAAGGTGGTGCTTTCTTTTGCTCAGCAAGTTTAATAAACCCAGTTTTGTGTGATCAGCAGTGTTCCCTGGTGCAGATCTTTGATAGCTCAAAAAGGAATTCAGGAGAATTGGGCTGTAATGCCAGATAGCTTTAGGAATACATTAAATTATTTAACTTACATTTCACTCTTGATGTATGTGTAAGAGTGATATATGATAACATATCATAACTATTAAGTATAGAAGAACTTTTGCAAAAGTATAAAATGAAGAAGTATAAAAAAGCATTGTGCTACAGTATATTAGCATCAGTTATTCTTATGTGATATGTAAAATAATGATCATCATACAATTGATAGCATTTGCTTTTACTAAGATATAGTAAGAATGGCCAGCTAACTTGTACTGGATGCTAGTCACAAACCCTTCAGTGTGCTAAAAAGTACCTCACTTGCACTAACTCCTTCATCTCATAGTACTGCTAGCAGGTCGGTCCTCTTATTAATGAAGATTAATATAGACATACAAACTGAGGAGTGGAGAGGATCCATGGTTACCTTAAATTATAATAAATGGTAGAGGAGTTGGGGTTCCCATCCAGGTAGTCTATCTCCACTAAGCTAGGCTAGTGGGGGTAGAAACGGTGCTCATAGTACTATATTTTTAAACCAGGCAGAAAGCATTAATTAGAATGATGGTACTTGTACAAGGCATGTACTAAATTTTGGGATTTAGGCTTTTAAGAGTAATATATCTAGCAGTTCTTTGATGCTCACAGCAGTGAAGTTGTTTCTCTTGGGTGTTTAAGAAAAGGTGCCTTCTGAACCGAAAATATATGCCAGCTTATTTCTTATAAAAAAAGAGGGTCCCCAGGTGTCTAAAGTCATACATCAGGGTTAAAAAACAAGCAAC
This sequence comes from Castor canadensis, assembly GCF_047511655.1. Lineage (NCBI taxonomy): Eukaryota > Metazoa > Chordata > Mammalia > Rodentia > Castoridae > Castor > Castor canadensis. The sequence goes on along the minus strand of NC_133389.1, from coordinate 156,683,856 downwards.
CAAATAAAAACAAACCCAGCACTTGGATCATCCATTTAAGTCACTGCTTGACAGCTGTTCTGGGAATGGCTGTTGCTAGGGGTTACTGCAGGCACTCAGCGTCTCAGACTTACCATGTCACATCCAGCCTGGGATCCTGTCTCTCTGGAGAGGCTGCCCTGTGTTCTTTTCCCCACCCCACCCCACCTTTTTGGTTATATTAAGGATTGTTTTCTCCATTGCAAGAGAAATGAAGTAACATATGCTGAAATTTCCCTTGATGTTGCTAGGATAGTAGCTGCCTTTGATGCTTTTGTTGTCCTCAGTTTTCCCTCATAGATCACAGGCAACATCAGCACCACTTTTTCTATAAATCTCTCACAGGGTTCCAACCTGCTGCCTTCCACAGGTGGAGCCACCATCAGGCATTATCCATCCATGAACGTACTGATATAGACACTGAACAAGTAATAGGTTCCTAATTGGATTTTTCAGATAGTACCGTATCATGGTGCATTTCCAGGACTCTCATTGCTTTTGTTCTTGTTTTCCTTTCTCTTTTAAAACTCTCCCTTCTCATGTTGTCAATGTATTTCCTGTTGCTTTCCACTGATTTTTCCTTCCATAATCTGCTTCCCTCTCTTCATACACCAAGGGATCCCCAAATCCATTAAGCCAACATTTTACCTCCCCTTGTATGTTTCAGGAAACAGGTAATTAAGGCAGAGCATCACACTGGTGCTATTTATTGGAAACACACATGCAAAATACAAGCATTATTTATAGTCTATTATGTTAGTTGTGTTTAACATTTTTGATTCCTAAAAGCTTCAGTCATGAAAAGCATTTGTCATCTACTACGCTTAAAAAAAGATTATTTGTAGGGAGTGCTTTGAGATTCTCGTAAGACATTTATCATATTAACATTTCTCTGTTTTAGGTATTGGATAATATTTTAGAACCATAACTCCCACTGATGCTCTGAGTCAAATCAAGTCTTGTCAAATATGCCATTGGATTCTTTGACATTTTATTAAAAGGAATTTGTTACTCATTATGCTTTTTTCCCCTTTGCCTTTTCTTTCCATCACCTGCTCCCCAACCATCACTTTCCAGTCAGCACATGCCCCTTTTCTAGGGTTTGCTTATTGATTATTAAGAAAAAAGATGTAAACGCACAGGGAGGATTAAGGTAGACACAGCTGGTGTCAACAAAAACAGAGAGATGAAAGAATATTGAGCAGTTCTGAATGGACAGCCCATGGGGCTTTCTCATGACTCATCCTTGACCTTTACCCTCCCAAACCATGCCCAAGGCAAGTAAACAGATTTTCAAAGCAGACTTCCTTCTGGGACTCTTCATACATTTTCATTTTAATCTCTTTGCAAAGTGGTCAAAAATAAAAGTGCCCAAGAAGAGAAATGCTATCAACAAATGTCCAATTTGAAATGACACAGAATCATTGTGTTACCTAACACACTGAGGGTCCTAAATTGCTTACCTATTTATGTCCAATGTAAAGGAAAGAAAGGGTCTTCAATAAGTGTTTTAGCATCTCTCTGCATCTTTCAGAATGCCAAAAGGCTTTTGAAAATATTGCCTGGAGGCATTTTTAGTGACTTAATTTGTTTGCATTTTGTGGATTATCTATTATAAGCATATATTACTTCTATAATTAAAAAAGACTGTCCCAAAAATGGAATTATAGCATTAATTTCTTAAATATGAAAATACCACCCAGTGAGTTATTTTTATAATTGTCAGAGATAAAGGAAGTAGCTTCTTAAAGTTCAGCTATTTAATAATGTAGATAACCTGTCATATGCCTAAGAAATACTTTTTGATATAAAAGGAAAGTTAAAGATGGACTTAAATTTTTCTACATTACAAAGTTAGTATTATATCCAAAACCACACAATGACTATCCCTTAGCCCAAATAGAAAAAGGAAAAATTTTGAACCAATACTTTCAATGTGAAAGTTGTAAGCAATTTTTGTTATTAATCAGTTTCTGCTGTGTAAAAAGAACCATGAGGCCACCCCCCCACCCCAAATAATTTCATCTATAAAATCTAATCTCAGCCTAAGTCATACTTGACAACAAGTGGGACTCTGTGGACAGTGAACAACAAAATGACACGAGCAGAGATTTGCAGTCATCCCTCCACCTCCTTTTCACTGATTTTTTTGATTGATAGTATCAGTTTTTAAATTTAGTTTTAATGTGTTAAATATTAAAAATATACATGATTGTTAACTAGATCTCCAGGTCAACAGAGACAGAAGAGGAAGCAGTCCTATTCACTGGTTGTGTGAAAATGACTTCAGTCGTTTTGTTCAGTAAGTACATATTGGCAGGGAAAATCTACTCAAACAAAACAATACCACTTCCTTCAGTTAAAGGAAACATTAAGAAATCTAATTCAGAATGTGTCTAAGTGCTAGTTACACTAAATCTAAACATCCAGCATTTTACAGACTTGAAAATCAAATTGTATTATGGTTAGAGGAGCATTTAATACAGTGTGACCAGTTTAAAGTTAACATTTTGTATTTGGGATGATTAATGACACCATATTGTATTTCAATTACTACAGATACTTCTCTGTAATAAACGATAGCAATAATATTCACATTAAGTCAATAAAAAGCATCTTTAAAGTGTGATGTATAAGTGTCATTATTATAGTATAAGTTGATCACATCACACAATAAATTATCAACCATGTAACAGGAAATCTCTATACAAAAGCATGTATTTCCATCTCAGCACACAGGGGTTTTGGCAGATCACCCTCATTAGTATTAATAGGAGTCAAGAAAAAGTCCTCACACACATTAGCTAGAGGACTGCTCCTACTTTCAGCCTATACTCTCTCCAAACTGCATTTTAGCAGGCTCAAATATGAGAAACCAACTTACTTTTCATAGCATTCAAGTCCAAAGGGAAAAATGTATGTGGCAAGTGACTTAACTATTTAAGTTCTGGAAAACCAACACTTGGGGAAAATAAATGCCAAAGAATAGATACTCATTTCCCCAAAGGAACCATCCACTTAAGAGAGGGAGTTTGGGTACTCTGGAACTTGGAGAAGTTTCTGAGTGATAAATCCCCAGAGATCACTGCTTTTTAAATTGTTCTGAATGCTGCCTGATTATAGAAGCAAGGTCATCAATGAGATGGTCCTGGGAGCTCAGAAAAATAGGCATGGGAGAGAAGGTTGGGAGGGCAGGTGGTTTCTGTTTCCCTTTATCTGCTGTCCTGTCCCTCGTTATATGGTTTCAGCTGAATTGTTCATCATGACAGAATGACCAAATGAGAGACACCACTGAAGGTAGTGCTGAGAGTGGCAGCCAAGGCCACCAATCCAATGACTCCATAGAGCTTCTAATTTGTAACTCCTGACCAGAGCGGTGGCTTCAGGAGGGAGTGAGGATCAGATGAAAGATTGAGGAACCAGTATCTGGGGATGGTTATGTGCTTAGTTAAGGATGTTCCCTGCATGGTCAGAGGGGCATGGATTGCCTGATTGCAGTTCCATAATAGGTATGCATAAATATTTTTTTTGTTATTGTACTGGGGATACATTGTGATATTTACCTGAGTTCTTATGCTATATCATAGTTGAATTCACCCCCTCCATCATTCTTCTTTATTCCTCCTCCCCTCAGTCCCAGAATAGTTTCAACAGATCTCATTTTCCCATTTATGTATGCATAAATATAATCCACAGAACAAAGGAAGAACAACATGATCTCTTTTTCTTTTTCATTTGTGCAATTTTTAAGAAATAGTTTTTTAAACATTCTCTTTCACAGTCCTCATAGGTCCAAATAATTACTGGTGACATTGTGGAACCAAAATAACTTCAAATAACCTTAGATATACTCCTTAAACTAGCCATTAAAAGAAAATGGAGACACTAGTGTGAATGCTCAATATTAGAATAACAGGTTCTGTTTATCCCAATGCAACTCAAAGTCATCAAGGAAGAATTTCAGAATACCAAAGGACACTTCAAAGTCAGTGTCAAGGCTAATAAGGTAGCAATGTGAGATAAGCATAGATTTCAGAGTATAGTTCACATAGATCTAAGTTTTCTCAGAAACCTGGGTTTCTCACATGGTTTTGCTGTGTGACACTGTATCATAAAGACAAGTGGAATCTCGACATGCAAATTTCACATCACCTATAACTGTGATTTCAATTGAGTTGCCATATGACTGTGAGGACATTGTTAACCTCCTGGGCCTCAGTTTCCTCATTTTAGAGGTGATGACTATCAATAAGGCTCTCTCCAGCAGGTGCATGGAGGCCCTTAAACAGTGGCTGGCACTTTATATGTCTTTCTTTAGCCCATAGTCTCTCAATGGTAATTCCGAAACCCCCAGAATTGTAAAAAAACAAGATAGTTTGTTTGTTTGTAAATGAATGTCAAAACTCATTGAGCTACAAAGCCTGACCTGAACTGACAGAGGCCATTTACTGGATCTAATTCCACTTATTGCAATTTGCTCCAGGAATATTAATGCATTCAAATCAATTTAATTAATGTATCCAAAATCTAAAAATTCTGAATTCCAAAACATAGCTGGAGTCAACGGCTTCAGAGAGTTGACTGTAGACCTATGATGATGATTTTGATGAAGATGAAGATGCTTAAAACGATGCTGAAGATGATGAACCCTTTTGTCTCTTGGCCCTGGTTGTGAAATTTAGTCTTCATGTTTTGGCGTCTGTATCTGCCATGACCTCTTTGTATCATCCTTTTGCTGCCAGTATTACACAGTTTTGGAGAACTTGCCCACTTCCTCCAGTTTCCTGCACTGATATGCTGGGGTACCTATGTTTTATGCTTACTCACATTCTGGTGCTTTGGCCCCAGTGATTAGTAGTTTATGGGATGAGGAACTTGACTTGATGCTTGTCCAACAAATCAGGACAAATACTTTGTTGTTCAGTTTGGCTGGGGAAAAACAGATGATTTGCTTCGTAAGGACAGAAGAAAGACATGGATCATAAGGATGATTCAGCTCCTATGAAATAGAATCCATTCACACACTGGTGCCTTCTTTATGTCTCATTCATCACAATTCATTGTATCCGAAATGGTTCCATTTGAACAACCTGCTTTGTGATCTGAATTCCATGATCAGAAACAGGAGTATTATGACAGCCCATGAATGTTATCTGAGGTGAGATTCCTTCTTAATTCCTCATCAGCAGGGTATGTCTTCTTGGTCTCTCCCCCATAATGTGCACTGACATGTGGCCATAGTGGAAGGAATCCTTTCCCTGTCTCCAGGAGCATGCTTCAGACATATGGGGGAAAACACGTGGAATAAGAGCCTCTTCCTGGCAATGAAGCCCCATTGGCTTCTCTTCAGCTATTACTTTGCCAGGATTGAGGACACTGGTTTAGTGAAGAATCAAAAGACTTTAGTATAAGACAGTCTTATCTGTAAGGTAGTCCTTTGGCTGGGAATCAAAGAACATCCTCATTTAATTACAAAAGAATAGGACACAAATCCATGAAAGAAGGAGTTCAAGCTTGACGATACATGATTTAGAAGCATAAATAACACAGAAAATTGATTTTGACCACAAGTTTTGGTGGAGAAAGGAGATAAGTTGAAGTAGCAAAAAGTTGTTTTTAAAGGATGCTGGATTTGAAGTAGACCATAAAATCTGTGTATGTTTGATGGAAATAGGATGGAAATGAAGGGAAAAAGAATATGATCTGTGAACAGCAGTGACATGGGGAAATGTGTTTTGGAGTAGTGCAGTAAGAACTATTAAGGAGCTGCGATAGGATTGGTATGTTTGGAACACATTTTTGGGTCTAATAGTAAAAGGCCTTGAATAAGGGCCAAAGATTTCAGCATTTATTGAATACCTTATTTATGTTTTGAAATAGAAGACATCTTCGTTTTAGTAAGAGAAAGTTGAAAGATGTATATAAAGCAAAGAGAAAAGAGATTGATTATGCAAAACAGCTAAAAAATAATTGATCACTTGATGTATGTTATCTCGATCATTGTAACACCCAGGAAAGAGTTACTTATTATTATTAATTCTACTTTTAAGATCTGAAGTCACCAGTACAAGACCACACAGCTAGCAAGTGACTGGTCTAGAATTTGAACTCAGATTTGTTTGTATCTAGATTTGAATTTTTAAATACTTGCCCATAAACTAATGGTTGCAGTATCTCAGTTTTCAGAATATAAAGACTTCTACAGAGTAACAGCAGTAGGGGTGAAAATGAAGGTTGGAGGTGAGATATACTGTAGAAGAAGTATCCATAGACCTAGTGAGCAAGGGTGAGTGGCAATGTGAGGAGAAGTCAAGGATTTGGTTTCATGGCTTCAAGGCCAGATATTTAGGAGAACTGTGGCAAGATCAGTTAAGAAAGAAAGTTTGGAGGAAGCCTGGCTTTGTTGGGACAGACAATGAATTATTAATGAAGTCACAATCAGCACGGGCCTCCAGTTCTTTCACTGCTATCTTATCCCCACCATCTCTGCCTTTTATTACCAGCATCTATGGAAGGCAGTAAGATGCATGTTTTAGTACTATTCTAAGTCATGTAAGATAAGATTTATATAATATATGAGAAAGTGAGATGAGTGCAAAGGAAAGGGGAGAATTAGTGTTTAATGAGAATCCTCAACTGAATTTATCCTCAGTCCTCAGGATTTACTGCAATCAAATTTTCCTATAAAAATTCTGTTATCCTTACTTTGTACCATCCTCCCCATAGTGGCATTGGGCCCATGGTGCAGTTACGGGCCCAAATCTCAGTAGGCACTTAAAATTCAGGGTCTTGCTACTTTATGGCAGAACAATATAAATTGAAAGGCACAGCCTGGATACCATCTTGTGGTTTTTATAAGGGGAAAATTAGTGGCACTTTGATTCACAAAAGGCTTATGGCAGTCCTGGGCCCTGTGGTGGCACTAATATAGCCATCACTGGAATGCCAAGAGGTGCCTGCTGTGTTAACAGCTGCCATTTCATGCCAAACTCACATAACTAAAAGGTTATGGGCCAATAAAAAAAAAAAAGCTGCGGCTCTTCTCCTTTGGTTTTGAGATGTGGGAGTGAGCACGTTGGAAAGCAAACTACCTTGTTTTCTGTTAAGATATGCCTGTCAGAGTAGCTAGCTTCTACGGTGAGAGGGTGTTTTGTAAATATAACTGTGTTGGCATTGCTTTGTCTATTCAGTGAGCCTTGCTGGACTCTTTCCTTAGAGCAGGAAAAACTGATGTAGGATGGAATTGCTTTAACTTTGGTAAGAATGGTGGTGACTCTGAGGCAGAATGTACTAGAACAAACTGCCTGAGCCCTGGGTGAAAAAGATCCTGTTCTGCCACTCAGCAGCTATTGAAATTTGTTCTGAGCCTCCAATGTGCTGTCTGTACAAAGGAGTTAATGCTATTTATTTTAAAGGGTTGTTAAAAGATCAGAAATAATGTATACAGGGCACATTGAAATAGTACTAAGAATCAATTTATTGAGTTATTACCTTCCAGATCCCATATTATGCAGTGTACCTATATTATATCATTTGATTTTCATACTTGCCCAATGAAGCAAGTAATATTTTTATTCTCTATTTTATAGATAAGAAAATTTAGTCTAGGAGAAGCAGCTTGAAATAACCTCCCCAGTAAGTAAGTGGCGAAATAAGAACCTGAACCCTACTCTGTTGGCTTTGGATTCTGTATGACTAAAACCAAGCTGTAAGGGTAAGGCATACACAACTGAGGCTGTGAAAGAAGAGCATGGGGCGTTTGCTCAAAGTCAAGTCCCACAGTACCAAAGCGGGCTTGTCTGGAGGCTGGCATCTCAGTAGTCCTGGGCTCTTTAGTGCAAACTCTTGATGCTACACTTCTGTCTCCAAAGAAAAGCCCCTCCTGGGATGTATATTCCTCACCAAAGCTGATTTCCAAAGTCTCATGTGTCCATATCAGGGCTGGACCACCTGCTACCTATACTGCTCCTCCAGGTACTTTTTCTTGCCCTAAATATCCTCACTTAGTTGAGGTCCAGTTTTTGAATTGCCACGGCACTCATGTGTGCATATGGAGAAGGGTGGACTCCTGAGCAGGGTGGGATAGTGGGTGGGGAGAAACAGGACAGAACAGGATGATGAACAGCTTCCTTCTTCCAGGGCTAGAAGGAGAAGCAGTAAAGGCAGCATGAAGTGAAATGAAGACCCCGTGAGTAGTTCAGAAGGCCCTGGGCAAAAACCTCTTTGAAAATCTACACTCTGCTTCCCAAATAAGGGAACTGATGACTTTCCTTCCTCCCATGGTCTGAGTGTGAGTGCAAAGTCAACTAGAAGACAGGCAGCCACAGGACGTGGTCATTCTACTAGCATTGATCCCCAGTGTGAGCACAGGGATGGCTTGGAAGTGTCTAGCTGAGTTTTGGCAGAGAGAATTGAGGCAACTGGAAGACAGGATCTGAACCAAGGCAATGAATTAGTTGATTAGTTGGGGCTTGGTGTTTCCTTAGCAGTAGCTTTCCGTCAGAGCCCCCCCCCCAACATCTTGTAGAAGACAAGTTCCCTCTCCATAAAAAAAACCCAACAAAACAATTAATTATTAGTCATACTTCATATTTAGATTCTGCCTTGCACTATAATGCAAGTACTGTATGATATGTTCTGAGAATATCTCATCTATGGCATGTTCCACGTAGGTTTATTTACATTTTTGTGATACTCTGAAGTTGTAGGTCCATGAGCCAGAATGTTTATCACTTACATAGGCATAATTATTTAGAAGAGAAAAAAGTTCAGCATTTATAGAAATGAGCATAGGTATTGCAATTCTCCCTTTTAACTTTTCATTGCTAGAAATGCATTGTGTATCTTATCCAAACTATTAGAAGGTCTACATTTGTGATAACCATCAAGAAAATGCAAATAATGGTCTTATCTAAAAAGTGTGCTTCAAGAAATCAATTAAAGTACAAAATAGTCCTTTTAATCTCCCTTGTGGGGCTCTTCTGGGGCCAGCACAATGGTTCTGAGATACTGAAGATCATTACACAACCAATGAATGGCACACAAAACTCAAGACACTTTAATATTCAGCATGCTCCCTGTCAGAGAGGTAGCTTATCTTCTTGAATACCCCATGGGTTTGCACAGTAATTGTCCACTTCTTTTCCTAGTTATCATTTACAGAGAACATATGTAACCCCTAAGAAGTTACTCTTCCATGAAAATGCATTCTAATGTTTAAATGTCTACAATTCTGAATTAGCTTATCCTAGACTCTAGAGCCTTCTTCAAAGTAGGTGATCAGGTGACTGAAGTCAAGATGGGTTCTGTATCTAAAAATACCTTCCAATATCCAAAGTACTTGAGCATTTTCTTAATTTATGTACTTTTTACTTTGTATTACTCAACATTGTCTTTATGGTTTATGACAACTCTATGAGATAGACATTATTTTATTCCTAAGTTATAAGTGAGAAAAGTTTCACAGAACTGAGATCACCTAGCATGTGAAAAAACTAAAATTCAAACATAATATTGAAATTCAAAAGCACAAACCACAGAATGCTATAGCTTCTCTTAAAGGCTTTCATTTCAGCTGGGATGAGTACTAACTAGTCATAAGCAATCGGAGCCAGGGTGTGATCATCATGAGTAGAGCACTAAGGTTGAGTTAGGGCTCTGGATATTATCTGGGCTTAAATCCTAATTGTTCTACACAGTTGGGCAATCTTGGGTAAATTACCTAATCTCATTGTGCCTCATTCTTATAAAAAAATATTCCATAGGGTGGGAGTAAAGATTAAATGATTTAAGACTTAAGCCATACATAGAAACAAAGGACACACTAAGAAAAAGTAGGTGTCTTTTAGGCACCCTAGAGATATTTGCTCTGTAAATGATTAATGAATGCATATGGGAAATGTAAGAGGTTATCATCTAGTTCTCAGGGCCAAGTAAGATTTAGATTTTGTTGGCTCAGTCTTCCGCTAATCAGCACTGTTAGACAACAAAAATATGAAGAATAAGAATGCTGTGGAATTTAGGAACAAAGAGGGACATGGAACATCATATACTTTACCTCATTGTAAATGAGGACAATGAGGTCCCCAGAAGCTAGGTGACATTGTACAAGGTAACTGAGTGAGTTGACAAAGTCAGTAATTGAATTTAGCTCATTTTAGTTCTCAGGACTTTGTAAACTTGGGTGGAACTATCCCAGCTATGACTTGAACTTGTTATGGTTTTGCGAAACCATTTTTCTATAGGTTTCCATGAATGGAATGGAATGAAATGGAATCTCCAAAACATTTATAATATAAATCTTCAGCTTTGCTTGGAAGTTGGAATTCCAACTGTGAAATACATAAACTATATGACCTTAGGCAAGTCACGTAATCTCTCTGTGCCTCAGTATACCTCACTCACCAGATTAGTTATCATGTGGACTCAAAAGGTGGTCCTGTGGAGGATTAAATGAGATGCTATAACTCAAGTACTTAGCACAGGCTAAGTAGCAGTTCAGTGAGCAGAAGCTCTGTACCACATTGGTTCTCTCTATGGGATGTCTCAATTGATTATCCCTTTTTATTTGTGAGCATATCCTACTTCATATAGCTGAAGCTTTGCTTACTACTCTCCATAACTGTCCATTGGTCCTGACTTTTCTATATATCATATCTACACTTTCTGGTCTGCTTTTCAAAATTGTTATCATAAAACGTCATTTCGCCTTTCCTGCCTCTTTCCTCAGGACTCCTCTCAAAGTGTACTTTCATCCAGCCCATCTCTTCTCTGTCCATGGTCCTGACTCCTTGGATGCACATTCTTGGCTCCCTCTTCTTTCAGCCTATCCAAATTCTCCATATGTTTCAAAGCATAGTTGAAATTTCCAGTCTTTCAGGAAACATTCTCTGATTATTCCAGTCCTTTTTGAGTTACTATTCTGAGTTTTGACAGTGCTTTGAATCCTGTTGGGATAGAGCTTAATTTTCACTGCAATGGGGACTATCAACTGCGACTGAGAGTGTATTGCATAGTTACCAATGCACTGTTATATTTAGAGGTTACAGCTACTCAAGAACTACACTAATTCTACCACTAACATAGCATATAGCCACAATATATCAGTAAATTATATGGAATAATGAATAAGCATATGAATTTATATAAAATAAGCACAGATGAATACCTGACATTAATTTGCTAAAATAAGACCACAGTATTTAAAAGGATACTTTTCAACCAAAAAAGCATTCTCAGGTATGTAAAAATGCACACCAATGTTTATAGTAGCATTCAGATATCAAAACACTGAAAAACTCTAAGTGTGTCAATACGACTTGAAGTTCTGGTATTACTGTAATGTAGAATACCATGAAGTTATTAGGAATAAAATGGATCTATATATATTGACAAGAAATGATTTCCTTGATATATTATACATAAAAAGTAAGCTGTAGCATAGCTCACATGATTTGATTTTTGTAAAATAAACAAAAAATAAAATATATTTTATGTACCTTTATGAATAGAAAAAATTAGATAGACACTAAATTGTTGAAATGCTTAACTCCAAAGAGCTTGATGTTGGAGATGATGAAGTACTTAGGACAGCTTTATTTTTAAGCATATGTACACAAATAAAAATTTAACTCCTCTACATCATAAGTTTCAACCAAATCAAGACAATTGTATGTATTTAAAACTAAACAAAACCTTGTGCTTGTTTTCCCACAAGTATGTATGACTGTAAGAATTGAATTTTTTCTCAGTGTAAATTTTCTCCCAGCACTGTTATTCATATGCATCCCTTAGAATTTAGACCTGCACTCAGATTTGACATTATTCCTCTCAAAATCCAATAGTCAAACTGCAGAGGCCTCAAATTTCAGAGACCCAGTAGGTACATCATACTGGATGATATTTTAAATATACATCACATCTTGGCTTTCACACTACCCAGTAAGAATGGATGCTATCTGGTATGTTGAGGCATCCTGGCAGAACACCAGCTCTGGCATTAGCTTTGTGAATTAACAGGAAGTGTTTCTTGAATCTGTTCTTTACTTGTGTCTTCTTGTTCTCTCTTTCCCATTCAACCCTGAATCGGGGGCCTAATTGAAGGAGACTGTTCATTCTGCAGGGTGGGAAAAACAGTTATTATCCATATGCTTTGGCTAGGATGATAGAAGATGTGATAGGGAGTTTGGAGATGGAGGGAAATTGTGGGCTTCGGAGTTGATAGAGCTGGGCTTAAAACCCAGCTCTGTCATTTCCTGGTTGTATGACCTGGGTAAGACATGTAATCGCTCTGCTATTTCTCCATGTATAAAATGATGATAATTTCTACCTCCTAAGGATGTTGATAAGGTAAAATGAGGCAGCCAGCCATGTGTCTGGAGCATGGTAGATATTAGTGAATATTAATAATCTATCTCCTCCCTTTCTTCAGTGCTCCTTCCCACATGCCCTTGACTTGCCCTAAGAATGTCTTTTTAGTCTTTCTTCTGCCAAGCACTGACTATCTTTGTTATTGCCCAGTGCCAGGTCATGTGCCCAGTGTTTCATTGGATTAAAATGATGATGTAAGAAGTACCAGTGCTTTATTAGGCACTTTTTGCACAATCATCAAACAGCTCTGAACACAGAATATACCAGCTTAGCAAATTAGTCCATAATGGCTAAATGGGCCAGTTTCACCTTTTTGAACTCAATCAGAAGCTCCTTGAGGGTTGAAGTCATTAACTCTCCTACATCTAATGTGCCTTGCACAATTATGAGTACACTTATCAAATACTCATTGACTGACCAGCTGGCCTAGGGAATGTAGGACCTCTTTAGTTGTGGATAAAGCAGCTTTCAATCTGGTCCACATGGTTTGATAAGAAATAAAGCCTAAATGTGGCTGTTGGAGCTTAATTACACTTCCTAAGCAAACACACCTGCACTTTTATCATTGCAGATTGGATAAAATCTTCCATCTGTAGCTATCCTTCATTTTCTCACTGGCTTTACAATGGCTCATTAGTGTAATGGAGATGACTCAAGGCAAGTTTTTATAGTTTTAGAGCACAGGCAGACATCCCTGAGCTTGGGTAAGTACCTGGACAGGCCCTGAGATCATGAGGGAAAGCTTTGGAGAAGGCAATTGAGAAACCTCCCAGCGAGACATTGTCTGCGGATCACTAGCCCAATATCACATAAAGGCCCCATCTGAGCCATTACAGCCTATTGTGTCGATGTGTTTTCTGGGAGGCTGTCATCCATAGATCACGGTTGGCAGCGAAGGTAATGCCTCCATGGGAACTGTTACTACTTCCCATCAGTGAATTCTATTAGAGGTCCGTGGGTTACTGCCATTGGAGTTCATATTAACTCCGTCAAAGGGGTGGTGATTGATTCTGTGGAATTTTGTGAATACACACAAAATACATTTCATACTGTCATCTGAGTTTTGTATTGTACTTCCATGATCCCTGCTACACGGTAAATCCAATATCATCTACTCGAATTGTTACAGAGAAAAAAACAAATTTCCCATGCCATTTTAAGGCTGAAATACCTGCCCATTTCTTTTCTTCTCCAGTCATGAAAGATTTAGACCTAACTATAAGCCATTGACTTCTCTTCTGACTTAACAACTTGATCGGATGGAAAGGGCATTTATTGAATGTCTACTGTGTACCTCGGTATAGTAGGGAGAATTATGGGATGATACCAACAACTTAAAACATTATATTTGTATTTGTACTATCAGAGAATTTATGATATAGTTAAACAGATGCACTTGCAAAATGGTTAAGGCATATAATTATAAAACAAATAACAAGAAGTGCCAAACTTATAGTAGGTGTGTCACTTAGTGCATCTTCAAATGATGAGTTAATGCTGAGTCTTGTAAAGCACTGAAAAAATGAGCTATTTATAGATGCTCTAAATAGAGTCAATAGTGATCGCTTTTATAGTCTAATGTATTGATATTAAATGTTATAAATTTTGTGAATCATTCTTTCCTTTGAAGTAGTATTAGTATTCCCTTGTTCATTGAGGATTCATTCTAAGATCCCTGGTAAATGCCTAGACAAATTCTGTATATATTAATGTTCTTTTCCTATATGTATATATAACTACCATAACATTTAATCTATGAATTAGGCACAGTAAGAAATAAAAGCAACACATAAGATAACACTATACTAGAACATGTTCTGTGAATGTGGTCTCTCTCTTGCAAGAGTCAAGGCAAATATTAATATTTTCATGATTGACCATAGGTAAATGAAGACATGGAAAGTCAAACTATAGGTAATAGGTGACTATTATATATACTTTGGGTTATGAGACAGAAAAAAATATCAAGTTTAGGGGTAACTATAAAAGGTTTCCCAGATGAATTGAATTTTGGATGAATTTTTTTCTATTCAGAACAGAAATAAAAAACAGCATTAGGACTCCATTTCTTTCCTGAGTAGGTGATGTTCAACCTGGTGCTAAGGATTCATGTGATTTGCACTGGTGTGTGAGTCCTTTCTGGATCGCATTCTGACATAGTCAACATTTGGCACCTTGATGGTCTGAGAAGGTGAGTGTTACATACAGATGTGTGTGTTCCTCTGACCCCCCCATTCATGTCTGGACTCCTGGAGGAGAAGCCAGTGACTTCAAGGCATCTGGATTATGGCAATCAGTGGCACACTGAAAGGAAGAACCCAAGGGTCTCATTCATTCTTGCAATTCTTTCCTTCCTGTGACTTCTCTCTGCACAGTGCTATGAGGCTTATGAGCCTGAGATCTCAGTTCTGAAGAAGGATAGATGACATTCCTCCTCATTCCTTCCTAAAGTCCTTTACCATGACCCTTCAACTTATGCCTCCCTTTTCCCACAGTTTCTGGCCATTTGGGTTCTCTTTGTCAGGTATGTAGAGAGAGAGAGAGGAAAGAGAGAGAGAGAGAGATGTGAGAAAGCAATAGCCTATTAGCTGGTTGTTCTAACTTCCATCTCTCTAGTCCATTCTAAAACCAGCTGAAGATTCAATTGTCCTCAAGTGCTCCCCATTTGTAGGGAGTCAGGACTGGTCAAATAGTCAGACTTTGGCTCTGAAAGACTGAGAAGGAAGAGAGGATACCTGCCTCAGGCAAGGCCTAAAGTTGGGAGCTAGGAGCAGAAGAACAATGTAACCTAGAAAGCTTCAGAAAGCTTCAGGGAAAGCTGAGCTTCACTCCCAGTCCCAGAAAGACTGAACTCCAACAAGTTCAGAGGGCAAAGGTCATACAACTGAGAATTGAGAGGGTGGCTGAAGTAAGTTAATAACAAAGACCACCCTGGTGCTTCTGGCTTCCTTTGGTGGTGGCTGCAGGCATGTGATATGAAAGAACCACCTCTTCCCTCCTAAAAGCAGTGGCAGGGAACCCAGTGACAGGAATCTCCTCATATTTCCTTGGCCTGGAGGGACTAGAGCATGCCCTTGACCTATTCAAGGACGTTCAGAACAGGTAATAATTCATAATATCCATTATTACATGTACCTGGTCAGGAAGCTTAGCCATGAAAGTAAGGGTCATGTCTATCTTATTCACCACTATCTCCCCTGGGCCTAGTGGGCTGCTTAGCACTGGGTTTCTAACAAGTGTATGTGTAGCTACTGAATGGATAAGATTGTGGGGAAATTTACATGAAATAATGTATGACAGGGCTTAGCCAAAATTGAATCACATATATTGAAAGGTTCCTTTAAGGATAATAATTAATTAGTGGACAAATATAGCTTGAAATACTACATACAGTTGGCAATATTTCATGTATATATATTCCAAGGAAAAAATAAAACACAACAAAACCCAAAAGCCTTGCAATCTGCAAAAACCTACACCAAAAATGACAAAGCTTTGGGGAAAAAATAAGATTAAGACAGGCCAATTAGCACTCATGTGACACAGAAGCAGAGCATCAATAAAAACCATTTCAATTAAATTCTAGAAGTTTTAGAAATCAAAGTCGTATTAATTTCTTACTGAATATACTATAGTAAACTAAGACTTAAGAAAATGAGGGTGGCTTGATAAAAAGGTTATTAAAGGAATTAACAGATTATGTCTGCAGATTGTGGAGACAAAGCCAAAATGCACAAGATTGAAGAAAACTGTGCAAATAATCACTTCTAAGACAGAAGGGGATGAGCAGGCCAATACTGTATTCCTTTGTGGTTTGCTGCATTGAGCTTTGCTAATGCACTTTGCATCCAGCAGCTATTGCTATGTGACACAAAACACAAATGGGCCGGCAGAAACGTCTATGCGAACCAATGTGTTGTTTACATTCTACTTGTATAAGCCCCTCATTTCCCAATCATAGATGAGCTCCTTCACATTCTGGAAACATGTTAAGGAGCAAGAAGACTGGATTTCAAACTTTGAATAAAGAGTATGATGGATTTGACACTGAGTTAGGCCAATGATGACTCACAGTTCTTTATGTGGTTGGTGCATAAAAAAAATTTAAAATTTTTGAATTGGCACGTCCAACATTCCAACACTGAGATTTTATCTGAAAGTCTGGATTTCCTGTTTATTCCTTCAGTGGCAAGAATTCAGTGAACTGGAAGTGGTTGCTGTGCTATCTGCTTGATCCTGAAGGCCTTGGCAAGGCTGGTTCCACCTTCTATTTTCCAGAATTCTGTTCATATGCATGTGTGCTCGTAAGTGAGGTGTTTGTAACTTAAGGAATGCCTGTATTTTCTTTGTAGATCCCCATTCGTGAGTGTGTGTTGTGTATATACTTTCTAATTACCCCAAAATGCACACTCTTTAATTTAAAAGTGACCCAGATCCATACTAAACAGGTCACAGGTAAGTGAGATAAATGAATCCCAGAAATAGAAAAAGAAATAATGAGTTTTATGGGCAAATCAAACAGTACCCTCCTAATTATCACAGTTAAATGCTTAAGGAAGATCTGTTGATCACCTTCAGGTAGTAAGTATTTTAGTGCATTCTTTTAAATTTAATTTGATTTGATTGCTGTGGTTTTTGTGGAAAGATAAGTGTATATAATGTCAATGTAATTCTATTACTGCCACCCACATAATTGCTTTAAAATAAGCTAATTCTTCATTGCTATACCTTGAGGCTCTATTATTATTATTAGCACAAACAGAACTTAAAACCTTTAATTTTTGTATCACAACAGTCTAATTATTATTTTTAATGTTGATCTTGTTATTGAGTGCAATCAATACACATTTACATATTTGGCTTTCATTTTTTCAAACAAGATGATATTTCTCTGTATTAATCTAGAAAACAAATCTGGTGCTAAGATACTCCCTTACATAATTCTTTTGTCTAAAAACTTCTGCTTAGGATTTTAGCATTTCCTCATATCTGATTCCCATGGTACCTAACCACTCACCTCATCCTCAATAGAATGAATAATTAAGAGTCCTGGATCTGTGTTTGACCATGGAAGTGTTTGTATTATGTCTAAATCCTATCTCAAACAGAGAGTTCATAACCCTGAACTTGCATTTGATGGATGTGTGTTCACTACATCAAACCCACCATGTCTTGTTCCAACAATGATTGACAGCTTTGACTTAAGACTGATAAGTTAAAAGCAGATTTTGCTAAGAATGTTCACTATTTCCTATCAAGATGAGAGTATTCTATAGAAGATATGAAATTTACAATCTTAGTTATTGCTTTTACAGACGAAGAGTGAAATGGGGAGGTCATACCAGTATAAAGGCATGTAGTATTAATGTAGTGGGTTCTTTTCTCCGTAGGATTTTACTTAGTTAAAAGATTATTGAGATAGATCATGAGTGACCATGGACCATGCAGTAGTTTAGTGAATCGTAACTGATTTTCCTGAAGTCCTTGTTAATTTAATGTCCTGTTACTCCTTAAAGCTCAGTTTATTGTTCCTTTTGGTGTTATTGCTAAATAGTTGTGTTTTAGGAGTCTGAAACCTTCAATGCATTCTTTCCGTATTCCCTCCACAACTCAAGTATTATGTAGATACTTTTTTAAAATAATGGATATTAGTCATTGATTCTGCAGTTGAAGGCCTTATGCTTTTTCACATCGTTGCATTTCTGATATCACAATGTATCTCCATGGAAAATAAAGTATAAAAAAAAGATCAAATGTGTTTCCTCCCCCAAAAGGTTAGAGATCTAACCTCCTAAGCATAATTGACTGCTACATTTACCGTGGATGTTGTCTCAAATCATTCTTCTTTTCAGGGGAAAGAGAAGGTCCCCTTGAAAATGGGAATTTAAACTCAGGGCTTCACACTTGCTAGGCAGTTACTCTACTACTCAAGACATACCTCCAACCCCTTTTTGCTCTGGTGATTTTTGAGATAGGGTCTCGCTTTCTGCGCAAGCCAGCTTTTTGCCCAGCTTGTTCTGTTGAGACAGGGTCTTGCCAACTTCTTCCCCTACCCTCCACCCTGCCCCCATCTCTGGGCTGGCCTTGAACTGTGATCTTGCCAATCCCAGCCTCTTGAATAGCTAGGATTATAGATATGAGCCACTGTGTGCAGCTTCAAACCCTTCTTTACAAATGTTTCTTTTTTTTTTTAAAGCTTGTATCTGTAGTTGTTATGTCAATACAAAACTGCTTTATGCAAATTTCTCCCTCCCCAAATAGAAATTTGTTTTACATTTTTCCAAGTTTACTTTATAATAGCTTCTCCTTTCCAAGTACTAACCAGGCCCAACCCTGCTTAACTTCCAAGATCAGATGAGATTGGTTGTATTCAGGGCTGAATGGCCATAAACACATTATAATGGTTTCTAACAAGGGTTTCTAGTCTCATCTTTGGTAATTTTATTCATGAATATTAAAGAAGTTATGATTAGATGCATAAATTTTCTCTACTTTTAACTGTAGAACGTTTAAGAAGAATCATTGTTGAGGCATTTTCAGGTATGGTGGCTCATGCCTGTAATGCTAGTTACTCAGGAAGTAGAGATAGGAGGATAGTAAGCCTGAACAAAAGCTCAAGACCCTGTCTGAAAAGCAAACTAAAAGCGAAAGGACTGGTGGCATGGCTCAAGTGACAAAGCATTTGCCTAACTAGCATGAGGCCCAGAGTTCAAACCCCAGTACTGCCAAAGAAGAAGAAGAAGAAGAAAGAGGAGGAGGAGAAGAAGGAGAAAAAAGTCTGTGAGTGTGTGAGTGTGCCATGTGGCCATGTATATTGCACATCTTCATGGTACCACTGACACAGCAGAGGTCATCACCAACAATGAAGGAACAGTGAGCTCACAGGCCTTCTGACACTGACATGAGCACTGGACTGGGAGTTAAGAGAGCTGTCCTGTCCTTTGCAACATCAGAATCTATCCCCTATCTCTTACATAGTGGTTTGAGACTACTTAAAAATACTGAAACAATAATAAAGCCAAAAATAGTAGTAAAAGCCAGCACAGAGGAAATGAGAACCAGAAATGTGCCAAGCCTAGGATCAACATAGTTGTTGTTGAGCTTGAAATCTGAAGGACATGGTTCTGTCCCTGGCCATGGGTGACCATGAGCAAGACACTTCATCTCTCTGGGCTGTCACTTTCTCAACTAGAAAGAGCAGGGTCTGAATCATTCAATGATTTCTGAGCTCTCATCCAGCTTTAAAATCCAGGTCTCTGTGTTTTGGAGCTTCCATGAATTATTCAGCTAAATACAAAGAAAAACAAAACAAAACATGGTTTTAAAGGGTTGAGCATATCTTGACGTCTAGCTAGCTATCTTGTAGAGGGGTTCATTGGCCATGATATAGGCAATGAAGAGAGTGTGAGATACCCAGCCTGTCCCTACTGTGGTGGGGCCTTCAAAGCTGGCCAAGCTTTCATCTCCCAGGGACAGCAAATGCAGTTAGTCCCCAAAGAGCAATTGCCTACTGCTTTGCTCCAATATGCAAAGTTTTCTTTCAATACTGAAAGCAAACAATTTCTCAGTTTTAGTTATTCATCCTTTTAGATATGGCTGTCTGAATATCTGACTTACTTCTTTTAAAGGAGAGTTTCTTTATAGGTTTTTATATATATTTATACATGTATCTATCTATATATATATGGGACAAAGGTATCTTAAGCAATTCAGAAGTGTAAAAGGAAAAAGCAAAAACAAAACAGGCAAATAAGAAGTACACTAAATCCCACAACCTAGATCCTAATTATTCATTGCTCAGATAAAGCGATTTTAAAAGAGGTTAGATAAATAGAAATGTTTTTTATTATACTGGGTACTATCAAACTTACTATTTTTAAACAATAAGAATTGATTTTAATTTAACTCAAATTGAATATAAAGAAAACCAAACTGTAGTGAAGCAAAAGGAATTGATGAGCTTAAAACAAGTGCTCACTCTCAAATATGTGTCGTGGGGAAGAAACGCATGGGTTGCCCTAGGTTATCCCATATATTTATGGTCACTTATAAGGAGGAACAGAGGCCAAAAAGCTTAATGCTGAACTCAGCCTCACCACTCTATTATTTTCTCCTAGTATGAAGAATGCCCTATGGGACCATACGTTAGAGTACAATTCCAGTTAAAGTCGAGTGTTTAGAACAGTGGTACCAAGGGCATAGGGACTGCCAAGCCAAAAGAAAAGAGCCCACCTGTTTGTGTATGATGTGTGATCCTCAGGGAGTTTCTAAAGAGCTTGTGTTGTGGCCCTGAGTGTAAGCAGTGCATAGCGTGTGCTTACTTGTTAAAACCAGAGAGAGGCAGGATGAGCAAATAGATCATCATAGGGAGCTCAAGCATTGGCCCCCCATTCTCAAGCCCTACTCAGTTATTCTGTGTTTTTCCAAGCAGAGAATACATGTGGAAAATACAGATAATCCAAGAGAAGAAAATTAATTTTAAAGTCATTCATTACAAAAGCTCTATTTTTGGTGAACACTTTCTATTGTACACACTGTATTGGTACAGTAGTACAAGTATATCATTTGCAATGAAATGAATAAAAAGATGTAATTTGAATGAGCATGCTTAAAATTCACTTAGAGGGAAAAGTGCTCAATCAAGACGTGGAGCTCTGTGCTAAATGATGGATGCCAGTCAGGGACTTCCTCTGTGTCTTTATCTCTCCATTTGCAAACAGAAGCTCCTCTCTCTTCTCTTTTTGCTGACTCCCTGCCAGAGAAGTGGGAGGACACCCTTATCCCAAAGACCAAAAATCTCACAAACATTGTGCATTAATTGGGGTAATGTAATTCAGATTAAAAAGTCATTTTGCTGTCCTTATGTTACTTCTTGCGTTAATGATCACCACTTCCCATGTTTAACTCATGTTTGTGAAATTCTCCCAAATATATATGCTGAATTAAAGTAAGAAGTAAAAAAAAACAAAAAAGCCCAGGAGGAGCTTTTCATCATACCTGGTAGATTCACGTTAAGTCCTCATGTCTTAATATTTGACTGAAGGGGCCTAACATAAATGAACTGTGAATTTCTCCTTTGAAGTTTGTTTATAAGAATTCCTTGGCTTGCTAAGAATTTGCCTCTTTTTGGCTATTAGGACACTTATTAAAATATTTGATAGTTATAACAATACAGAAAGTGCATTTGCATGTATGTGTGTGTGCATATACCAAAAAAAAAAAAGTGTAGCTACTTACTGGTGCGACCAGTTTAGGTTGTAATATGTTGTACTTGGATTTAAAACTAACTAAATCCAAGGGTGGATTGAGACAAGACTTAAGACTGGAAGTCTGATTAGCCGACAGGGGCAGAAGGGGAAAGAGTTGCCTGACATGTGTTGGGTTTCTAGATTCAGAGACCCAATTACCTAAGAAATATAGGAAGCTATTTGGGTTCTAAACTAGGGCTTTCGTAACAAAATACCACAGACTGGGTGGCTTAAATACAGAAATTGTTTTTCTCACAGTTCTAGAGGCTGAAGTCCAAGTTCACTTCTTCTCAGGCCTGTCTCTTTGGCTTATAGGTAACCATCTTCTCCCTGTGTCTTTACCTGGTCTTCCCTCTGCATCTGTCTGTGTTACTCTTCTCTTCTGATAAGGTCACCAGTCATATTGGACTAAGGCCTACCCTAATAGCCACATTTTAATTTAATTACTTCTTTAAATATTATCCCCAGGCTGGCTCTGGTGGCCCCCGACTGTAATCCCAGCTACTCAGGAAGTAGATTGGGAGGTCCATGGTCCAACACCAGTGGAGACAAAAAGTTAGTGACAGTCTAAGACAACCACGGGCAAAAAAGAAGAGACTCTATCTAAAAAAACAACCTAAAAGCAAAAAGGGCTGGGGGTGTGGCTTAAGTGGCAGAGCACTTGCCTGGTGAGTATCACCACAAAAGAAATACAGTCACATTCTAAGGTGTTGGGGGTTAGGACTTCAACATCTGAGTGGAGGTGGCATAGAATCCAATTTATAAACAGTGGCATTCCCCAAGATAATGGTTGCCTGGCTATCCCGACAGCATTCCAGCTAAGTTACAGCTAAATCCACACTGGAGAGTAGCTTTCTTTGACCTGAACTATCTTTATATACTATTGTGAAATGCTTTATTGTGTAGTTGTTAAGACTTTGTTGCTTCCCATACCAGAGATGGCTATATTCCAGAAAGGAATGAAATGCTTCCTGTGCCTACTCTGTAATGAAGGAAGGAGAGGGAAGAAAATTGAAGATATTAATACTTTCAATTACTGTCATAAGATATTCAGGAGTACAAGTTTTAATCCCATTTGAAGGTTTCATTTGCATAGAAAGAATTTGATTTATCTATTAACATACTTTTTTCCTCCTGATTCAATCCCACCTGAAGGGATGTGAATTTGAACTCTTCAGAATATAGAGAAGAGGGTCAAAATACAATTGGTGTAATAAGCTATCACACAAGATTCTTTTGCTAACATTTGCAGTATTTTCTTTGGCTGACCAAGCACTTTATTCCCTGGAAAGTAAACAGAAAACAGCTGTCTATGAAATGGGTTAGAGCAAATATATTTGGTCAGGTGCAGAATAAATAGATCATAGATTGAATAAAATAGTCCTAAACTAAACAAAACAAATCTCTAAGTCACAAAGAGCCCCCCCCACCCTAAAGGCTTTCAGAGGCCAAAAAACAAACAAGAAAATTAAATGTATTCATGAGACTATGTTTCCTAAAGCTTTATTTTCTCAATTATAGGTAACCAAAGCATCAACCAATCAACCAAAGCCCTTGAACCTGATGGAATTGCTACAAACTATGATATCCCATGATGTCATAGATCCCAGAGGTAGTTTGAGATCCTGGAGCAACCTAAGTCACAGAAGACATAATGCAATGATTACTGCCTAAAAACTAGGAGGAGAATATGCTAGGTTGATAACCATGTCTGATATTTCAGATGATAATCTATTTTTTAACGACCAGGAAAAAGTTGAATTATATGTACAGAACATATAGAGGAAAAAATTCAAATTGGAGAGGAAAAAACCAAAATCCATTACCGTCACCAAAAACAGAACAAAATAATTGGACATTTTGTGTCTGCAAAGGCAATGAGAAATTTAAATAATTCAGTAAATAAAAACTTCCAAGGACTTTTTCCTATTCTATTTCAATGATATTAGTCCCTTAGCAAAACCACTATCATTATAGCTGGGATCATAGATATTAGAGTTCAAGGGAAACTGAGATTTTCATTCCTGAAACTCCCTTGGGTTCCACATTATTGCTCTATTTTGGTTTTCCTTCCACCTATCTAATTGTTTTTTCTTAGTCCTCTGTGTGCAGCCTCTTCTTTCTCTGCCCACTCTTAGATGTTGATGACTAAATCTTTCATAACTTCTCACTCTTATGGGAATCTTCACTTTCATAGCTTCAGCTAACATCCCTGTGCAGATGATTCTCAATGCATACTTTTCTTGTGGATCACAATCCATAAACCCCGGCTCTCTTCTGTGCCTGTCTCTAGCTAGATACTAGTTTGTGTTCCCAAACTGAAGTTTTCATTGTCTCCAATTGTGGTAGCCAGTCTTCAAGAACCACCATGATTGCTGCCTCTTGGTACTTATGCCTTTGGGTACCCCTTCTCATAGACAGGCCTGATATATGTAACTCCAAGAACACTGTAAAAATGATGATGCATGTCTTCTAAGGTTGAGCCATAGAAGACATTGTGACTTCTTCCTTGCTCTCTTACATCATTTGCTCTACAAGAAGCCTATAGCTATATGGTGAAAACAGTAGCCCTGTGGAGAGGATCATGTGGCATGGAAGATGCTTCCTGACAGAAACCAGCAGGCATCTGAATGGTGCAAACTGGAAGCAGGTCTACAGTTCTAACCAAGCCTTCTGACTGACATCTTGAATACAATCTCATGAGAGACCTCATCTATCTAAGATACTCTCACACTGACATCACAGAAGCATTGAGAGAATATGTTTGTTGCTATTTTGGGTTAATTAGTCATTAGCAAACCATACTCCAACAAAATCTGTAACTTCTGCATTACCTCCCTCATTGGCTTACACCACAGTCCAAGCTCAGCAGTTCATGCAAGAACTAAGGAGAACTTTGGTTAAGATAGTAGCAAGAAATAGACCAAGAGACATTCTTAAAAGTATTTGATGGAATTTGGAGACAGGAGGTAGGGTGAGGGATGTTAGGGAATGGCAGTAGTTTAGAATGAGAGGCATAGTCACTTGGTTTCAGGTTTTCTTGAGCTCAAGTCCAAAAGGAAAGAAAGAAAAAAATGCAGTCAAATAAGCATTAATGAGCTAAATCTTGTCCGTTTGCACAATTTCTTCATGGAATCAGACTTTTAAATATCCTTTAATTATTCCTTTATGGAATAATGCCAATAATTTTTCGTATTTCTGTTGAAATTGGAAATTACTGCATATACATCATATTTGCTAAATCACAACAATACTGTGTATCGGGTCAGTTTTTATGCAAATATAAGTAGTGAGAAAAAATGAGACAATATAGTCATTAGTAGATTTTTTATTGAAATTGTAACAGAGGACCCAATTCAAACTAGTTCAAGTTAAAAAAGGACTTTATTACCAACAGCATAGCTTCAGATCAGTGTGATTCAGTCCTCAACAAGGCTCCCGGATCCATTTCTTGGCTCTGCTTCATTGCTTCCTCTAGGCTACCTCATTCTTACACTTTCTATGGTATGGTTCAGTAGCATTGGGTTCCCAACCCGACAATACCCAATCCCAGATCAGTGTTGCTGGAATAAGTCTCTTCAGGTAGCCTCCAGGAAAGTCCTGAAATTCACTCGGAGTGACTTCCCACTCCTGAGTCAAGCACAGAATGCAGGGAAATATGAACCGTTGATGGGTCAGGGTGAGCTCACATGCTTCACACCTGGAGCTGAGGAACCAACTCCTTCCCAAGTCCATGGGCTGTGACTAGAGGAGACAGTTCTCAGAGGAAAACTGAAGTAGAGCTACCAACACAGGCAATTCCACCTGCTGGGTAACCAAAATCAATCATTCTCCAATAATATATATCAAAGCTGGGAATATGCCCCTGAGGTACAATCATTACCAAGAAAAAAGTTGATAGGTTCAAATGTAAAAATCGAGGCAAAAATGTGCTTAAGCTAGACTTGAACTAAGATTGCCTGAGTATTAATTTGATTCATGCCACTTGTCCTCTGTCACAGGTAAGGTGGGAGTCCCACAGAGTACAGAATGAATGGTTTCCCTCCCCTCTCTACCCTCAGCCACCTTCTTGTTTGCTCTGGGCCAAATCATTCTGTTTTCTAAATACTGACAAAGGAGATAATGGTCATGTCCATATATTATTGTCTGTGAGCTTCCTGTGCCTGCAAAGATCCCCTGGGCTGGTGGAACAGAAGATGAGTGGGAAGTGGAACTTATGAGAGAAGGAACACTGCTACTCTGGGCAGTGGATGCAGCCGGATGGCTGCACAAAGAGTATGTCTGCATCCTTCCTCAGTGCTGAGACAGCTTCTAGCTTGGAGTCCCAGGGAGGGGGAACCTCACTCTAACACCACAGCAGGAGCAGAGCTGAGGCAGCTTCTGAGGTAGCGTAGGAAAGTATGCTTCCCAGCAGGGGCTAAAATAATTCTCCTTAAGAAAAGGGCTGGGAAAATGTGAATAAGAGTAGAGGAAGCAGTTACACATGACCACTTAGTCAGAGCATCATAAGATTTCTGCCCAGAGCCCTTAAATGGTTGTCCAATAAATGTCCTGGCTCAGGTAGGTCAGATTTCAAACCATCCAATGTAACCAGTCTTCTGTACAATGTTTAAGGCACCTGGAGAACAAGAGGCATAATCTGAAACATATTCTAACACTGAATCATCTTGCAATTGGAAATTCCTTCTTATGTATTGTCACACTTCATTTTCTGTCTTTCAAGAGAGCTAATTAATTCTAATATAGGGAATGGGTTAAAGAACAAATTTTTCATGACAATTTGACCTCACTTCATTTTGCTTTTCAATGGCCTTATTTTTATATCTGCATGTCAAAATGATAAGTAAGATATTTTATAGGAAAACAATGAAGATGAGATCCAATATAAAAATATTTATTGGGCCAGTGTATCATTATAACCCTCATTATGGCTAATAATAACAGATGTGGTTATAGTAATAAGTCTATTGCAAAAAGAAGAAAATAGAATAATTTCTAGTTTGAACAAAAATATATGCACAAATTAAAAAAAGATGAATGTTAACACTTAGCACTTGATTTTGCATTTGTTATAAGAAAACAATTGAGAATTTCTATCTTTTGGAGTGTGTGTGTGTACTGTACAAAGAACAAGCAATATTTTGCATTTCAAGCTAAAATTGGAAATGAAGGTGACTGCAAGTTTTATTCATTAATGTTCATACATTTCTAAAAATAGTCCCACATATGTTAAAACTGATCTTCTACTGTCTAATTTGGGGACATTTTCTGCTGTGGATGGTCATAAATCTTGAAAGGACGATCGCTCATCTTTTTGAAGAATGAGTGCTGATTCCTAGGTGGGAGTGGGGAGTGATGTATCATACCCTTCAGTGCCCTGTTTTCCCAGTGGAGGTGCTTGATAAAACTCTGGTAGCATTGTGATCGCCAGCAATTTCATGGTTATTGTCCAATGCAGAAAGGGCACATCATCAAATTCTTCCTTCGAATGCAATCCTATCTTCCTGGAATTTGTAATATTTTTGTAATATGAATAGGGACTATTTTTTTGAGAGTGCACAGTCATGTTAAAGTAAATACCTAGGGAAACATCTTCAATTAAAATTCAGAAGGTTCAGAATCCAGGCTAGAAAGGATTTCCCTGACCTACAAAACCTAATAAGATTTTTCCTTTCCATTTTCTCCCTTCTCACGCCTCCTAAGTGTGTGGGGGCTGTCCTGCTTTCTTACCTGGTGGCCCCATTTAGCTCTGCCCTCTAGACATTTCACTTGGAACATGGCTTTCAAGAATATTTTCAGAAAGCTTGACATACTGATCTACTCTCAAATGCAATGATTTTTTTCTTTTTTGGAATGGAAAAGAGAAACCACAAAAACAAACAATAATAAAATCTTTTAGTCAAATAAGAAAAATCTGACCAGGAGAGAGAGAGGTAGAATTTGTGGTGATTTAGGCAGTTAATACAAAAAAAGCATAGAAAACAGGGACTTTGAGCCTTGAAGGGAAGGCAGACCTGGAACAAGATGGACTTATGTTAGAGGGTGGGTCTGGAGCGAGATCGACTTATGTTAGAGAGTGCCCTTTTCTCTTGTGGGGCCTGGTCTCATGTATAAAGTGAGCCATGAATTCCTTGGTTGAAGAACTTTTTAGTGAGTTTTGCACTCCATATATGTAACATACCTATCCAATTTGAGTATAGTACCTCAAACCTAGATACACAATTATTTAGTTATCACTGTAAAAAATTAAATGCTTATGTAAGAGAGAAAGGACTTCTCTTTTTCTGTGACTGTGTTCTTATTAGGAGTGTAGTGAAAAGTATAGATATTCAACTGAAGTTAATTAAAACTTCAAGGTTAAGACCAAGAAGCAGACATGTAGCCCCTGACATGAATGCAAAGTTCATTGGAGAAGATTCTCACTTGGAGGCAGGACCAAGAGAAGGGAGGGTCAAGAGTACATGTAGGAGGACTTCAGCTTCGGGTTCTGCAAGCCTGTGCAGGCACAGTAACAACGGAGCGCCTCCATCAAGTTTATGCCCTAGGTGACACTCCTACCCCACACTAGTGCTTGGCCAGTCCAGAGGACACAAGCCTGGATTGCCAAGAGCTGGGAAGATACCTTGTCCTCTCCTGCTTTCACACTCAGTATCTAGAGATACAACAGTCACTGTTACCAGACTGCTTTGACTTCCCAAAGAACTCCGGGAGGTCATTACAGGACCCGGCATGTGAAAGGGAACAGGGGTACATGGAAGACTATAAAGTTTAACTGCAGAAATGATCTCATGTTCAGCCGCCAAAGTACATGGAGCGACTTGTTAAAATTTCCACTGCTCAGGGTAAAGAGTCATGACCTCATTCTCTCTCACATCAGTCTTAGGAAAGATGCTAAGAATAATAAGTAGGATCTTTTTATTTGCTTGTCAGGGACCACACTGGGGACTGGAAAGCACCAGTCACCCTCAAGAAGTAGTCCCCAGGCGGGTGCCAGGTGCTCACACCTACAATTCTAGCTACACGGGAGACAGCGATCAGAAGGATCCAGGTTTGAAGCCAGGCTGGGGAAAGAGATTGTGAGACTCTAGCTAGAAAAAACTCTTTACAAAAAAGGGCTTATGGAGTAGCTCAAGGTATGGACCCTGAGTTCAAGCCTCAGTAAAACAAAAAAAAAAAAAAAGAAAAGAAAAGAAAAAGTTGTTCCCAAAAAGCAGTTGGTGGACAGATGTTTCTCTTAGGCATTGTCTGTCTGTGAAGGTGTGGTATTTTCAGTATTTGATTCACTCATCCCTGCTCTCTGTGTAAGTCATTTGTAAACGAAGCCTGATGTTAACTAACGCTTTCAATTTGGGTCAATTGGCATTATTTGATAAAATCCTACAAAGGCAGTGTTTTGAGAATGGTAATGTAATTAGAATGTGTTTGACTATAAGAAATAGAAAACCCATCTACACTAACTTTTAGCTTTTGGGTTTAATTTTCTCATGTAACAAGACACATAGGGTCAATGATTCTTATAGGTTTAAATCCTTGTTCACTTGGTTGTTCCCTCATAATCACAATATTGCTGGACAGCTCCAAGTAGTGAGGCTGACAGAGGAGGGGCAGTGGAAGGCAGGCACACACCACGGCTATCCCCTTCTATAAGGACAGCAAAAGCATCTCCAGAAATCTGTACCTCCCATGCTCCCAACATTACGTTTGAATTGTGCCACCTCCATAAAAGATAGGTTTGAGTCCTCACTACCAGTACCTCAGAATGTGAGCACATTTGGAGATAGGATCTTGGTAGAGATCGTCAGGTTAAAATGGGGTCAAGGTGCACCCTAACCAATATGACTAGTGTCCTTTTAAAAAGGGAAAATGTGGATACAGAAACACGCATTCTGGGAGAATGTCCTGTGAGCATGGAAATGACCATCTACAAAAGCCTCAGCCCTCAGGAGGAACCAGTCTTAATATCTTGATTTCAGTCTTCCAGACTTCAGAGCTGTGAGACAATACTTTTCTGATACTTAAGTCACTCAATTTGTTGTACTTTCAGTGGTAGCTCTGTGGAGCTAGTGTAGCCCAGAAGATTTGCATTTTCTTCTTACTGGTTAGAGCTGTGTCCCTGGCCACCTCTAACAAGTGGCCAGGCAAGCACGAGTTTAACTGAACATATTCCAATGTTGTTGCTTGAAAATTGATTAGAACATGGTTAGGGCTTCCTTCAACACTGAGCAGAGATTCGAAATAAGACTTTAGGAAAAAATACAAGGGTGTAGGTGCTAGCACTCACTTTGCCACACCTGCTATACACTTTTGCAAATGTTGCTTTAACCTCTAAGCCTCAGTTTTTTTATCAGACGAATGGGAACAATAACTAATGCTCTTAGCATTTTAATGCTAGCACATCATGGAACTGTTGTGAGGAAGTAAAGTGACAAATATGAACATTGCTTTGAAAATATAATAGTCTATAAAGCTCTAAAAAGGATTCTAAGAACGTGATATTTCAGTTTCTATATCTAGAGAATGAAGTAATGTTGGAAGTCATGAGACTTCTTTCAGAAGTTAAGATAAGTGGGAAGGGGAACAACAGTCTCTTTAAATCTGATTTTTACCAATAAGAAGGCACTATTTGTAGAAGTGGAAGTGACACCACAGAAAACACCTTCCTTCCCTCAGAGGACAACAGGAGTCAGGCATGTGTGTGTGGCCATTTGCAGAACATTCAGGAGAAGGAGCCCTTGGCCTATTACAGTGCTTCTCTAACTTTAATGTGTAACAAATCACCTGGGGGTTTTGTTAAAAAAAAAAAAAATCATACTGCAGCTCAGTTGGTCTGGGTGGGGCCTGCCACACTGCGCTTCCCACAAGCTCTCTGCTGCTATCAGTGCTACAGGTGTGTGACCCACATAGGAAGCTGGAAGTTTTCAAAACTGAAATTCTGACAACATGATGGGGAATGACGCTCCTGACTACAAAAATGTGAGGAATCTAACAATTCTGACCTGAGACTCTTGGAGATGCCTTCAACAAACTCAGCTTCTAAAAGAATGTAGAAAAGTCAGATGGAGAGACACTCAACTGAGGACAATTATAAACAAATGGTGTAGACTCATCTGGAAGACCTTACAACAGAGTGAGTGATGTTATTGTAAAATTATCAAAGTTAAGGAGAAAGGTGAGAGGTGCCTGACATTGCTTGACCTAAGGACAAGATTCTGTCTTCCAGACTACCATGGGGGGCTGCGTCAAGACTATATTTTGATTTTTGATATCATTTTGTAACAAAATTCTATAATTAATTACTAGAATGATGGTATCTATGGCTCAGAAAGGAAAGCCACAACCTCCAGGAACCAGCATCTTTGCCTTAAGTTATAGTCAGGCCAAACAGCACCATTTCCCTGCTTGAGAGATGATCCAGTCAGACACAGAGGGACTGTGAACACAGTATATCTAAGCAATGTAACCTTTCATGGTATCTTTGTGGACAAAATTATGAGCTGTAGAATGTATGATAGACCAATCCATTGGCTTTACAGTTCCCCCAAAAGGAACTTTGATAAAATTCAATTTGGAAAGGGTTCACCATTCTACTGTTTTCCATGTACATTGTCCGCAGAGATGTGGCAAAGCACACGGAAGTGGCTAAGAATAAAGGCTTTGGATTCAGCTTACCTGACATTATCCTTCAGGAGCTGGGCCACACAAGTTGGTTACTTAATCTTTCTGGGCCTCAGGTTTTAGAAAATGTTTGTATGACAGGCATATGATTGGTGTTAACAGAGTGGATTATCATGGGCATTAAATAATATGTAGAGCAGTTAGAATGGGGTCGAGCATATAGCAAGCTTCATATATGTTTGCTATAATTATAAGCCTGTGCATTTTGCAGGTCTAGGAGATATGTAGTTGAGAAGGATATCAAATGTGTTGGCCTATAAAACCAAGAATCTAAAAGGGCTTATGACAGAAAGGAAACTTAAATCAAATATAAAAAGATAAAAGTTTAATAAGGACACATTAAAGTCGTGTCCTGGGGTAAAATAATAAGAAAGGTTGTTTTTATAAATAGCATATGTGAAAAATGACTTTTAGGTTTGTTAACGATTGTAAGTTTAATACAAGTTAACTATATTAGATTTAGGTTGCCTTAATAGAAATACGGTGTTAGAAACAAAGGAAAATATAATCCAATTCTGTCCCTAAACTAGACGAACCACTCTGGGAATCCCAGGCAGCATTCTTCCCAGTGAGCATTGAAAATAAGCAAAACCAAACAAACCAAACCATTATGGGAGTTAAATACATGTTTTAAGAAGGATTATTTGGAAGAACTGGGGAAGATTTGATAATGGCCTTTACATTTTTTAAGAGTTGATACATGAAAAAAGAAAAAGATATAGTTGGTGTGGGGGGGCACTACAGAAGACAAAATCATGCCCAAAATGAAGAAGATAGAGGCCAGGTAGACATCATCTAGGCCTTAAAAAGACGTGGACTAAGAACCTTACTCTGATTGGGGACTGGGGTATCTCAAGCTTCCTTCCTTGTAAGAGGTCATAAGTTCCTCTTCTACCCTAACCATGTGGTAGGCTCTGAACTCCAATATTTATGTCTTCAGGCCCCCACCCTTTTTCTTTTTTCCCAGTGCTAGGAATCCAGGGTCTGGCACATGCTAGTCATATGTTCTACCAGTGAGCAATACCCCAGTCCTTGGTTTTTTGAGACAAGGCCTTGCTATGGAACACAGTCTGGCCTTGAGCTCGTGATCCTCCTGCCTTTACCTTTCCAGTGCTGGGATTATAGGTATGAACCACCACACCTACCACCTTAGGCTTTTGAAGTTGCTATAACCTCTTCTCATCTGCTCACCTTTTCAGCTATGTGTTCTGCTCAGCTCCTATCATCACCTCAACAGCCTTCCTTTAGACAGTTACTTCAGTAGGGTACAGTCATACTGATGACTGGGCTTCCTTTCTCTTCAGGACCTGGGTTTAGCGAGGTCATGCTGCAGTGTTGCTTTTACAATACCCTCCTCGTGAATTTTCATATTTTGTCTAGATTTTCTACTTGTTCTCAGACTAACATCAACTGATCTACCTTTGATGGAAGCCCATTTCACCCAACTCTGTTTTTAAAGCTCTTTCTAATTGCCAGTGCTGGGATATGGTGTCTAACGGTGCTCACTGTCAGAAGCCATGGTGAATCTCACTTGCATGCAGATTTTGGTCCAATAATTCATTATTATCTTGTCAGCACATCAATGCTTATGTCCATATTCATTTTCCCCTAGTATTTTGGTGGTTTTTACAGAGATAGAGTCTGCCCCAATAGTGTACTCCATTGTATTACTCTCATTACTTTTCATTTAAATCTCTTTCTCAGTTAGCATGTCACTTTTAGAAAGGCAAGAATCATATCATTCATCCTTACCAGCCCAATCCTCAATCTAGTGCCTGATAGAGTAGGTTGTCAATAATTGCTGAGCAAATGAAATTATATGGCCTGGCAGAACTGAAAAACATGTAGACAGTTTTGCCCAGTTTAAAAACCAAATGATTAAATTCACAGAGGTGAGATTTTGTGCTCTAGGGACATTAATGCAAAAAGCAAATTTACAAGGAACTAATTTATCAATAACAACATAGCTTGATCAGTGTTTAATGGAAGACACAGCTAGAATGATAATGAATACCTTTTATATTTCTTTTTCCCTTATTCTTTTGTGCTTGACTTATGTCTTTTATTTAATATGAATCGTTTTTTGTATTATAGATACTGTTTTTATTGTTTTTATTCATACTTCCTCTCTGGAAGTAGAAGAAATAATAAACAAGTATGAAAATTGATGCCATTTATTTACCAAGGGCAATTTCATACAAATCAGTGTACTCAGAAGACAAAGTCACAGACTAGAAGGTTGCTATGGTAAAGACAAATCTGAAAGGGAAATTCAAGGTTACCAAATACTCACTTCAAGCTACTAAAGTAGATCTCTTTCTACTCTAAGTGATCTTTAAATGTCATTTAGTATCAGACATGGTTCACCCCCAGATAGTCCAGAAGAAACTTGTAGTTTATAAATCCTTCCTTTCTGTCTTTCCTTTTGTTGATGGCTGTATTAGCTCCCAGAAAGGTCCCTTGTTACATCACATTGTGAAATGTGACAATATTCAAGATTATATAGTCTTTCTTAAAATGTAACAAATGTAAGCATGACTGTCTGCTGATAGAGTGACATTATGATTTAGATCTTGAATATCCCTTAAAGGCCCATGATTAAAGGCTTAGTCTCCAACCTTTGAGCTATTAGGAAGTGGTGGAACCTTTAGGAGGTAGGGCCTAGTGAAAGGACATTAGGTCATTGTGGGCTTGGCTTTGAAAGGGATAGTGATATCTGAGTCTTTTCCTGTCTCTTTCTCTTTACTTCCTAGCTGCCATGAGGTGAACAGTCCTCCTCCACCTTGTGCTCTCACCATGATGCACTGTGCTACTCCAGATCAATGAAGCCAAGCAACCATGAACTTAACTCCTGAAATCATGAGGCAAAATAAACCATTCCTCATTTTAAGTTGATTTTTTCTCAGGTATTTTGTCATAGTGACAGAAAGCTGGCACAACTGGGAAATACTTTATTTAAAAATAGAGTCAAGCATAGTGGTTCATGCCTGTAATCTCAGCAACTTGAGAGGTGGAAGCAGGAGGATCATGAGTTCTAGGCCAATCCAAGCAAGTTCCAGTCAGTCTGAACTACATAATGAGATCCTGTCTCAAAAAGCAAAAGCAAACAAAGAAACAATATACAGAATGAGTAATCTCTAAGTTACTGTGTAAAGTCAGTCATTTGATAATGTTTATCTCATATACTTTGTGTAGATTTCTGTAATTTTAATTGCAGTTGAACCTCAGAATTTTTAGGGAATTGGTTCTAGGACTCCTTGTGAATACTAAAATCATCAGATGCTCATGTCCCTAATATAGAATGACATAGTATTTGCATATAACCTATTCATATCCTTCTGTGTACTTTGTCATTAGGTTACTTATAATACCTAAGACAATGTAAATACTATGTAAGTAATTGTTGTATTGTTTAAAGAATAATGACAAAATAAAAAATTTTACATATTCAAGAAAGATGTGATTTTTTTCCCCCAGGGAGGGGAATATTTCTGCTACATAGTTGGTTGAATCCACGGATGCAGAACCCATGGATATTGAGAACCAACTGTACAGAGATTTTGCTAGAAGCCTTACAACCTTTACTTTCTTTCAATCACATTTGACATCATTTGAGGTAATACCATTTCCTCCTGTTTAGGTCAACTTGCAGAAGCAGGAGGAAACAATACAACAACAATGGAAGAACAGTAATATTATTTTAAATGTTTATTAAAATATTTTGTAAAAACATTTAATGAATTTTTAAAAAATAATAGTTTGGTGTTCCATATACAATACTAGATTTTCTATAGGGTGATCAGACTGTTTCCCAGGAATTTATAATCTCAAAAGGGCAATGATGCCTATGAACATACAGAAAGAATGAAACAATAAGAACTGATTTAACACAAACATCCTTCTGAGATTGAGAATTGGTATGGCAGAAAAGCAAAGGATATGTTAACTTCTAGCATAGGGAGAACTTGGTGGACTTTGAGAGTGCGTCTCTCTGAGTTATACTGCCTTTTGGCCTTCATCACCTGGAATTGCTCTGGCTTCCCAAATAATGACCAACATGGAAGTGAAGGAGGCAAAGAGCATGTCACCCATGATGCCCAGCTTGAGAGAAGCCAAAATGAACTGGCCCTGTGTAAAACATGACCCCATTTGCTTACAGCAATCTTTGAGCAGTGCAAAGTAGTAGGAAAAAATGAGAGTTAGGAGAGGATTGTGAACTCTGAGATGGGTTCCCCATCAGACAGCATGAGTAGAGGGTTAGAGCATTTGCCTTGCGTACTCCTAAGAGGAGCAACAACCAGTATTAAAAACTATGCCTCAGCTGGCTTTTTGGGCCACTCAAATAAGCATCCTTCTGGTAAAGAAAATTCATTGGAATTCAAATGAGTGACCAGTCAGCAAAAATCTGCTGCTGCCATTATTAATCTTCCAAATTACCCAGATCTATCATATATATAAAAACTCATCATTGGGCACTTGTGGAGTAGGTATCCCTCACTTAAAGGAATGGTCACTGTCAGCAAAGTTTGCACTACAGAGACTTTCTATCAAATCAATCTTATTCTCCATTGATTTCCATTACAAAATCTGAGATGCATTCTGCTGTTAAGTCTCATTAACTGCCTACCAAACCCTTTGGAAATGGCACATTTCAAAGAAAAATGATAGTATTCTGATAAAACAGTGACAGTTATATTTAATGTATTAATAGCAACACTGTGTTGTATTCAACATGTCACAACAAAAAATGCTCAGGATGAAACATAGTCTTACCACTTGTGCCTAACATAGCACAAAGGATAATAATCCCTAAAACACTAGCAAATTAATTTCTTACTAGCTTTACAAACTGTCTTGGCATTTCTATCATCGTATAGCAAAAGTAACTCTTTTATTATTTAAAAAACTTTTTCTCATATCTTTCCAAAATTTTTTGTTCAGAAACCCCTTAATAGTTGGTGACACTATCTTTAGATAGGGAAAATCAGTCAACCAGGCTCAGTCACAGAGGCTTAGCCCTGTGCCCATTGGAGTTGCCTCATTATTGGAGGAAAGGACAGAAGTGGCTGTTATGAGGGCTGGTAGATTTTTAATGCCTTCTCTAATTTCTAAGACATAATGTTACTATCTAATGTATCTGTGTTTACCAGATTCAACCTATGTGCATTGCATGTTATATGTTAAAATCAACTGTTTCATTTAATATACGTTGAACACCTGATTGACTTTCAATGACAATTTTGTACTCATTAGTACTTCTGAGGGCTGTTACTGTACCTCAAGCTAGAAAAATGGACTTTGATTTCTATAGGAATCTTGCAACAAAGGTCGTAACAGTGTTAAATGTCCAACATCATAAGATCTGGAGCGGGACATTCTTGACAGTGGACTTTTGCTGAATTCTTGAATTCCTTACCTTTATCATTATGGTAAATGAATTTTTGTTAAGCAAATACAGCACCTGAGTTAGAGGGAAAAAGCAAATTGTCTCCCAGTCACATGTCCATGACAAACAATACATGCTGTCTCCCTTTTACCCATTTTGTATGACCAACCACGTGCAAGATTCAACATCTATGACTGGGTTTGCCATCTTATTTAAAAGTAAATGTTCTTAAGCTGACCCACAGAATTCTGAAAAGTTAATGGCAAGATTGTGATGTTTCCTGGAAAAGATCAGCAGTTTACATGCCAAGAGTTTTTGGTGAATTCAATGAAGATCAATGTTTTAAGGCCCTTTGGGTCCTGAATCCTCAACATCTCTGTTTCTCAAAACTGAACTCATCTGTGAATCAGACCTATGCTATCTAAACTCCAAAGGAAGACACATATAATTAAAATGTCTTTTTATTAATTGACAATAACAGTTAGTACTGTCACAGTGACCAGGTTCATATGGTTGTAACCAGTGCATTCTTTCCCTGCAAGCACAAAAAACAGGAGGCCAAATTATGAGCAGAAAGTGAGCACAGAATGAAAACAAAGAGAGACATTTATTTTCTAGAAATATTTTATCCTGGACGTGAGAGGCCTGAAGAAGCTGCCAATTTTTTTGTTTTTTTCAGTTCAATCATGAAACAACTGTCAAGGGCCACCCACACATTCGTCCAGAATTTAAGCTGTGCCTTCTCAGGTCGTGTTGTTCACCTATCTCCACCTTTCTGACACTCTTGTTTTCCATGACAAGCATACTCCCTAAATTCAGACTTTTCTCCTATTGTAGTGAGATTGTAAGGGAAGCAAAAGATATGAGCATATGAAAGCATTTATTTTGTTTAAAAAATTGTATAATTATTAATACATATTAACTGTACATATTAATGGGTTTCACTGTGGCATTTTCATGCATGGACAGTATTTATTAATAAGACCACTTATAAGTTAGACTTCCATTCAAATGTCCCTTAATTCCAGTTTTTCCCCATCCTCCATAGGGACAAACACAGTTCAATACAAATACATTCAGTTCTGTGGCAAAGTGAAATTGCAAATCTTGCAAAAGGTTTAAGTTTTCATGTCAATGTAAGTACAGTTAGTAAAGCCATGGGCAAATAAGGGCTGTAGAGTCAAACTAAAAACAAAGGTAACATCAACAGGGAAGGTGACTAGATTGCTGCTGCAGAAAAGAATACATTGAATAGCAAAGAATTGAGATGCTGGGGGAAACTGATGAAACCCTCTAACATTTCTACAAAATGACTCTTTTTGATAATGCCATAAAAGTCAAATATGAAATAAGGCATGTTATAAGGAGGGAAGAAAAAGTATATTTTCCTCACTCATTGCAAGGTTCATGGCTGTTAGTCATAATAATAAAAGGCAGGTTTACAAGAGAAAAGCACAACAGATCTATTTAACCAGTTTTATGTGACAGGAGAAACTTCAGAAATGAAGACAAAAAGATTCAGGGAAGACTGTGCATTTTAATGCTTAGGTATGATAAAGAATGGATGGTTGTGTAGAAGTATGATTGGATGAAAGGGATATGACCTAATGAACTGGGGGAAACAGCAAGGCCTGTTTGTTCAGATTCTTCTTGGCCTGTTGGTAATGGGGCAAGTTTCCTGTCACCTGAAGGTCTTTAGGGCAGAAGGTAGGAGGTTAGAGGGTGATCTTCCTGGTTTTTAATGGCTCACCTTGGAGAGGAATTCTAGTTTTTACCACCCACTTCAGGACAGGAAGGGGGGGTAGCGCTGGCAGGGAAGGTCAGAGAGACCTTTTTGCTTCTGTGACTCTCCCAATCTTCACTAACTCAAAATACTCACCACATCAAGGTGCCATAGTTGGAGACATCCCATTTTGAGCCCTGACAGGTGCTTCAGGTTTTGTAGGCAAAATTAAACCACAATAATTGTCTTGATTTATTATTTATTCATTCTGCAATTAGCATATAGTTGTGCTTAAAACAAATTTTGTTTAATATAGAATATTTTAATAAAATTGAGTTTTATTTTCAAATAAAGTTCCGAGCAAACCTTTTCTCACTAATTGCTTTAAATTTGGTCACTGTTTTAAGTGATTTCTTTTAGGAGGAAAATCAGGCCTTCCTATACAAATCAAGTCAGACTTTACGGTGCTAACAGCCTGCTGACTTGTGTCTGTTTACGTATTAAATATTTTTACTTCTGATCTCTTCGAGGTAACATTATTTAATGGGTGTTTCCTATGTGATTACTTCCCAAGACTGATATTATTAGAAATATTGCTATCAGTGTCTCCCAAATGCAATGCTTGTACGGGAGACAGACTTTGGACCCAACTTGGGGCAGACCTGTTTATTGCAATGTGTTTCTGCCACTTGATAGATATACAGCAATGGGAAATTTCATGTCCTCTCTGAACTTCAGTATCTTTACCTGTAAAATCGAACAAAGAACACCTCCTTTGCCTGATAGTAGCGAAGGCTGGATGCGAGTATGTGTAAAATGTTAGCTACTTAAAAGGCCTCCAGTATGTGGTAGTTTTAACAGTGCAGTGTATCTTTGATATGCTTGACAGCCAAAGTTCCCATGATCTTCATGTATCAAATGTTTTGTATATTTGGATACTTTGTATTTTACAATGTGAACCTAGGGATTCTAGGCTATAAATGATAGCTTAATATAACTGATATTGAAAATTGAACATTGGAACACCTTGTGCATAAGTCTCTGAGCAGGAATTCTTAAATATTCTATAATGCTTTAAAAAAAAAAGCTCATAATGGGATTTGAAGAATTTACTTTGCAAAATTTTGATTTGAGTTCTTTTGTAAGTTGGATGCCTGATGGAGAAAGCCTCAATGGCAGCCTCTCCCCCCAATCTGCCCAAGTAATTTCTATAAACACATCCTGACTTAAAACCAAGAAACTCAGTATTTCACCATTCACAGCCTAGGGTAGAGCAGTCCTAGAAGTTGGAAGCTGCTGGATTTGAACTCCTGCCTGGCCACTTCCTGGTTGTGTGTCAGTGACCAACTTACTTAATATTTCTAAGCCTAGATATTGTCTGCATCCATGAAGTTGGGAATAATGAAATTCCTATCTTGGGAGAGGGTTCTCAGGATTAAATGAGATAGTGCATATAAAGTTTATGTACACACAAGTATAACACAAATAAAAAATTAAGTTCTCTTGAGTCTCAAACACCAAATTACCTGCTTTGGTCTTGCCTTACCTTTTGCCTCCTGTATCCAAGTTCATTTCCTTCCCCTCTTACTCACAAACACATCTTCTGCCCTAGTAACTCTTAATGGCTTTCTGCCCAAGCCCACTCAACCAGTTAGTATGCAGGAAGGGACGAGGTGAGCTCTTATAACAAATTAACAAGGGGGTTCTACCTTCCCTCCATCTTTAAGACTGACATGTTTCCCATGGGGCCTATTAGTTCAGATATTAGTTTACTTAGCTAAAGTCAGGGGACAATGACAACTAGCACGTAATACTCGCCCAGTACCAGACACTATGCTAGGTGAGTTGGAGACAGGATTTTGACTCTTCCTGACAACTAAGGGAGATATCAGCGTTTCTGTTTCTTTGAGCAATTTGCTCAAAGTCTTGCAGCTGGTAAGTGGCACATCGCAGCCCTCTACATTAAACTCACCAGTTATACAACGAATGGTGTAAATTAGACCAACAGAATTCCAGTCACTAACAGGTAAAGAAACCAGACTTTCCCCAATCCCAGTAATTTCTGTTTAATTTACGCTGAAGAAGAACAAATTTGAAGTTGTGCTTGTTTTATAAAATGGACTTTTTCAAATATTGTGATAAGGAGTCCCACATAGTCAAAGAGAAGGAAAGGTGTGGAAGGTGATTAAGGTGAACATGTTTCTTCCATTAAAGGTACAAGGAAGTCTGTGGACTCTTTAAGTACTGAATTCTGCAATCATTCCAAAAGTAGAAGTTCAGCTTGCAGTGCAGTTTGGAGAAGCTTCAACCGCACTAACCATTTAAGGTCAAGCGAACAATTGGCCAACTTGTGCATTGTGCAGGTTTTCATCTTTGAGATAACATCCCAGCTCCAGAAACAAGCGGGTTCCTCTTCCCATCGCAGCGCTGCGCACTCTCGCAGGAAGCCACATGGTAAGCCTGACCCCCAGTTCTCTTCGGGCTCCCCCCATTCTCTTCGGCGCACACTCAAGGGTGGGTCCGCTTCCCATCATGACTAGCCAGGCATCAGACTCCCTGCAGGGTGTCCAGCTCGGGGTCAGAGGAACGTGCGGGTGCACGGTGCGGTGTCGGCGGCGCGCAGCGCGGGCGCGGGCGGGGCCAGCGCGCAGCGCAGCGCGGGGGGCGGGCGCAGACTGGCTCTCCGCGCCGTTCCCTTTGTTCTCTGCCATTGTGAAGCACTTCCTCCAAAGCGCTTCAGCTCGGTACCCGGGCAGCCTGGTGGGGGCCGGCGGGGGTGGGGGGGATGGGATAATTCGTGAAGGGGCTTAGGGTGCCATTTGGGTTTGACTTTTTTAGTACGTGAGTCCCTCTTTTGCATTGCCTCTCACGCACGACCCTCACCCCCGTGCCCCGGTGGAAGGCAGGGTGCAAAGTGTCCATTTTCCCCCTGACGGTTTCTCCGTCGCTGTCCTCCCGGTTCCTCCTCCAAGGAGGAGCACTCCGGACCTTCACCTCCTGACCAGCCGCATCAACGCCACCACGGCGACAGGCGACCCCCTCCCCTCGTAGGGACGCGGGCTGCAGTCGCCAGCGGCTCGGCTAGGCACCAAAGCGAGGGTCGGAGGCCAGCGCTCAGCCAGAGCCCGGCCGCCTCGGCGTCCCGGGAGCCAGCGCGAGTGTCGCCTCGGCCCTCCCCAGCGCTCGTGCTCCCCGGCCGCCCGGCGGCCGCCTCAGCCCCCTTATAT
The DNA here is from genome assembly GCF_047511655.1 of Castor canadensis. Classification (NCBI taxonomy): domain Eukaryota; kingdom Metazoa; phylum Chordata; class Mammalia; order Rodentia; family Castoridae; genus Castor; species Castor canadensis. The sequence goes on along the minus strand of NC_133389.1, from coordinate 156,642,210 downwards.
AGCCCTCTAAAAATAGCTCGCCTCGCACCGCCTTGTAAGGCAGCAGGGAGATGCACAGTGCGCCAATCCGCGCCCGCCGTCAGGGCCAAGCCCCGCCCCGGGGCCCGCTCTGAGCTCCCCATTGGTCCTCAGTGACTTCATGAGCCCCCTGTTTACCTTACATGGTCACACGCGGCCTAATGGACGCCCTCCTCCGAGATCCCACGGCTGCGCGGAGAGCCTGCGGAGGGAGGGAGTTTGGGGAGGGGGAAGAGCAGGAGGAGGAGAAAGGGGGGGGACTACAAACTAGCAAGGATGGGGTGGGGGGTGGGGAGGGAAGGGAAGGGGTGGGGGGAGAGAAGCGATCGCGAGAAAAAAAAATGCAACCTCCCAAAATAAAGAGCAAAGATTGCATTAGGAGCGAACAGCGCTGCAGAAATAGATGGCAGCTTCGTGTCAGTGAGTTTGCATCCCCCTTCCTGATCCACGAGCTGGAGCGATTAGAGTCCTGGAAGGGAATTGTTACTCCCGTGAAGTCCCCTTTTCCTGGCAGTCATCTGCACTGTACACGCTGGATGCCTCTCTCCATCCACCCCACTCTCTCCTCTCTCACCTTCTCTCTCCCTCTCTCCTGCATTGATTTTTTTTTTTTTTTCCTTTTTAGTTGACTGAAACAAAACAAAACAAAAGGGCCACTGGATGTCTGCCTTCTTGGGGGGTGAACCAGACAGACTGACAAACAAACAGACCCAACTGTGCTCGGGGGAGGGTTTCTCCTCCAGTTTTGCCCGGCAGCAGCAGCATGGACGTGTTGGCTAGTTATAGTATATTCCAGGAGCTACAACTTGTCCACGACACCGGCTACTTCTCAGCTTTGCCATCCCTGGAGGAGACCTGGCAGCAGGTGAATGATTTAAATTACTTGTGTAAATCGTGTGGTGGCGGCGGAGACGCAGGGGCTGCGTTGGTGTGGGCTTTGGGTTGATTTTTTTTCTGTTTATTTTTTTTTTTCCTTTTTGGCTGTATGTTGTTTAAAATGTTCTCTGAAGCAGTCATACGCGCGTACCTCTCCACCCACCCCTGAGCCCTTGGTGTGCCGAGCCGAAGCGGCCGGTCCGAGCTGCCTGCGTTTCAGTCACCAACACACGTCCTGGCGCACACGGTGTCGGGCTCACTGTCCCCCAGGCAGAGACCTGCTGAACTTCTGGGGTTCGGAGGAGTCGGGTGGAAAGGTGCTTTGGAGCTCGACAAGCGATGGTTGACAGGATCCCATGTCCCTTTCTGCAGGAGCTCTGTCTCCCTCCGTGGTACCTTAAATCAGGCTCACCTATTTCAACTGGTCAGATAGGGTTGGGGAAAGCAAAGCGAAGTGTTTGTCCAGTAATTAGCTAGTGTCAATAAAGAGCTGGAGCTTGATTTTGAGATTAGAAGGTGGGTAGAAAGGAGAGAAGCCCAGTGACAAGAGATACTCAAGGATGTCTACAAGGAGGACGCGAAGATGTATCTGTCTCAGACTGACAATGCATCCATCGTAGGTTTCTCCAGCGCAATGCCTCCAGAAGGAAAACACCCTCTAGGTGTGTTCTTGTTTCTCTTTTTGTTTGGGGTCCCTCTCCAGTTAGCACAACCTTGGACAAAGGGTGGTGTGTGCTTTCATGCCTCTGACTTTGTCTTGGAGGACTAGTTAAAAACTCCTTAGGATGCTGAAGGGCATGGCTGCCAAGTTGGCTAGGCGTCCCAGCCAGGATGAAGCCAGGCTGGGGAGAAATTCACTGGGCTTTGTGAAGTGGAATAAAGAAAGTGCTGGTCAGTGGAAAGTGCTCGGTCCACTGCGGAAACAGTGGTTTTTCCAGCAGCGATTAGGAGCTGCTGAGGGGACATTCTGCAGGAAAGATGGTGGTGGATGGGGGCGGGGGTACACGGATATTTAAAAACTATAATGTGCACCATGGAAAGTCCAAGAAGACAGTCCGGATTTGCACATCGGAAGTGTGAACTTGTACAGTCCGTCCTGGAGAAACCCACTTGCCCTTGGGGAGGGCTATGCGAGGCTGTGTGTGGCTGCTCACGTAACTTGTCTGCTCAGTGACAGCAGCTTGTTAAGGCTAATGAACGACTGAATTTCTTCTGTCAGGATCCAAAGCAGGATTTGCCAGCCTCAGGCTGGGATGTAACAGTTGCTGCTTTAGGAAGAGGGGTTTGGCTTTTCATATAAGAAGCCCAATGGTAAACTGTCCCATTGTTACTAGTTCTCTCTTGACTAGAAGCTTCGAATTTTCCTCCAGGTATTGGCCTCTGGTGTCTGTGCGTTCACACATGCATTCCTGTCCCTAAATGCTGCTGATACTCTTGACTCAGTCATGTTTCTAAACACACAGAGACTTCACATATTTTTAGCATAAAGCATTTCTTTAATACATCCTTTCCCTCATCCTTAACAAGACTATCTCATGAAGGATCTCTCTGGATCTTTTGACTCCTTTTATTCTGTATGCTAATTAAACCAAAATGTTTTGAGAATTTCATTTTCTAATAAGCTTTCATTTCACACCATCAGCCTATCGGTGTCAATCCGTTGCATATTAACAACTGTCTAGACAGGTTAGGGAAGGGAATCTGTTGATTTAGTCAACCTGCCCCAGGCAGTCCTTGTTTGTGACTGTTAGGCAGTGTTGGAGGCAAGAAAGTTGGCTTTATTTGTTACAACGTTCCCTCCTGATGAATCACACAACTTTGTTTTGGTTCAAGTTTTCACTGTAGTAAAGCCTGCTTTGGAGGATAGTTTCTCCAGAGGAAACCTGCTTTTCTAGATCTGACTAGATCATCTCTACATCTGCAAAGAAACATCATTGGCTTGACAATTAGGGGACATATTAGATCTATTGTTTCCTCAGAAGCCAGCTTTGCTCTTCTTTCTCCTCCCTCCCTCCTTCTCCCTTTCCTCCCTCTTTCCTCTGCAAGGAACCTCTAGTTATTATTTGCAGGCAAAGGAATACTTAACCCTTTGAACCCTTTCTTATTTCTTGCCTTTACCCTCTCCAACTGTCAACGACTCTCACCTTTAAAACCCTTCAGCAAGTTATTTCAGAAGGCATACTCATAGTATATACAGAAGCATAACTTGTAAGCAAGCACTTATAAACAAGATACCACTCCAAGGAGCGTTCTGCTCTGGAATCTGTGGCCACAACTGGTGTATATAAAGGTAACTAAGACCTCAAGTTCACACTGATGACACAACCTTTAGCCTTTATCTCTTCCTTCCTTTCCTCCCCAACCCCCTTGCAGCTTCTGAGTCTGAAGGGTAATGGTGGTTATAATGCAACTGTTGGTTCCAAATCAACCATCACATGGTGAAATTTTGAGACTACTTTGCTCAACACAGCTCACGAAAGTTGCTACAAAAAACCTTAGGCAGGAGGAAGTTTCCTGATGCTGTGGGGTAATCAGATTTTAGAGGTCAAATGAGGAGTAATTATTAAATGTTGTTCTTAAAGTGAACAATGTACCTGGCCTTGGAAAAAATGAGCAAAACCCGAGATCCCGATAATACGATTTGGTTTGTACAGAAGAGTGGCTTGGATGATAAACTTAAGATCTGTGTGTTTGAAAATTGAGAATGAACTATTTGTAGATTTTATTTCAAACTTATGGGATGACTCTTGTGTCAGTGAGCTTGTGACAGTCACTGATGGTTTGACATTGGATTTTCAGGCAATGATACCTTAGCTTCAATGCCAAAGATCACTGCTGGTGTAATTTTAAAACCCAAATGGACATCCACATTAACGGCTGTCCATTCCTGGGCTCTGACTGCATACACTTAAGCACTTGGCCCAAGTAATATTGTCTCTGCCTGTCATATAACTGTAAATTACACTGTGCTTATGTGGTCTATTATTTTATGGAATTCAGCTGACACAACTCTTAAGGCTACCAGTCTTAAGCTCTTTGGAAACTTGCAGGAATCTTTCCAAAAGCTGTCTGAGCAAAAGTAGGAAAAAAGTCAAAGGAAGGACAGAAGCCTAGAGCGGATTATTATTTGATGATAGATAAAGAGAGACCCATTCATGACTTTTGTTACCATGAGATGTTATGACTCTTTAGACCTACTGCTGACTTGGAAAATAAAAAGGATTTGATACAATACTCTCAGTTATTTCTTTTCAGACTATACAAAGACTTTTCAAATTTTTATATGTTCATTATTCCTAGCCTGCTAGTTCATGAGTACAGATCAGATCACAATGCTCTAAGTCTTAGTGAGACTTAACTTTGCCTCATGTTATTGAGAAGCATGGCATGTTTACTTGAAATCTCTTATGAAATTATGCTCATAGTTAGTGCTGATTCATAATTGGCAAATGGGGTCGGTTTCAGGCCTCCCTTTTGCTTGGAGAAAATTTTCCACTGCTACTGGAAACAAATAAATAAATCATAGAATATTCCTCCCTCCTCCTCCATTGTTTTAAACTAATGGCATACTTGGCTACTGTAAGGATTAAAGCGTCCTTATAACACTGCCATTTCATCTTGGTTTCAGGCACCCTGGGACACTTTTTATGAGGGCCTTTGCTGTGAGGCATCTCTAGGGGAAAACCTACAGAAATGGTTGCCTTCCAAGAACAGCCTCATGGTAGCGGAGATGGGATTTGGACCGTGAGCCGCATTACTTTTCCTTCTGTAGGGTCTTGCCTTTGCATTGTCTTCTCTAGGCCTGAGCCTCCAGCTGCTGTCTCAGCCAAAAAGACAAAGCAAACTGTAGGATCTACTCATCCGCAGGTTTGCCCCATCCCCAGTTTGCAGAAAACCTTGTCATGAATTAGAATTTCTTGGCAATAGCACCACCCTGAGAATTTTGTAGACACAAAGGAGCCTTGGTAACCACGCTGAAAGGATAAAATAGCTGGCTGTTTTTATTTATTTATTTTTTTTGGTATGTGATTTGTGTGTTCTTTAGTTACTGTAAACTCATTTTTTTTTTTAAATTTGAAACTGTGTCTTGGTTGAAGAAAAACAATTAGAACTGCCCCTATTATCCAGATTTTCCTTTGTAAGGATGCAATCACTAAATAAATACAGGTTTAAAAATGAAAGCACATGTGACTTCAGTCAGCCCCACACTTAGCCTTTCTTCAATAGATACATTTCTATGTTCTCTCAATAGATACATCTTTGTATAAATTAAAGGACTCTAAAATGTTAGTGTTCAGTATACCTGTTTTCAGTTTGGTATTTTGCAGTGAGTGAAGATCTGAATGCAGATATTTTTATTACATCTGTCCTAAGTAAGGAGACAAGGAACTCAGCATTCTTTGTTCATGTATTTTTCACCCCCACTCCTTACCCTGAGGTGAATGGGGTGTTGGGGTCCCGTCTATTTCAAAGGCAGAGCAGAAGATGCAGGGTGACAGCCTTGCCCTGGAATGATTTATGAATGGGAATGTCAGAGACCTTAACTGTTCAAATGTGGGCTCTTCCTCTCTCCCAGCCCATTCTAAATATAAATGCCTGTGGGGGCTAATTTGCCTCTCCACTTAAACGGAGAGAGTTTAGAGAGGGTCATAATGGGGCTTTTAATAGCCATTCTCTTACGAATCTTCAAATTCTCCCTTCAGAGAAGTCCCGTATTTTAGCTTTTTGAGTAAGGCATGTTAGGTCCTCATCACTCTTTGTGCCTGTTAGGGAAAGCACACAGGTGCCTCTGGCCAGCTCCAGTTAGCTCATGATGGTAGCATAGCTGCTGTGATACCTGTCCCCTTGGCAGCTGCCCCCATCTTTGTAGTTTATGGTAGTGTGCTAGGGTTTTTAAATCCCCTTTCCTGGACCCCATGACCAGCGAATGCAGAGACTGCGTCGCTAATTGTGGTTCACTCACTAAATCAGCTAGCACGCCTGTTGAAATTGGGATTTGCTGAAAGTTTAGGACAGCTCCCCAACTTGAGCAGTGCCAGGAGGGTGAGGAGCCTAGATTTAGTCTTCTGTAAATCCTTTTGTTCTCCCAAATCAGCTGAGTGCTTGCTTAGCATAAACAGAAATGTTTTAACCCCACATTGCCAGCTCTTGCCAAGTACAGTGATTCAAAAACTCTACAGCTGATAATGATATCTAATCATTAATGTTGCATGTATAACCTTGACAAATTAAAAAGCACTCCTTCTCCCCTTACATTGTATGTACCTTTTAGAACAGCCACATGAGAAACCATCCTTCTTAAATCTAATCTCAGAGTTTCCAAATAAAACAAGGTATTACCACTATTAGGATATGCTTTCACCTGAGATTGGTTATGATTTTACTTCTCTTCCACCTGGCTCTTATTTCTTGCCATTAATTTGCAGAATTATTTTTACTTTCTTGAGTCTTTTGTGTTTTCTTTACTTGGTATTTGGTGTGACCCTAAGAATGTAATTATGTTAAATGTAATATGTCTCTTCCACTCTCAATTAGGGGAGCTTTATCTACCACATCCTTGATAGGTACATGTTACAGATGAGTGTCAGCAGTAGCCTTTGGGTGTAGTTGGCTTGCTTGAGATGTGACTTCTGAGTTCGGGGTGGGGGGTATCATTCCTGCTTGAGCTGGTAGATAGACTCAGTGACTCCATGTGGAATTTTCTTTGTGTATATGAAAAGAGAGAAAATAATTCACAGTAAATGCTTCATTCCTTAAACTCTTGTTTGTTCAAAGTATTGTGATGCAAAGTTGAATTGGATGTAGATTTTGCTCTCTAAGGACTTCACTCTAGGAGGGGAGAGAAAGTATGTTCAAAATTAAATAACAAAATGAAACACAACTTTTTTTTTTTTTAAAAAAGAACAATTAAATTTTGGAACACTGACTGCCCTATCCCTATTTGAATTTACCTGCATTGTTTCAACCTTGTGTATAAGACCTGTTTGAAATTTATTAAGTTTTATTATGGGCATGCTTTTAGCTGGGGGTATGTTGGGGGCTAGATACTTTTAGGGCAGATGAGCAAGTGTGAGTCCACATGTCCATAATGGCCAGGAAACAGCGTCCGTGTCTGTGTCATTCGGAAATGATTCAAGGCAATCAAAACAATTAAAGTAGAGCCATATGCAACATCTATTTTTGAATATGGATTCATTGACATTTCCTGAGGGTCATATTGAAAGTCAGGCCTCCAGCCTTATACCAAAGATAGCAACATAGACTCTTAAACTTTCACCTCTTGAAAGGGTCTTGGTTTTCTCAACCCTAAAATACTGGGGTTGAACCAAGTGTTTGTTGAAGTGAGATCAGGCATTTAGTTCTTCAAGGCCACACAGCTTGATGCTAACATTGATGGCTCCAAGGCCCAGGACTTTTTCAGATGCCTAAGTAAGTTTGCTTGCTTTCCACCTATGCTGGTAAATATAATTCTCATATCCCCTCCCTTCCCCCAAAGGAAGGTAAGTAAATCTCTTTTTTACTTTGAAGAGTGCAGTACATGAAATTTTGGAGTTGGCTGGGCTGTAGACTAAGCTATCGAATAGTTTACAGAAGACTTATTTGTTTAATTCTTTTCCCACTTTTAATAATGTGTGGTAAATTGGGAAATATACATTCACTATACTAGGAAACAATTCCCAATTACAACATTATTCTTAGAAAAAACAATTCCCAATTACAACATTATTCTTAGAAAAAGTACCATCACTTAAATAGTAGCAAATGGAGTGGGAGTAAGGAGGTGCCTGGAGGCCTATGTGGTAGGATAGGAAGATAGATCTGGCTTTTTGAGAACCCAGCAATATGGAATTGTGGAATGGCTTTGTTTTTGACATTCCGCTAACAAAGGGACTGTGTGAAACTGCAACCCATTGTCAGTTCATGAAAATCTTTTCTGAAGTGTGTTAAAATTCTTCAGAGGGTTGGTTGGGCAGTGGGGTTGTAATGCTTTATAAATTTAAGTAAAAAGTGGTACATATTCTACTAGTAGGAAGAAACTCAACCTTACCAAAGGCTCTGGAGGATGAAGCAGGCCTAATTTGCACAGCTATCTTGAATGATCCCTCCTTTGCCCTGGTCCTTTTTGTCCTTTCCTACCCCTTCATAGTCTCCTCTCTGTTCTGGGGAGTGGAGGGGAATTCTCTCTTGGAACTCATCTCACTTTTCTTTCAAATCTAAGATCTTAGAACTTGAAATTTCCTTCCCAAACAGTTGGAGACTTCTTTATTTCCTCAGAGCTATAATCTACATCCCCAATTGCAGATATTTTCTTACATTTCAGTCCACATTTTTGGATTCAATATACGCTACTGACAATAAAAGCTTTTTGGGTTGCTCCACCGTCATCACAGATGCGGATGCCCCATGCGCCTAATCTTCAACTTCTGCCATAACCTCTTCATTTTCCTGGCTTTGCTTTTCTTTTTTTAATATGCCCATCCTTCTCATGATCTAGGTTTGACTCAGCGCCATCTTTGACTCCTCTCTTTCCCTGAACCTAATAAAAAAATTCTAGGTTGAAACATTCTCTTAAATGAAATGTAAAATTACTGTTAAATATCCCATTGACTTGCTTCTATTGTACATTGGCATCAGTCTTCAACTTTTTGATCTCTCTACCATTGCCCTGGGCAGCCCCTGTCACATGCCTGGAATTTTTATCTCTGTCACCTGGCCTGCCTGCTTTCAAACTGCCAATGGCTCCCTATTTACATAGATGAGTCCAGAACATCTGAGTCCAGGTGTTCCAAGACTGGGCATAGATAATATTTTAAGTTCTCTCCACTTTCATGTATATAGTAAATGTCATTCAAATGAGGTAACTGCTTTACCTGCTTCTGATTTTATTTATGTTATTTTCTGTAGCCTTTTTCTTCTTCTTCCCTCTTCCTCTCCCTTTCTCAATTCTCTTTGTCCAAATTCTACCCCTTTTTAAGCCTTCGGATATTTGCCACATCTTCCAGGAAATATCCCCCTTGCCCTCAGCCAACAGTAATTACTATTTCTACACTCCCGGTAGAAATTTTTACTTCCTTATAATGTTTTTCAGTTTTGTCTTGTAGTATAGCCTGCCTGTCTCTATCTCAGTCTCTCTCTCTGTCCCCTATTGTCATATTTTTCCAGGTTGTATTATTTAAAGCAGAGTTGGTGCTTCGATTATGACTTTGATAATCACCTTTTAACATATAATCTTCTTAGAGAGCAATGTACATAGAAGGCATTCAATAGTTACTCAATGTTATGACTATGACTTGAGATTTGACTAGGTTTTTGGCTGTGGTTCCCAATCATGGCTGCAGTGTAGACCAGGCAAACCAGTAGCCCTGTGGGAGGGATCCACGCAGGCGTCAGCAGGCGTAGCTTCCAAGTGATCACGGTATGCTGCCAAGGCTTTAAGCTCTTGAACGATAGAGGGTTAATGGTGTATCAGAGTTGCAGGTGCCCATGTCTTATATTGGAGTATTTAGTTTCTTGTGCAACTTGGTAAGTTAATACCAAGGATTTACAGCAAAGCAGAACAGAGCTGGTGGGTGTTCATGCAGCTCATTGGTTAATAGCAGCTACCCAAGTGCTGTTCTGCCCTTCTTATTTTGCCTTCCCTCATCTTAAATTGTCTTAAGTCAGTCCTGTTTGGCTCACATTTCCTATGACCCACTCCAAGTTTGTTTAACCTGGTCAAATTCCATTTCTGGAAACCTTGTGGTGTTGGGTATTAAGCTCCAGCCATGCAGTACTTCAAATGATTCATTCTTGGTAGGCTCTCAGCCATGATTTTCCACTTACTCAGCCCACTCCATGGTTTTAAAGGGATGAATATGTGCATGTACATCTGTCAGATGATGCCAGATAGGTGTTAGGTACCAGCTCTCCATTTTTCTTACTGACCACACTGTTTGGAAGTAGACTCTGTTTATAAAGACTTTCAAAGGAGCCAACTTTCTAGTAAGAGGAACAAAAATAAGCTGTGGAACAATTGCTGTTGAGGACATTCAGGTAAGGAGGCAGCTTCCAAATCTGTGGAAGGCTTGGGTCCTGTGGTAATGACAGTGGGCATGTGGTGATCTTTACAAAGAAGCCTTAGAAATACCTCTTTTTCAAACTAGGATGTTTGCAAAATTGTATGCCCTGTAGCTGCATCCTTTCATCTATAGACTGTCTTTGATGGGGGTTTGGTTGGCAAAAAAGACCATCAGGATAGGAGCTCAGAACTCAGGGTTGAAGAATGCTTTTTGCAAAGCTCAACCCAGCTGTGAAAATGGCAATTAGCTGTGGAGCAACCACCCTGCAAGGGAGTGCCCACCTGCTCTTGATCCCAGTCTCATTTTCACCTTCTAGAGCCCAGTGAGCAGGAATTCAATGGAGTGGTCATAGTGTTGGTTCTTATTTTTGGAGAGGCAGCAAATTTTCTCAGCGTACAAAAGAGTGGAAATAGAGTCTCCCTACCCCTGACCCTACCTTTTGAGTTTTTAGTGTTTGTGCATGTGGCCACTATAGGCCCTGCTTATGGAGCACAGCTTCTCCTGAGGTGTTGAAGACATCTGTGAGGAGGCCATATGTACAACTGATTCTCCTGGGAGCTACTAGAGATCCTGCTCAGTATCAGACCTGAGTCACTGACTTTACTTCTGTATTCCCAGATTGTCCAGCCCTATGTGTCTTCGTCTCTGCCTCAAAGTTCTTACCTTCTTTAATATGAACTGAGAGATGATTTGCTCTGTGATGGTGGTTTTCATGTTTGCTTACAAACATCTTTATTGAGCTCTGGTGGGCTCAGGGTGTTTTGTTTGTGATCTTTTGTCATTGACACATCCTTTCTGTAACTCGGGAACAGGTAAATATTACAGAATTTCCCACTCAGAGGTGAGAAAATTGGGCTAGATGATGATTGAGCAAGTTGTCTTACTGTGATTGCAAAGTGAAGAAGCTGCAAAACAAGCAGTGGAATACACTTTCCTCTTTCCACTTGGCTATTCCTCCTGTTGCCACATAAGCATCACAATAATGTCTAATATCCATCAGATACTTCCTGAAGATTGTTTCTCTTGAGTACCTTATATGCATCATTTCGTTTTACAGATGGAAACATTAAGGTTTATGGTATTCAATGGCTTGCCTAAAATCACATACCGTGCAAGTAGTTGGGCCAGAATCCCCAAACACTGCCTAACAATAAAATTATTAAAAAAATAAAAATTATAAAAATATAATTTTTATATTTATACTAACTCCTGGTTAGTTAGGAGACATCAGGGCAGAAGCCAAAGTTGTGGCCTAGCAAGCATTGGACCTGTAAGAATTTGAACAGCTCACTGGTCTGTTTGCTTTCTGGACCTTGGTTTTCTCATCTGTAAAAGGACTAGATTGTGCTAGATGCTCCTGAAGGTCACAGTATTACAGAATATATAAATTACATGGAGGCCAAACTGGAATCTTGAGGAAGTCACTGAGTCTTACTTGCCGTCTGTGGAATGGAATTGTTAATTTCTTCATAATTGACACTGACCCAGCATCTGGCACAGCCACTCAACAGATGATCCTTCTTCTCCCTTTTACCCCTTCAATAATAGCACAAACTGGCAAAATGCTCTTTTTCAAATAGTATCACTGGTGTCTTGAAGATTCCAGTGACCCTGGAGCATCTAAGAGAGGATAAATGGGGGTAAAAAGGAGAAGGCAGAGCGCTGGACATTGGATATGATGTTCCTTTATCAAATAACTCATACTTAGAACTGGGGAAGGATCTATGTTATTCTCATAAATTGGGCTTAGGGGTTGACATCCTTGGAATTTGCTTGGCTTACTCTTGCAAATGTCCAACCTGTTCCTGACTTACTACTTCTAAGTTTTCCAGCATGCAGTTTTTTTTTTTTAAATAGAAGCCAAAATTAGGCACACATAGCATAATATAGTGCTGGTTACTATACCTGCCATTTCTGCCTTACCTGATGGCTGAGCTTATAGCAGCTTATGAGAGTGAATCAGGTTTTATGAGATCTATAAATATCTCGGATAGGAATTTTATTTCATTTTCCTCCTTCAAATAAGACATAATGGCAGCATTCACATACTCAAGGAATATTCTTTCTGTGATAAAGTAGGGTATTTGTGAATTGGCTTCTGAAAGGCAATCGTTTGATGTGGTTGTTCATGTTGGGAGTTTATGAGGGAGGGGGCAGAACCATGCATATGCTGCTATAAAACTCAAAGATTATTTCTTCATGTTTAAGGTTTAGCTCAGCACCTATGGAGAGATTTATTTTAGAGATGCCAGCTTGGTGTGAAGACTGCCTTCCCTCCTTCTGTGGATTGTGCATTTCTTGTTTTTCTTAGAGACATAAAAACCAGGCAAGTCCTGGGAACTAGGAGAAGGTGGGCTCCCTGAAGGAATTTCTCCAGTTCCTTGTCTTGTCTGTTTCCAGCTGCCTGCAGGAAGATGCTCCATCCTTCCCTCTGCTTCTTGGGCTTTCCTGAGAAGACTTCATATCACTTTATGTATCTCAAAGGATATCATTTCCCTGGAATTACACTTTAAAATATCCTAAAGCTTATTCATTTTCTTAATGTACACTAACCAAAACCAGGAATGGGAAAGATTTTTCTTCCCTAACACTGACAAGTACCTAGAAGGAACCATGGGCCCATAGCATTAAAAAATGCAATTTATAAAAATCAAATTTTGAAGTAACTTTGGAAGTATCTCACTTTTCCTATCTGTACAATGGAAAGCACGGGTTTTACTTGCCGTATCTTACTCAGGGCTGTTGCAGCAATTTTATAGATTTAAAAGGCTATTTATTGTTGTTTTGTTTAAGTTTTAGTCTGACCACTGAGTTGTTTTCTTTTTCTGTTTTTTTAAAAAAAACTTCCACCTGTGTCTTCCCTTCATTCTCAGTAGCATTTTATTTACTAGGTGATAATTTAATTTGTTCTTGAAAGAGTAAACTATATGAACATAATATACTTGAACCAAAAGACATACAGAGGATTTTTGTCTCACTGTTATTTAATTTTTTTCTGTTTACTTTGTATCAACATGGAGCACAATCCTAGCATTTGGGCTTTGCTGCATATGATCACCATTGTGCTTTTCATCCAGTGATTTGACTTTTCTCTCCTCAATCTCCTGATGTGTACTGTGGGGATAGAGTTAGGAACCGCCAGATTATCAGAGATAGAAACAGGAAGCTTTTAGGCTGTGATGACTTGAAGATGTATATTATTTGGCCAGCATGCATGTTTCAATTTTCTTTTTATCTTAAATGCTTTTAGAAGTAATCATGCGCTCTTCAATTAACCTTGTCTTCACTGTTTCCACCTCTCTTTATTTCTCATCTGTGGCCCAGTGACACCCCCTTTCCTCCAACTAGCAACATTCTGAGGCATCTTCCCCTCTAAGAAACTATTGCAACCTTTACTTCTCCATCACTGTTTCAAGCTGGCTTGGTTTGTGCTTTCACCCAGAATCCATTTTAATTTCTTTTTCAGTTTCCCCATCTTGTTGAATGTCTTTGTTTGGGATTCTATTTTATAAATCAGTTTCCAAATTGCATCTCACTTTTTCCTAGTCATCCAGGTTCTGTTGTAGATCATGGAAATCTGGGATGGAAAAGACCATCTGGCTCGCCCCTCCCCCTGCCTAGGCTGAGCAGTTGCTGCTGAGCGTGCTCGTTCTTTATTGGCATTTGCAACATTTTCCAACTTGGAAACTTGCTCTGAGTTTCCTGAGCATGCAGCCTCTTCTTGGTCTAAGTGGGTGTAAAATGGAACAATACCAAACCAAAAAAAAATTTTCTTTCTCATCAGACATCCCTCATTAACAAAAAAGATTGCCATTGTCATGGTTTCTTTCGCCACTCACAGAGATTCACCCAATAAGTGGAGGGAAAACACTTTTTCGTGGAGGAAAAACGTAAAACCCATTCAGGAATTTCCTTAATCTGACATTTGAAGCGTGTTGTATAGAATTACCTTAACTGCTTCAGATTTTTTGTGGAAGTGGGTTTTTTTATGATTTGTTTCACCAAGGAAGTGATGCTCTTTGTGTGAAGAGTGTTATAATCAAGTACTTTCCTGAGTCTCAAGTACTTGCTTTCTTCCTACCCTTGGCATTCAAAAACTGCCAGCATGGCACTTGGCTTTCATTTTCTAATTCTTTCAGGATGCTATTCTACATTAGGAATGTTTAAGGGAATTATTCTTTTATATTGGCTTCCTTGTATTCCTAAGGATATCACTTAGGTTGACCAGATGGGAATTTTCAGGGTCATTTTTTTCCTGTTTTTTTTTTTTTCTTTTTTCATTTTTTAAAGACATTCTTTTGAATTACTTGATGTGAGGTGTTCCTCCTTCTTTTCTCCAATTTCTGATTATTTTTTTCTTTTCTAAGTGAATTCCTAAGGTTGTTAGCATTTGTCTCTCTCTCTTTCTCTCTGTATATGTTTGTATAATTTTTCAAAACCCAGGATTGTTTACCCTTCTTTGTGACTTAGCTACTGTTAAAATATGTCTGAAAAAATATTTCTAGAGAAGAAGAAAGAAAAAAGGAAAGAAGGAAAAATGAAAGGGATAAAGATAGACATTATGTGGATGTAGAATGTTCTCGAGCAGTTGTTCTGCAGAACAGAAGCAGAATGCAAACCATTTGTCCTCCTACCCATGATGTGCCTACCTACTTTTTCCTCCAGTTTTTGCATCCATGAGATTGTACAAATATTAGAACTTCAGGAGCACTCCTGAAGTTCTAATATTTCATTCTGCTAATTTCATTCTGTTTCTTCCTTCTCCCCCTCAATTTGTAAGTAACCGGCCTGAGCTTTCAGAATCATTAAATCCAAGCCAGTATTGAACTCCCAAGAATCGTGAGCCCCCTTTGAATATTTTAGATGCCTTTGTGTGTTAACACAGTGTATGGTGCAGCAACATGTGTAGGGTGGTGCTTCTCAAGAGGGTGGGCTTCATGAGCACAGTGTTAAATAACACAGAATCACCTTAGGAGGCAGTTTTACTCTGTTTTCAAGGAACAAGAGACAATTTTAGGGGGGTGGCATTTCTTCAACATCTCTCCAGGCTTGGTAATCTCTTTCTTCCCTCTGTCCCTTTATTTTATCACTATTATTTTTTTAAATAAAGAGAACAGGTTTCAGACTCAAAGGTTCTGGCAGGCAAACAGTCAGTTAAAAACTCATAATATGGTTTTGATTTTGTTGTTTTTAATTTTACGATTATCCTATTAATGGGCATTTATAGCACAAAAAATGTAAAACATATGCTAAACTATGAAACTAGGGAACTAAAAAATGAAAATAGGAAAATGATTGTACAGATGGAATGCTGATTTGGTAAAAATGTGTGAAGGTGGAATGAAATTGAAGTTTGAAAAATACTAGTGTTGTAGAATATGTGAGGGATTTGGCATCAGAAAACACAGAGTAGAGTCTTGACTTTGTAAGTATAAACCAGGACAAATTACTAAGCTGAATTTTCCCATCTGCAATGCAGGGATTATAATAATAGGATTGTCATAATCAAATGATGGATGGATGTGGAGGTGCTCTGTAAATTGTCACATGCTACACGTTACTGTTTTCTATTCTGTGGTAGGGGAGGCTTTTATTTCAAGCCTTAATACTTCCTGTTGACTTTCTTCCTCTTTGATTTGATTTCTGTTGTTTTCTGAGCAGGAACATAGTAGTAGTTACTTTTTTTTTAATGGGATTGTTACTTGTGCCTTAATCATGGCACTTCGAGAAATTTTGTTCTGATTGTAAATTTGTAAAATTTACCAATTTCTTATATGTGTGTTAGCTTTTAAATAAATTTTAAGGGAGGAAATAGTCTATAGTATATAGTATGTCAGAATTTCTGGATAAAGATAATACTTTGTCTTATTCTTTAAAATTCATTTTAAATCTTTAAAATTCATTTTAAATCACTTAAAATTAAAACAATTCTGTGTGTGTGTGTGTGTGTGTGTGTGTGTGTGTGTGTGTGTGCTGGTGCTGCTACCAAGAGATGAATAAAGTAAGAAAGTGTGGGTTTGGGGGTGGAAGTGAGAGCCCTGGGGAGACTTTGCTTCTGAAAGTGGAAGTCTGTGTGACTAAATGACTTATTAACAATGCACGGTCACATGTTGTTAAGGGAGAAGATGGGGACATACCTGAATAGGAAGTCCTGGATTTACCAGGACCTCTGAGCCTGATTTCCCCAGGAAATCTGCCAGTTTATGCCACACTGGGAGTGGAGTCACAGCAGCTTGTTGCTGTCTGGGATGTGGACTCTTACCTCAGCTAGAGACAACCTTGGTAGAATTGTCTGCAGGGAGGAAAGGAGGTTGAACTCTTGGACACAAGGGCTCCATTTGCTAGGTTGCCTAAGCCCCACAAACTCTTCGTTGGTAATGCTCAGGTTTACCTGCTACGTAAGACAGGTGCCATACTGACAAGGATTTGGGAGCTCAGGTGTCAGTTACAAAGTACATTCTCATTCTGTGTCACTAGAGGAAACGAGGGCACATCTGGATCTCTGTCTCTGAGAGGCTCTCTGGATGTCAGAATGGATTGTTGACAATTTCTTGGATGACTCAACAGGGTTTCCAGCAGAGCAGATGTGGGCAAGCCTGGAGTGTGGGCCCAGGAGGCCCCTTCTTGATGCGAGTCTGGCATCCCTACCAAGCCTCAGCAGTGACAGTGCTAGAAAATGTCCAGCTAGTCCAGAAGAAAGAGGCAGAGCCTCCTGAAGAGAGTGACAGTTCTGAGTTGGGGGTATGGCCTTTAACATAGCTTTAAGTGTTTGACCCAGAAAATTATTGAACACCCATCATGGGAAGGAAACCACACCAATTTCATATTTTTGACTCAGAAATCAACACGCTTGGGTGGTACTTGGGAAAAGACAGATGTTATCAGTCCCTAAGAGCTGATGGAAACTGGAGGCAGAACATAAAATTGAGTATTAGGAGACGTTTCTTTGTTCTTGTGGTCTTGATCAAGAGGAAGGACATTGGAGGGCACAGGTAAAGATTGGGTACAACATATTTTAAGGGCACCAAGAATTTAGAAAATGGAGAATGGAATGGGGATAGAGAGATGATAGGAGATTCCTACCCACTAAGCAAAGGAAAAAGTCAAAGAGCTGGGGTCATACAGATCACTACTGGGAGCCAGGCTAGTAGTGTCAAGAAATGAGGTGACCAGAATATGAGGCAATAGAGAGTGGTAGGGACTGTGGCAATGTAGTAAGTATAAACTCGGCTTAAAGGTGCAGCTATCATTTAGCTATAGCTGGAAATTATTCTAAAGGGATGGAAAATCTGTTGACAGGTCTGTTTTTTCAAGAGAAGCTAAAAATCTGAATTTTTTTCTCAAGTCTCCTGATTTAAAAAAAACACAAGCGGAATAAAAATATTGAATGTGTCAAAAGAAATCATCATGAACTAGAGCTAGACATTGGGCCAAAGGTGTTTAGCTATATGTCTTTTTGGGTTGAGTAGCTCTGTGTTTATACAGCCAGAGTGAAAGTTTGCATCCAAGGTGGCCCTGGGAAGCAGTACTGTCCAGGGGCTTGGCAGGAGCTTCTCTTGCTCTGTCTGCCTAGGTACTGTAGGTGAATTGGGTGGGGTCCCTGGCTGTAGACTTCCATGAGGAAAAGGAGGTAAATAGGGACAGTATTAGCCTCCCAACCACTTCTGTAGGGATTTGTTGGGACATACTTTTGGCTTATCTTCCCACATAAGCAACTGGTTCTGGGATCAAGAATGTGACAGGTCACTTGAGTAGACAGCTGGGGTTTTGCCACCAATGTGATTTGCAAGGCATTATAGCCATAAAATACTTGAGATCATGAGTTGGACAGACTCCTCAATTGGAGAGCCATACCTTTCTCTACAAAATTAAATATTTATATACTTTTAAGGTTTAGTTTTTGATTTTTAAAAAGAGGACAAAAAACTCACTCAGTTAAAAAGAACATAAAATGCTTCAACTAAAGTGGTAACATTCCAAATTCACAACAGTTAGCTTTATTGGAAAACATTGTTTTGTTCTTTAAAGAAACTCAGACATGTCCTAAAACATTTCAAGAACTGGCTGGCGTTACCACTTCAGGGACTGTGAAAGCATCCAGGCCAGGGACCAGTGATGTTCCTATTCAGCACTCTGTATTATCAAAGAGCTTTGACATCGCTAAGGGATTGCTTCCCCTCCTCTCATAGTAGTGTTCCTCCACTGTGTCTCCCCCCAGTAAGCACTGACTTATTTCATTTTTAAAGAACTCTTTATTTCGAAATAATTATAGACTCACAGGAAGTTGCAAAACTAGTACAAAGTGGCCCGTGTTCTTCTCACCTGGCTTCCCCAATGGCAACATCTTATATAGCCATCCTAAGACTTAGTTTATTTTCAGGCACTTCTGTGGGAGTGGGGTGCATTTGGTAGGAGGAATGTCTAGCTAAAGGGGGTGTAGCCCTTATGGGGCAGGGGGAGCTATGGAAGGAGGGAGGAGAGAGAAGCATCCAGGTTTTCCCTGCCCCAGCATCCCTGCACCTGGGATTTTTCAGCCGATAAAATGAAAAATCAACCACCTTCTATATAAATGAATAAAAAAGAATAAAATGCCTATTATATGTGCTGATATGCATAACATTTCAAGTAAAAGCTTATATAAGCATTTATTCACAGTAGGGGAGAAGGAGGAATGGTGCTGGGGGGCAAAAAAAGGAATATTTTTGGCCCTTTTAAAGCCTTTTCTGTTTTGTTTAAATGCTTTTTACCTTCCTGTGTGATCTTACTTTTAATTCTTTAGAGAATAATCCAGGTAATGGGATAATGGTCCACTTTTGTTTCCCTAAAGTCATATATTAGCTTAAAAACTATCAAGGTGCTGAAGAGGATCAATAATTTGGATCATTAACAAGGGCCTATAGTTATAAGTGCTGCTGTTTCAGTGGGGGCAATAAACGAGCCCCTCTACCCCTTATCATAGCCTACTTGAGAAGATAGATACAGAAACCAGACAGGTAGACACAAATACCAGCTTTGCATTAATAAACCTGGATTTAAACCCAGTTGGCAAGTGCAGTCTCAGTGGTGCTGTCCAATCTTTTCTTTCCTTTGAGCTGATCCACCAGTGGGCAGGTGTATGGTACATAAAATAGCCCGTCATCCTACCTGGGCTTTAGTAGAGCCACTGTGTCCTGGTCCCATGATGATTCTTTCTTAGAAATGGGCAGAGGAAAGCCCTCCAGGGAGAGGTCAGGAAATGAGAGATGAGTGAGCAATGCACTGTTCGCTCTATTTTCTTATTTTCTCTCTTGGTCAGCAGCAGGTGAAGGGAGTAGGAGGAAGTTTGGAAGCTTTACTTCCAGGATACATTGGAAGATATTTGCTTGTGGTTGTGGCAGTGGAATCACAGGACTAGGGAGAGGTTTTTCCTAAAGCAAATAGAGACCTAGAGAAGGGAGAACTTCCCAGAGGACGGAAGTGTCCTGTGAAGCAAGGAGAGGGAGGGCACAGAAAGGAAGCAGAAGTGGCAACTAACATTGGCCTAACCCAGGGGACAAGGTCAAGAGAATATTGCCCCTTGGCATTTGAGAAACATGAGCCATAAAATGGCTGAGCATAGTCAGGGAAAAGGTATGATTTAGGGAGTGTGTCTTGAATTCTCCCAACATCACTTGAAAGTAAAAATGGAGAAAATGTAATCTGGAAGGGTAGTACAGATAGAGAGATGAGAACAAAAGAATCCTGTGTCTCTAAAACACCTTGCCTTTTACTTGTCTGTCTGCCACTTGCCTATTCTTTGTCACTTTATATCAGAGCAGTTATTCCTAGTCCTGAAGTCAACTTGCTAGAGGAGAGTTCAGGATGTAGCAAGCTATGGAGACGTGAGAATGATGACACTCATAGCAAGCCATTGGGTGCTTGAGAAGAAAGTAGAAAATACTTAAACTGTAGCTCTAATTCATTTTTCTTCTGTGCTTTCTTGTTTTTCTTTAAATCATTCACGGAATTCCTCTTTGCTTTCCTCCTTCCATTCTTTATTTCTTGAGGACTAAGTACTGTGCCAGGTGCTGAGGATGCCATTACAAAGCAGAGATTGTCTCTGCTCTCACTAACCTTAGAATCTGGAGGTGGACCAAGAAGATAGGTAAATAAATATGGAAGAGTAAATTATTGGGATGGAAGGAACAGAATAGGCTGTCAGAAGGAATGACCTTCACAATCACATCTGACATATTCTAGGATTCTCCCCACTCATCTTCCCAAAAATGTTCCTCTAAAACTTTTCCCCGGAAGTTTACAGGCACTACTCAGAAAGAATCTAAAATGGAACAGACATTTGAGAATACTTGTAATACTTGAAGGTTTTATAACTTCCTTTCTAGGTATCTAGCCAGAGTTTGCATCTTACTGAGCAAAGGAGTCGCCACTTTCTGTATTCTTTGTATGGTTGACCCTTCATATCTCTAGACTCTACCAACTGTGGATCAAAAACATTCAGAAAAAAAATTATGTCAGGACTGAGCATGTACAGATATTTTTCCTTATCATTATTCCCTAAACAATACAGCATAACAACTATTTATGTAGCAATTGCATTGTACCAGGAGTTATAAATAATCTAGAGATGATTTAAAGTATACAGGAGAATATATGTAGATTATATGCAAATATTACACCATTATATATAAAGCAGATTTTAGCATCTGAGGTGTGCATGTATGTGTGGGGGGAGTTCCTAAACCAATCTCCCACAGAGGTACATAGGGATAACTATACATCATTAGCATTGAATAAATGTGTGATTATTTTAGTTTGGTTTTTTGAAAAAATAAATTCAACTTCTTTCCTAGCAAGTTTGTATTTCTTCCACTGGGGGAAAAAATGAAGGACATAAAGAAAAGGATAAGTTAATGGGTCTTTCTTTGTTACATATTAAATTGTGTCATGTGGGAAGATGATAGGCCTTAATGATATGTTATTGAACAGCACTTTCTAACAAAGTCCATAAATGTAAAAGCAGTAGGTGGTTTTGGATTATCAATGGTGGCAATTTATTTATTTATTTAGATATAATATAGATGTGAATAAGATATGACAAGCTTTCAGTTCCTTAAGTTTTGCCCTAGGACTGATTAGTAGGTTGCCATTGTCCCCTGTTGACAGATGTGAATAACATCAATGAATAGAGTAGGCTGCATTTGTCTGAGTCTGGCTTGTACATGGCTAAAAAAAGAATGGAAAAAAAACCACCTTTCTGGGAAGAGTGATATGTCCTTAACAGTAAAAGGATTGAACTGGTAAGAGTCTGATTTGCAGGGACACAGGAGGGAGGATTGGAAGTGGGGGGGGAATGCTTAACCTTCTATCTGGAATCCGAAGCCAGAATGAATCTATCCAAGAAGCCCTGAAGACAGCCATGACTTCACAGAGATAAAGCATTTGCTCCATCTGCATGAATGGAGAAAGGATTTGGGGATTAAGATGTCTCTGAAAACTTATATTGTTTACCTTTAATGTCAGCACATTTGTAGGTTGCAGTGACACTTACCAGCACTTCTGAGGGATGGTGGCAAGAGACCAGCACATATCTTCATAGGAGGGCAAAAATTAAGTGAGTCCCATTCATTGGGTATTCATTAGATTTGTTGGTGACACTGACCTGCTGGTGAAGGCATTTGGATTGGGTCTTACGACCTAAGAAAGGGAACAGTGACCCTCCTCTGGGTGGGAGTTGTAGGCAGACAAGAAAGGACAAAGGAGAGGGGTACTGGTTTCATCTCCTGCAGGTTTAGCCATAACTCTGGCTTTTGTTTTGGTGAAAAAATTTCGAAGTGTTCATTTTGGTACTTGTAGGTGACTCTAGAGAATAAGGTGGAAAATTAGTGGCCATGGGATGCTTTAACATTTTGTGACTGCAGATGCAAAAGGGTTGTGCTTCTGGGATGCATTTAAAACTTTTGGCCTTAGGTCAGTCCGCTGGCGTGACTTCCCCTCCCTGACATGTAGGATTTCTACCAGACAGCAGCTCTATACCATCCAGATTTTGCTTGGTCTGGTTGTACTTTTTCTGATCGTGACCAATTCTTGCACCTGGAGCAAATTTTTTTATCTTTACAGAAGTGTATCAACACTGGGCTCCCATGTCGCCCAGTTGCAGCCAGAGTTGAGCCTTTAATGAAGGCTGTCCCTTCCTCGCCTGCTCCGCCGAAGTCCTCATGATATTGCAGAGTTCATAATGCTGCTTCTATTGATTTCGTGAGCCTTGGTGGAGGGGCGGAGGGGATGGGCCCCAGCGCCGAGTGGCTTCCTCCAGCTCCCTGTCCAGCAGTGGAGCTTTTGTTTTCAATCTGGAAGCTTCAGACTGGGGCTGGATTTCCAAAGGTCAAATGTGCCTGCACATTTCATCCTTAATGAGCGAGCCTCACCCCTGAGTCCTCTCTAGCTGGCTGGCATTGAACCTGAGCAGTAGCCACAGCAGGACGAACTCCATAACCACTGGCTTGATGCCACCCTGGAGCTGGAGCAGGGCCCCCAAGAGTCCCTAGTGCCATTGGCCAGCACATTGGGGTCGTAAATCCCTGACTACAGGAATGGGTGAGGCTTCCTCTCTGCTTAGAAAGCCAGAAAAACATCCAGAGAGAGGCTATGAAGGAGAAAACATACTCAGGCCTTAAACCTTTGGTCCCCTCTCCAACAAAACCTGTGAGAGTTTTAAATGAGGGGGCTTCACCTTTAAAAATTTATCTATTTTTTTGGTAGGGGGAGAGATGCTTTTTCATCATTTGATTCCCTCTTTTTCTTCTTCTCTTCCATGTTTTCTCCTCCTTTTATTTTAAACCTTATGTTCATAGATCATCTGGTCTCTGAGGAAGTGACATTTATTTGATGAGAATTTCTTAACTTTCTCTTTTCCTTTTCTTGTGGTACTGGGGTTTGAACTCAGGGCCTACACCTTGAGCCACTTCACCAGCCCTTTCTTTGTGATGAGTTTTTTCAAGACAGAGTCTCGCCAACTATATGCCTCAGTTGGCTTCAAACCGAGATCATCTTGATCTCTGCTTCCTAAGTAGCTAGGATTCCAGGCAAGAGCCATCGGCACCCCGCTTAACTCTTGATTATCTTTTTTGCCTCAGCTACCAGGCAACTCAGGGCTGAATTTAGTTCTGTGCTTGATTAAGTAGTAGCTTTTTAGCCAATATTTTTTTGTGATATTTATACTTCTTACTATCTTTTTGGTTTTGTTTTCATCTTGTGGTTTATGATATGTGTGCATTGCATTGGGAGGAGGAATCTGAAAAAGAAATGACTCAGACAACTTTTCAAAACATTTAGTCTCAGGAATATTACTTGACAACATTAATATGACTCCTGGGCCTCACTAGTATCTCTCTAGTATTTAAATCTTTCCCTGATCTAGAGAAATGCAGTAAGTGCAGTGGTAGTGCTAAGCCCAGAGCAAACCAGCAATGCAATCAGTAGTCAAAAACACTTTGCATTTTGCAGGGCCTGGGGGTGCATTTCTTGCTGGTCCAGAACCTGTGTCCTATACATCAGAACCACCAGACTGCTCACCCTTTTCCAAACACAGAGTGGGGCTTTTATGCCTCTGTACCCTTGTTCATTTGGTCTGTCTTTCAAGAATGTCAATTGTCCTGTTCTCCACTTGGCAAAAGCTCACTCCTTTGTCAAGGTCTAGCTCAAATGTGACTTCTTCACACAACCTTCAATGACCTCTCCAGAAAGAGTAAAATTGGTTCCTTGTCTTTGTCGCCACAGCATTCTAGTTACCCTATTTAGGACTCACTTATATGCCATGCTGTCTTTAATTGTCTGTATGTCTGCCCTTCCAGTCCTCTTACACCATGAGCACCTTATACGCAGATATCGAGCCCTAGGATCCCCTGAAGTCTCTAGTGAAGTGTCTGATAGAAATTGGACTGTCAGTGAGTAATCGTTGAATTAATTTCAATGCAGTCACTGCCCCTGAAAGGCCAGGAGTTTCCAACAGGTGCAGCCTGGTTTTCCTAGCAGAGCAATCCTTCTCCCCAGTCGTTACCCTACTAAGAAATCTACCAAACTGGGCCTGATCCAGTCACCTTACAGAAACGCATACCGTGAGAAATAAAGGATTTTTTAAAATTTTAAGTAGATTTAAAATAGATTTTTAAAAATTCATCTAAGAGGTTTTTATTAAGTAGTTACTGATCATGCCAAACACTGTGCTTAGCCCAAAAGAAGTCTAAGACTTCAAGGCTTCTGTGGATTTTTTAAAATCTTTTTTTGGCGGGGGGCGGGGCGGGGGTGGAGCGTAGATGCTTAACGTTTCGTGGTGTCATCTCTGCAGATTTCTTATTCCGTGTCAAGATTTCTTCTTGAGAGCAGGGACTCAAGCCTAGTGGTTATTGAAATGGCTGCTCATTGCATTACTTCCTCCAGCCAGGTTTCTCCTCAGATGAGGTATTTCATAGAAATTGGGTGGAAGTGGCTCCAGTTTTCCCAGCTGTTAGCAACTCTACCCTAAGAGTCAAAGTTTTACATCTGTCTCAGGCTATCATTTGGGTCCACAGGGAAGAGAGAACTGCCCAAGTCTGCCTCTGTATTATCTTTCTTCTTTTATTTGAAATAGAAGCCTCAGATTAGCACCTGTGGGCCCTTGGTTTATCTCACATAGTCTAGCTTTGAGTTGTTTTGTCTTAATTTTTGAGACAGGCTCTCACTAGGTTGCCCAGGCTGGCCTCAACTTCTAAATCTTACTGCCTCCATCTCCTGAGTGCTGGGATTTGCTGGGATTGTAGGTGTGAACCAACACACCCAACTTCATACACTCTTGTTAGTATTAGTTATCAGCCTTTTAAAAATTCAAGAGATTTCACATAACCCTCTGGATTTGGGGCTCCTTTAAAAAATTGCCAGCATTGGTCCTCCATTTCCCCTGATACCAATGAACTGAAACTATGTAGCAACTTTCCTTTTTACAGTGGCATAAACTCTCCAGGTGACCAGAGTCCCCATCTCTCTTTACTTTCATATTCCTTGACTGTTTTACTGATGTATGTCGTTTTCTTGACCCCTCCATATATTTGAGTTTGTTGATTTATTAGGAAAGGTGTTAATTTCCAAAGGAAACCATCCTTAAAAATAACACCTGTCTGTCCAGTACTTCAAGTACAACCAAATGACTTTGTACCATTGGACTTTGTCTAGGAGACTGTGCAGAAACTGCAGTCCAGAGTCTGTAATTGAGATACCTTCACATGGCATATGTAGACAACTCAGAGAAGTAAATACCATCTTCTTCATTCCTTGTTTTCCTTCAACAAGCAAGATTTTGTCATGAGAAATTTATGACATTCATAGTTATGATTTCCATAGTATCGGAAAGGATTGTATATATCTAGCCCATTTTATTAACACCTTTGGTTTTTTGGTGAAGAAACTAAGAAGCAAAGAGCAGGTGACTTATGGAAGGCCCATAGTTAATGATGTAAAAGGAGCTGGTAAAAGTCCTCCTGACTTTGGTCTTTGTTCTCTACGTGACCCCACATTGCCTTTTTTTTTTTTTTTTTGCATTGTGAAAAGTCCCAAAGTTAAAAAATTTTGATATTCAAGGCTGCTTAGGCATTCCTTCCAAAAAAAATTGCTAAGTTATCTAGTTATTTAAAAGATGATGTTTCATAACCATGTATTTTGAGTCATGATAAACTTCTTCCACAGCCCTCGTTCCTTTTATTCTGCCAGGTAACTATAGACAAACCACTTAATAAAATCAAGTGGTTTTAAAATTAATGTTAAAGCCAGGAGTGGTGGTACTCCTGTAATCCCAGCTACTTGGGAGGCAAAGGCAGGAGGATTTCAAGTTCTAGGCCAGCCCAAACAAAGGTAATGGCAAGACCCTATCTTAAAATCAAAAGGCTTGGAGGTGTAGCTCAAGTGTCAGAGTTCTTGCCTAGCATGGGCAGGCCCTGGGTTCAATCCCCAGCATTGCAAAAATGAGTAAGTTAAATTCCAGGTAAGAAGCAGAGCCAAGTATAGATTTTGCACTTAAGTTGATCTGCTTCCCAAAGTTTGGTGGGTCTTCTTGGTTAGATGAAGGTAGCCATGGCCAGCTGGGGGTTTTACACAGGAATGAATGTTTGCTGCTCATCTGTTCTCTACTGCTCCTGTCTCTCCTCCTCCTCCTGATGCTTCTGTTTCTTGCATGTAATTTTGCTAGCTGCATTTCTATTTGATTCTTGAACAAAAGAGATGGATGATTGATAATACTGGTATTGAAAATGAGCCAAGAACCACAATTCTTAAGGACACTGTGAGGAAAAAATGTTGCATTACATTTAGTCAGATTTGTATTATTGTATTTATTAAAATTAGGAAAAATTTTAAAATGTTGGATTGCAGGTTTAAATACTTAAAAAGTATATAAGTTTTAGTTTCTATATATTCAGCATTGCCCAAATAAAATGAGATTCAGTTTTCTCAGTTCACATCTTTAGAATGATACTAGTTCCATTTCTTCTCATTTCAATCATTGTACTTGATGTTTAAAGATTGGAATAACTGAAATCCCATTTGCTTTCTTTGTTTCTTTTTTTTGAAAAGGGGTCTCATTTTGTAGCCCAGACTGGCTTTGAACTCACATTGTAAACCTGGTTGCTTCAAACTCACAATCCTCCTGCCTCCACTTTCCCAGTGCCAAGATTACAAACGTACTACCATTCCTGGCTCCCCATTTGCTTTTAACAATTTCACCAAAGTATGGATTAATTAACCACAGAAGACTCAGAAATCTCATTTAAAAAGGTGTTGTCAAAACCAAGACTGTGTGTCCCAGTCTCACCAGGAGAAATAACAAAGAAATATAGTCAAAAAGCTTATGAGGTGAGGTTTGGGATCTGGTGTTATTTCTAATTTGTAAGATCACAAACCTTCATCAGGATTCCACATTCTTCAAGATTACTGAGGAATGGTGACTTGTTGATCTTTAGAATGTTTTGAGCTCTTTGGTTGAAGGTTTAGAAATGGACCAGAGAAATACTAATTGTTAGTTGCCAAGAAATTTGGGTCTGTTCTGGTCTTAGTGATAATTTGGCCACATAACTTTAGAAACCCCAATTTTCTTCGCTTACTTGGTTTCTCCCATAAATAAGATCTTTAATTCTTGCTGCCTGTATGGTCTCAGGTATGGGGGAGGGTTCCCAGTTATGATGTTATGAGATAAATATTAATAAACATGTTTAGATGCTTTTCACAAAAGAATTTTTTTTAAGCCGATGTCGTTTCATATGGGATAGATTGGAAGAAGTCCCGGTGTCACCTGAGTGTTGTTACATCTTTGTTCTGTTTCTGTCAGCCTGTTTTCTAGAGAAAATGGAAGGTTTCTATAGATGTCTGATTCAGTAAATCATGGGTTGAAAGCACAGAGTATGCTTTTAAGACCTTAGTAAAAGTGATCCTTTCATTCACAGTCATTAGCAAATCCTGATAGCATGGATGTCACTTTTATGTTCTTTTTTCCCAAAAAGCACATGTAAGGAAGAACTCAAGTTATTGAAGATTAAGACAAATATGGACCAAACTTGTGGCAATCGCAGACATAGACACAAACATCAAAATATCTCTTTAATTAAGGCAATGACTCTACTGGGGCCCACATTCCAGGATTCTCAGTAGAGAAAACATGTTTTTTTTATAGGGGTTTTATTAGCAGCAATGTTCCGGTATGTGGTTCAGGTTAATTAATGATGTACTCACACTGATGTCTTGCCCTGAATTTTATTCCAGTAAGGAGGGTACTAGGAAATCACACTGGCATATCTCGTGATGCCAAAAAGGAATGCTTTATTTGGACCATTAGAATACATTTCCATGAGGTCTATCAACAAGGTAATTGAAGAATTCTTAATGTGGATTCAGCCTTAAACAAAAATTATGAATTAACCCACTATAAACTATAAGTATCCCATGCATAGTTTCAGTGAATGTATGCTGAGATGATTAAGACCTCAAAGACCCAGACCACCCACAAGTTCTAGGGGTATTGACCTTCATCGTATAGGGAGATTTTTTTTTAATCAAGAACCACCTTTTCCCCATGAGAGGTTTTTTTTTTTTATTAATTTTTTTTATCGTGGTGATGTTTTAAAACTTAATTTGTGTTGTGCATAAGTAGCAACCTTCCTTGGAGGTTGAAACAACAAAGCAACTGGATTGGAAATTAGATTTTCCCCCTTATGCTGCTAATGTACTTCCTGTTCCATTGGGATTTCCCCTTTGCATGGGCTGATGATTTCTTTGAAACTGTATGGAAATTGGTTCAGACAGGAACAAAGGGGAGAGGGGATGGCAGTGATGATTCAAATTAGTGTTTCTTCTTCAATGAGAGTCTGGTGTGTTTGAAAGTGCATGTCATCTGATATCAGTCAAGCCACCTAAGGTTAAGTGAGGTGCCAGAGTGACTAGAATCCAAACTTCAGGGTCTCAGCACTTGAGTCTTCCCTGTCAAGTCAGGTTGAATTGTTAATTTGAAATCTGCAACATTGGCACATGGTTTAGAATTGGGCCAAGCACAATTTGATTTTTCTCTTCTCCTTCATCTTTTCCAGTTAGCCTTCGAAAGATTCCTCATGCCTAACATAATGAATCAGAAAGAGAACAGCTTTGTGACTCTGAGAACAATGACAGGTTTAGAAAAAAGCATTGGAAATTCATTAAAAAGAATACACTTATTGTCAGCGACACACTTGCAAACACACACACACACACACAGAGGAATTTAGGAAACCTGTGTTGCTTCTATTCAATATTTTTACCTTCAGTTCTTGTCTGGTTCAAACGCCATACCCTCTTAATTGGATTTTGGCTTGCTTCCAGTGTTTGAGAGTTCTGTATCTGTGAAATAATGACCCTGAAATAAATAGCACCTCTCAGTAGAGATATCTTTTTATGTAAAATTCTTAAAGTGAATAGAGGGTAAGGAAATGGTTCTATGTTTGGGAATTTATGGGAAAGACACTAGGATGGGCCAAACAAGAATTTCTAAGGACCTCACCTGTGGTAGTGGAGTGTGGGCTATTTAGGATGACAGAAAACACAAGTTCTTGAACATTACAGAGTAGACTACTATTTAAGAACTTTTATTTAAGGACTGATGTGGACTACTACTGCGGGGGACCAAACTGCCATGAGCCTCAAGTGCTCTGGAGACCAGTGGCCAGGATTGCCTTTCTCAGGGAGATCCTTTTAGGTGATAAAAGTGGGAATAAATGATAGAAAGTTGGTTGAGTCTCTATCTTTATTCTGTTCCCTCAGGACACCAGTTAATAAGCACCTGTCATGGAAGTGTGAAGAAGGGCGGGTTTTGTTCATCTTAGTAGTACTCAGAGCACTTGATGCAGTACAGACTGCTGAGAAGAAGCAGGCAGGTGTTTGCATCTGTTGAACATGGGCAGGTGTGAGCAGCCAGGGCAGACTATTTGTCTTGAGAAGAGGCTCCGTTTCGCTCCTTTCTGATGAGTGTGAATCAGTGTCTCCTCAGAGCTAAAACTTGAACTCAGGAGAAATGAAGATAGAGCCTTTGACCTAATAAGGTGGCATTTTTCCTGGAAAATCAGCTCAAGTGTTCCCTGGAATTCCCAGATTCAGTAATAGCTTATTCACTCAACTAATATATTTGGGGTTTTTTTAATTATAATTTTTTTAGGGTATATTTATTATATGGGGAGGGGAACTCACAGTGACAGTTCCAGTTAGGCTTATATTATACATTGGTTAGATCATCCGATCCTCTCTCTGGCCTTAACCCCTACCCACCCCACTTAAGCAATTGCAAGAGGTTTCTTTGTTCTCTTTCATGTAAGTATATGAAGTCCATCAACCATATACCCTCACCTTAATCTCCTTCATTCACCCTCCCCCCATGCTAGTATCCCCTACACACACTGTACCTATTTTACAATCTCATCTTTTAGTATTAATATTTAAGTTGATGTTCAAAGGGGTTTCTCTACATATCCCTGTTGTGGGTATACTTTATTTTGTTCCATTCAATACCTTTCATTATTCTCCCTTACTCCTTTACCTCCCACTCCCCTGTTTTTTCAGCAGCTTTATATTTTGGATGCTTTTCCAGGCACTTTGCTGGGTGCTGGGGAGTCATTGGCAAATAAGACCAAGTCCCTATTCTCCTGGAACTTCCATTCTAGTAGGAAAAGGTAGATGATAAACATGAAAACACATAACAGATCTTTCCAGGACCTAGTAAACACTAAAAAGCTAATAAAACAAGGTAGTGTGGTGGAGATCAGGTAGGATGTTTGGGCCACTTTAGCTAGTCAGGTCAAAGCAGGGCTTTCTGAGTAGGAAACAATGACAGATTAAAAGTATATAGCTGTGTGGTGTCCTGGGTGCTCAATTCTGGGATGCAGAAAGGCAGGCAGTAGGACTTGGAGAAAGGTCTGAGTGGGGTGCAAGGGAGGAGTGGGGGTGGGGGACATGAAAGTGAGGCAGGCTGTGCAGGGGCTTGTGGCCATGGAAAGGAATTAACAGTGGTGGCAGTCCATCCACAAAGTACCAGCAAGGAACTTGAACTGGAAGGAGTCTTTGAGAATGTGGTTCTTTCATTTTACAGAGAAGCAAGTGAATTCCTGCTCAGGATCAGTAGCTTACTGGAAAGAGGAGGGGCTGTGTGGAAAGGGGAGGGGCTGTGTGGAGAGGGAGGTATTGAACCTGATTCCAGGGTTCTTTCACCAATAAAAATGAGAGTTGAAAGCAGCATTGTGTTCACTTGTCTTCATTGCTTCTCTTCCTGATGCTTTCTGGAATCCCCAGGAGGAAAAAGGAGGTGGCAGAGAGAGGGGGACTTTCTCTGGAGTATGGAAGTAGCTCTTACTTTTCCACACAGGTACATACTCTCAGGGCTGCTCTGTGATCTTGAACTTGCCTCTCAATTTAGAATACTACATCTGTCCCAAACTGTAAACACTTACATTTTTTCTCAAGTGAAAAACATTGAAAAAACAATCAAGTAACACAACTAAAGCTCAAAATGTCAATGTATCACATAAGAAATTGTGACGAATTTTTGGTTGGACCCTGCCTACCCAGGATTGTGATCACTGTTGACTTCCTAATTGGATGGAGCATTGCTTCATTCATTCATTCATTCATTTTTTAGCAAGTGTTTGGGGCAGGCCACTAGTAAGGAACGGGTCCAGGTATCTAAGGAGCCCACATGCTAGTGCAATTTACATTTTAGATGCTGGCAAGGCTGATATCCATGGGGAGGCAGGAAATGAAAGTTTCATCTCATTCTGTAAACTTGGATTATGGAGTGTCTTAGACTTTATAACCGAGAGTCTGAGATTTCTGTTCAGAGGAGAGTTCAAGGCCCACCTTCTTTCAGATTGTCCACAACTCCTTCTCATCACCACTTGATTGACAGCAGAGCCACAAGTCTGCCCCTCTGACCCTGTTTTGAATGAGCAGGTGTCAGTTTTTACACTTTTGTTACTATTTCAGGGCATTGTAGAATTCCAGATGATTAGGTCCTTTAGAAGTTCAGCCTGCTCTCTTGGCAGATGAGAAAACTCAATCCAGAGAGGTTAAGGTCACTCAATCATATAGCTACCTTAAATATTTTGGTAAATCACTTTCAAGTGTCTTAAGTAAAAGTACAACCATCCATGAAAGACAAAATGGCATGGAGCTTGTGTTTTACTGTTTTTGGCAGCCATTTGGCATGGTCTGAGTTGTAGAACATTCTTTTTGGTGTCTCCACATTGTCTTTAACATTTCCACACTGGAGGTTCCTGAAAGCTCTCAGTTTTGAAAGTATTCTCTGTGATCACCAGCCACTAAATTGCATCTACCACTGAGGGCCCCAGTGGGCTGTGAACCTGTTGTTCTTGAGGAATTCAAGCTGTGAGTAGGAGAGGGAGGGAGGGAGAACACTACACGTATGCAACTGTGCCATGAGTCAAAGAAGTAATTGTATAAAATCTGTGTGTTTTTAATGGAAGGTAGGAGAAGGGTGTATTTAATTAACCCAACTTAGAAGGGAATAACAATGTTCCAGGAGAGAAGTCAATGAAATGAGTTTGCCTTAAAAAAAAAAAAAAAAAAAAAGAAAGAAAGAAAAAATAGAAAAGAAATCCCAGTAGCCTGAGTCAGCCTGGGCAAGTGACTTGGGAGAGGAAGGGGAGATGATGTCATTGTTTGGGTATGTTCCCATCTTGGCCAGTGAGAGTAAAGGGGCCCAGGGAGTTTGAGGAGGGTGTGTAAGTGTGTGTGCAAAGTTAATAGGAATGAGTGTGTGTAGGGGGGTCATGTAAGAGTGGGCTATAAAACAGGATTAATAACCCCTTGTCAGACCTTTCCCTGTTACTGTGTTTTGCAGTAATTTGGGTTTGAATGAGGGCCCTCTAGCCAATTAATGTTTATTTGTTTCTTTTGGCAAGACCTGTTGGGGGAAGGGATAAGATTGGTGAGTTGAAATTTTTTGTTTTGTTTTTGTATTTTGGAAGGAGAGGCGAGTAATGTGAGTTTGGGTTTTCAATGATGACTCCCCCCTCCCCCCGTTACGAGGCAGGAGGCAAGACATGGCCAGCTGGTGCCTTGAACTGACACAGGTGCAGAGGCTGTGGGGGGTGGGGAGCCAAGAATAATTACAGGTTTCTGAAGCATCAGGCCCTGCCTGACACAAGCACTCGTCAAGAAAAATGCTCTTTATGGAAAATTAATGGTGAAGCTGCAAACCCGTCAGGCCCATTGTTGTTCTTGGGAAGCCAGCACTCCACAGAGGGAGGCCTTCCCCCCAGATCTGTGGGCTCTTGTGAGGAGCTGGGACAGAGCCCTCCTTCCCAGGCAGCACCAGTTGGCACGGTCATAAGCCATGGTGGAGTTTTCCTTTAGGACTTATCTCTTCTGTATTTTTTCTTGTTTAAGTTTACTTTCAGTCCAGATCTCGCTCTTTGCTCTTGATAGTAGTATGCATAGGATTATTTCCCATTGACTCTTAAGGTATGAGTTTCATTTTGCCCTTGGAAATGTGATAACTACACCAGGGACATCTACTGAAACCTCTTTTAAGCTATGAATTAGCAAATGATTTCATTGGGATAGCAGATGCAGGCGTTTTCTATGACCCGGCTGTGCATACATGAGCCTTGCTGTCTCATGACCACTCTGGAGATGGAGCTTAATTCCATTCCAGTTGCCAAGGGACTCTTTGAAGGGCCTCACTGCAAAGTTGAGGCCAAATCGATAGACTTCAAGTCGGTGTGTTCTGAGAGAAACATGCAGAAAAACAACATGGAACCACATGAGGAAGGTCTGTTCTTGGGCCATCTTCTCCCTAATGAACACTTTTCATTTGAGGACCCCAGACATTATGAACGCCAGTGTCTACCTTCAAGGAGCGTTAAGACCTGGGCTGCAGCTCCCATCTCTGCCCAGGTTGACTGACTTTAAGTTCTTTACAGCTTACTTTAACATTTAATTTTGATTTGAGTTGTTTTGGTGATTTCTTTTATGCATTGCAACTAAGGAATCCTAGGAAGATGAAAGGAGTATTTGAGGTGGCTTTGCATCATGTACCCAGGGAAAGTAATTTCAAAGACATCATCCTCTCCCTAGGCCTTTAATCTTGTCTCCTTCCTCCCCAGTCTCCCCAAGGAAAAATATACAAACATATTTTTTTTGTATGTTGGAAATAATTTGGGGAGGAGAAACACTGAAGCGGTTTTGATAAAAGTTTCCCAACTTTCATCTTTGTTTAGAATTAAATTAATTTTCACAGCATTGTCTCCCAGAATTTTCAAATTACTAGAGGGAGATGTTTAATTTAGTTTCAGCTCCAGCAACCAGTTGATGTGAGAAACAGTAGAGAGGAACACAATCTAACGTTGAATGTAGTACCATGGTTATTTTGTGGAGTTCAGCAATTCTGACAGTAATGTGTAATACTATTGTACCTCTGGGCTGTGCTATTGATGTGGGTTTTTTTTTTTTAACTTAATAGCTAAAAAATGCAGTAAGAAGAGATTTTTCACTTATACTGTACGCTTGCTTACCTGCATTTTCTAGACAAAATTCATTCTTTCCTAAACTTCTACCCTAACATTGTACACAATGTCTGGTGACAAAAATCAACAAAAAGTGAACATTTGCTTAAAATTGTTTTAGGATTCACTGTCTAAGTCTTCTGTCACTGATTCATAGGCCTTTTCTAAGCAGGTTCAATGTGACCATCCTCCTCCTCAAACTCTCTTTAAAATGTTGAAGCCCAGTGAGGGAGGCAACAGAGTTCAAGTGCTTTGCAACTGAAGCTGTCTTACAGGCTTACTGAGTTCATCAATTGTGGCGCTTTTTTCCTCTCTCCCACCCCCTGAGAAAAATGGTACCAGATCTCTCTGGCTATTTTTCCCACTTCCTTTCTCATCTTTCAACTGTGAGCTAATTTTAAAAGGATAGAAACACGTCAGAATCATTATACCATATCACTCTTTGAATGGGGAACACCACAAAGTTCCCATCAATATCAATCTTTGCAATGCTTAAATTGATTTCAGGAGTTAGAGGAATCCATCGTTTTTTGCTAAAAAGTGTGACATGTAAAGCATACCTACAATATTAGAAATGAATGAGCATTTTCGAAGATGACTTGAAAACAGAAACTCAAATTTCCCTCCCATTAGTAGCTTGTTTTGGGTCATTCTGGATTTCCATTCTGGGATGTGTAA
Organism: Castor canadensis; assembly: GCF_047511655.1. Lineage (NCBI taxonomy): Eukaryota > Metazoa > Chordata > Mammalia > Rodentia > Castoridae > Castor > Castor canadensis. Next base: position 156,607,544 of record NC_133389.1, on the reverse strand, counting down.
GGAGATTTGAAAGCACAAAAAGTAATTGAGCTTTTGGACCCTCCCAGGAGAATGCAAAGGATTCATTCCCTTTTTCTGTACTTTAGACTCTTTGGGGACTGTGGCACCATGGTTAATAGCACGTGACAAAACCACACATAATAATTGGCAGAAAGAGGCTCCCATGGGCTGCCAAGTGCAGTACAAGTGTGTGTAATTATCTGGGTGGAGATTCTTTTTTGGAACTAGAATTCACCCCTTCCTCTCCAGAACATCGTTGTTGTCATTGTCATTGTCATCAGCTTTCATCAAGTCAATGTCTGATCTCAGAGGAAGCATGACTTTGCAAGGTTCAAAAAGTGGAAAACTGCACTTTTCCATATTTTTGCATCTATATTCTTTCACAGATTTGTTTTATTCCTTTGTACATTTAACTCTTGGCCCTTTTCAATGAAATGGATGGAATGATTCAGATTAAGGGCAGCTGCCAAAATGGACCACAAATGACTGATAATTGACTGGCAACATAGGTAGGAATAGTGGCCGTTTATGTCTTTGACTCTGTTAATATTCTAGAAAAAAATCATCAACAAAATTCAATTTGTTTTATTTTCATTTTTTAAAATTTACCAATTTGAGTGTGCAGGGATCCAAAGGCTCCAAATAATTATTCATTATAGCATAGATATCAAGTGGTGGCAAAAATATTGCACCTATGACTTTGTCTTTGTTCAAATTAAAAGATACAGAAATAAAAATCAGAATTTTTTTTGTGTTATAAACACCTTGAAAAGCTGTGGCATGAGAGTTGGACATGGTGGTTCATGCCTGTAATCCCAGAGTTCAAGGTCAACCTAGACTACTAGTGAGTTCCATTCCAACTTGAGCTACATAGCAAGACCCCATCTCAAGCAACAACAAAAACCAGTAAAAAGGACAATAAGAAAAGAAAAGGAGTGGCATTGAGGAACTTATACTAAAGTCTCCCCTCATTGTTTTTAAGATCCTCATTTAAAAATCAGACATCCTTTTAATCTGTCAAGTCTTAGATTCATTTTGGAGATGCATTTCATCGTCCTGGCTTGAGGTGGGTGTCTTTCAACATTTCGCAATTGACACATTTTCTTTACTCTCTTTTTTTCTAGACCAGTTTCCTGTTGGAAATAGACTTCATGTTAAACTTTGAGTGAAGTAATGATTAGTGGGAGGGAAGGAGAGATTTCAAGCATATGGGCAGGAGAGAAAGCAAAGAGAGGAAAGCTAGGTGGTGGAAACCTTTGGGGCAGTGTTGTAGGGGAGATGGTAACGGTGGCAGGAGATGTTTGCCATCCTGATGACATAAGGACAGGTTAAACAAAAGCTGTTTGGTAACTTTGGCATCGTGCCCATACATGAACATTTTTCTTGAGCTCATGAAAGTAACTGTTTGTTTATAGCAGGGAGATTTTTACAAACCTGGTGTGTACTGGAAGGCTTGAATTAGCCTGTCCTTTTTCAATGTCTGCCTCTGAAACCTATCATAGAGTAGATATGGTAGTAATAGCATTGACATATTTTCTTTTTTAACTTGGTCTTGGATTATTACTTTTCATAAGCATGTGTGAACAAATAGAAAGGCTATGAAAAGCATATTAAAAGAGCTTTTAAGGCGATCAAATCAAAACCAGTTTCAGGCAATGTTAGGAAACTAGGAGAAGAAGCTGTGCGTTTCAGCATTGAGATCTCAGAGTCTTCACAAAGCTCATTTGGTGACTCATAGACAGATAAGAAAATCACTTTGCAACCAGGTGTGGTAGTATCCAACTGTAATCCCAGCTACTTGGAAGACAAAGGTAAGAGGATTGCAGTCCCAGGGTAGCCCACACAAAGTTAGCAAGAGAGTCTGTCAAGAAACAAATTAAAGAAAATAGGGCCAGGGGGCATAGCTCAAGTGGAGCATGAGGCCCTGAGTTCAATTCCCGGTACCATTAAAAAAATCATTTTTCACTTGGGAACATTTCCTTCTCATTGCTGACCAGTGGAGTTTTCACAAGGTGGGAGATTGATCCCATGACTCAAACCTTAAGTTGTGTGTTAGGTTGTTAGGTCAGGCTGACGGAAGCCTTCTGTCTCCAGGGTGAGATATCAGACAAGCACCATCTATGTCATTAAACTCATGTCTACTGGCTCAGATTGGGAGGATGCTTGCTCGAGTGTCATTGGATCAGTGGATCTCTGGTTCTGGTGGATAAACAAACATTTGAACTCTGTATCCAAATTTACCATCTAGAGATGCTCCTAGTTTACTGATGTTTGCCCCTCCCATCTAACTGACCACAGTACAATTAGCATTACCAGGAAAATTATCATTGATATTGTACCATTAAGTAGTCTGTACACTTCATTTGAATTACAGTATTTCCCAACCCATGTGCTTTTATTGGTTCAGGAACCAGGCCAGATCCATTGTGTTAAGCGGTCATATCCCGCTGCCTCCTCTAATCTGTGACAGCTTCTCAGCCTTTAGGACCTTGACACTTGTAGAGAAAAATGGCCAGTTGTTTTGTAGATTGGTCTTCAGTTTGAATCTGTGTGATCTTTTCTCATGATTAGATTGAGTTTATGCATATTTGGCAGAAATATCACAGAGTAATGTTGTACCCTTTTGGGAATATCATATTGGGGTGCATGTTATCAACATGACTTATTACTGGTGCTGTTAGTTTTGATCAAGTGGGCCAGGTGGAATCTGCCAGATTTCTCCACTGCAAAGTTATTTTTGTCTTTATAATGAACAAATATCTCATTGGAGGGATAGCTTGAGAGTAGACAGAAGATATCTTGTTTCTTATACTTTCATCTCCTAATTTCAGGGTTCATTGATGGTCTTTACTTGATATCAGAGAATTGAGCCTTTCCCTCTGCTTCTTTATTCTTTATTTATATCAGTATGGGGTTTTATTAATCCATTTTTATTATCCCTTTTTGTTTCTCAATATGGTCTAGATTTGGCTATGAAGAGATCCTTTAATCTTCTGGTATAATAAGCCATTCTAAGATTATCTAGATTTTGCCCCACTCCTTTTTTTTTCTGATGGTGCTGGGGCGTTGAACTCAGGGCCTCAAGCTTATTTAGCAAGCACTCTATCACTTGAACCACTTCTCCAGCCCTTTTTGCTTTAGTTTATTTTTCATAGAGGGTCTACTATTTTTTGCCTGGGCTAGCCTCAGACCAGCTATGCCTTCCCCACAGCTGGGACTATAGAGGTGTTCTACCATGCTCATCTTGTTTTCTGAGATCAGCTCTCAGTAACTTTTTTGCTTGGGCTGGCCTTGGGCCACCAACCTTCTGTCTCCATCTTCTGACGTCCATCACTGTGCCTGGCCTGCCCCAGTCCTTGAAACAACATTTCTCCAAGGAGCCTGGCCTCCCTTTACTGGATATTGACAGTTAAAAACCACGATCTCTGTGATCATTGCTATGGGGGTGTCTTTGCTTGGCTCTTTGAGTGGATGGAGTTAGGAAATACGTGTATGAATGTAATAAATATACACATGTATTTCTAAATATGCTGTATATGTGTGTATTAAAATGTGAGTAAATACTGATACTTTAAATTCCAGTTAAACGTGGGCATTGATTAAGAAAGTTCTCATGATTGTTTACAAATGACTTTGGAAATAAACATTCTCTTTGACTCAGAGTAATCTCATCTGAAAGTTCTCTTCATCCTTCACATTCTAATCTCCATACTCTTGATGAGAAAATCCTTAAACTTCTCACCTAGGTTCTGGTTGATAAGATCTTCTCCATCTAGGCTTCATCACCAGCAGAAATGATTAAAAAAGTGGATTTCTCTAATCAAAAATCATTCCCCAGTGACTTCACAGGGTTCTCTGTCCCTTCTGGATGGGTGCTGATGCTTCTCTAAGTCAGAGGGGGACTAAGAATGAGAGTGAGGTCGCTCTATGTTTAGATCATAAGTTTGAGTTGTGTGCTCCTGGGATGCAAACCAGGGCATTCTAGGAAGATTATTTTTTAATCATTCCACAAGAGTGTGTAAATGTGTTTAGAATATTTCGGCTCCTCAGAACTCTGAATATGAATAGATCTGAGCCTTCTAACAATTAATTTGTTAGTGCCTTTCAGACCTTTGAGCAGGAAAGTTGATAAGCTACACTAAGCTCTATCTATTGACAGTGGCACTTGGGTTTGTGAATTCATCCTTAGTGTGGGAGGCAGGGAATGACCTCAGGGGCATCCTATAACCCATGATTCAGCTGGTTTTTGCCTGGAACTTAACTGCGTCTCAAAATTCTGGTTCTTCTTTTTGGGCAAATCTCAAGAAGCATTATAATTGTGTTCCAAAGACATGTATTAGTGGTCATTTCTAAGATTGCCAGCCTCAGCAAGATAGACCATATTCTGGGCCATAATGTAAACCTCAATAAATTTAAAAGGATTGAGATCCTAAAAAGAATGTTATCTGATCACAAAGACATCAAACTAAAAATCAATATTTAGAACATCCCAAAATATGTGGAAATTAAATAACACAGTTCTTACTTCATTCCAGTAATGATGGGTTCTCCTACTGAAAACAAGTATAAAATAATGAGCATACCTGAAAAAAAGCATGTACCTGAAAGAACTGGAGGGTCAACAGAAGTAGGTAGATTTTAGTGACAAATAGACATTCAGAGGAGGAGAATAGAACTCTATGAATATGTTGCCAATATTTGGAAATTTAACTAGGTACCAAGGCAGGAGATCAGAAGATGGCTTCTAAAGAGTGAAGGAGGTAGAATGACCAAAGTATACAGTTAATTGTATGTGTGGCAAACATCATGTGCCAGGCACTGGTTTAAAAGGGAAAGGAAAAGCTTAAGAGATGTTTCCGGAATAGGATTTTGTTGTCCAGAAGTGAATAGACTGGAGCTGATAGTGAGGATCCAGTGTTAGAGAGAAGTAAATGACATTTTTAGCAATGAGATGGAAAAAAGAATTTTGAGATATGGAAAGGGGCATTTGAGGATAATGTAAATTATCCTACTACCTGAGAAGGTGGTAGGATTGGAGTATTGGTTTCTAATATACGTGCTTGGAAGCTGAGCCAGAGCTATTATTTAATCAATCAGTAAAACAGAATCAAAACATACTTTTCCAATAAGTTTTCCTTGATGAATATACCTCTATATTAGAGGACAGAGTTCATTACCCACTCATCCTTTAACAATTTGCCACTCACTTTATAGTGTGTTACTCATTTGGTATCACATTGCTTTGTGAATATGTCACTTCGCTTGTGATTTGTTTATTCTGCATCTACATACCATGGATCATGTCTTTTCCTTCTAATACATATAAAGCATGGTAGTTGAATGAATGCTTGTGATATGTTGAATGAAAATTGGAACCATTCATTAGTTCAGACCATTAGAAATCAATCATGAAGTTCAAAGTTGATTCATGGTTAAGAATCTGGTTTTCTTATTCAGTAACACAGAGTTTAACCAGAAGTCTGATTAAAAAACAATCTTTTGAAATGTCACCAAAATAAAATCCTTGACAGATACAACATGAATAGGTATATCATTAAAATAAATTCTTAACAGAATAAAAGCCTAGTATCTGAACATTGGTTGAAAACATAGAAGCTTTATGGCGTCAGTAAATTTGGAGCTAGTTACATTTTAAATTTGCCATTAGTGTTTCTTTGTTGAAGCCCAGAGACAGAGCAAATTGAGCTGATGGTGCAGGTTAGCAACATCATTTTATACAAGAATCTAGAGTAGCGGAATTTTCAAGAGAGAAGAGCTTTAGCATACAAACTCCATAAGTATCTACTTTCGCCACAAAAGTGCTTCTGTCATTTTATGAGGACTTATAAACATTGTGGATGATGAAACTAAACTTTTTGGTTCTACTGTTTATCAGGTGACAATTTTATGTTGAGCTATATAAGGTCCTATCTGTATAGGTCTTGGTAGCTGTATTTACACTTACTTTTACTGTGCAATCACAGATGCAAACCATTGTAAAGGAGTCCATGTCCCTTGCCACATGTAGTAATGGTATTTGTAATAATTTACTGTGAACAATAGGGGTTTGTCTTGTGCCTCAAAGGCTTAATAGTAGGCATTCTTTACAATAATATCCATTCCTTCTGGCCCAGGAATCCATGCCCAAAGCAGGACTTGCTCTCAGCTCATTGCTGCCGAGGTCACCTCTTAGTTTGAGTGACCATGGTTTGATCTTTAGAGCAAATTGGAGATTTGACTCTCTTTGAGACTTGTTCATGTCTCTTTTGAACATTGAAATGGGACATGAAAAGTTGTGTCTGTTTCTCTTTGGAGATTCCATTGGAATTCCATTGAAATTCCTAGGGATGTTGTACATCTTCCCTGCTGAATCAGATTGAGGGGGTAGGAGATCATGATTTTATAATTCGGTGTTCTCTGGGATTTTGAAGGTGTAAGGTAGTCATTTCGGGGCTCTAGTTCTCCTTCAGCTACAGTAGGTGAAGTCATCTGATGTGACCCTTCTGAAGTATTCAGAAATAAATGACAAGGTCAGACCTTTCAGCCAGAGCATTTCAGATCCCAGCTATGAAACCATCCCCTGATCTTCCACCCCTCTGCCAGTCAACATGTGGCCTCCTGGTGTTCTTTGCCTCTGATGGTTATTTTCTCCCTCCCTCCTTCCTCTCTGCAGACATGCCTTGAATTGGAACGCTACCTACAGACGGAGCCTAGGCGGATCTCAGAGACCTTTGGTGAGGACTTAGACTGCTTCCTCCATGCCTCCCCTCCTCCATGCATTGAGGAAAGCTTCCGGCGCCTAGACCCCTTGCTGCTCCCAGTGGAAGCCACCATCTGCGAGAAGAGCTCTGCAGTGGACATTTTGCTCTCTCGGGACAAGTTGCTTTCTGAGACTTGCCTCAGCCTCCAGCCAACCAGCTCTTCTCTAGACAGTTATACAGCCGTCAACCAGGCCCAGCTCAACGCAGTGACCTCATTAACGCCCCCATCGTCCCCAGAGCTCAGCCGCCATCTGGTCAAAACCTCACAGACTCTCTCAGCCGTGGATGGCACGGTGACGTTGAAACTGGTGGCTAAGAAGGCCGCACTCAGCTCAGTCAAGGTGGGAGGGGTGGCGGCAGCAGCAGCAGCTGTGGCACCAGCTGGGACAGTTAAGAGTGGACAGAGCGACAGTGAACAAGGAGGGGTAGGGGCTGAGGCATGCCCTGAAAACAAGAAGAGGGTTCATCGCTGTCAGTTTAACGGGTGCCGGAAAGTTTATACAAAAAGCTCCCACTTAAAGGCCCACCAGAGGACTCACACAGGTAGTGGTACAAGTTGGCCGCACGTGGTTTCTTCCTCTTTTCCCTGCGTTAGCTGTGTGGTGGGATAGGCTCCTCTTTGGTCTAAGAAGCAGCTGCCAAGCTCCCCAGAAAGTGATAGAGAGGCAGGAGGGCCAGGGTGGGGAAGCAGAGTGACTCACTCCTTACTCTTAAGATCGCAGGGTGTCCCCAGCACAGGACAGGGGTTTGTCACTGGCGACTGAGAGCTGCTTTCAGGCTGATGGAAGGGGGCTCTGGTAATGTGACTCATAGATGTATGTGATACAGTTTCTTGTCCCTTCACTGGCACTTGTCATTGTTTTGTGAGTGTTGCTCTGCAGGTTTGATCAACACTGGAATCTAAGGAGGTACATTTGAAAGCATTTACAGTCAAACAAGGTGGCCAGGGTATCCCTATTCACTCTTTTGCCAGCATCCCTGATTTTTCATCAAAGTCACCAACAGCAGGAGGGTTTCAGAGTTCATTAGATGTGATCATTCTATAATTAATTGGCATCTCCTCTTTTGCATTGTTCTCTGGCGCGTGCTTTATGGAGAGATGGCAGAATTGCTTTTTAATGAGCTTGTTACTGAGAAGTTGCTAAAGTGATTACATTGCAATGTGTGTGGTATGGATGGGTGGGGGAGGGATGGGGACTATGTATTTTACTCAGTACTTCTGTGTGATTCCAAGGAATCAAATTGATTTTTGGAACAGTGAAATCATTTGGAAGAGTGAGGTTCACACAGAAAAGGGAGAGATTGACATTTTCCTTAAGACTCTCTGTTTTCAGCTTTGAGGTTGGAGCTTGGGGGGCAGTTGTCTCTCCTTGGTCTGCGAGAGTACCACTAGCAGCAATTACTGTGATCAGTGGTTTTTAAGTGGGTTACTAACAGTGTGTTACTTGTATGGCTTTTGCATACTGCTTAAGGAAAATCCCCAAAGGTATAAATGGCAGAATAAGAGCATTTTAAGAGAAAAGTGGGTGATAACATTTGTGGTAGGAGAAGTATCTGGTGCTCTGTGGGGGTTTGCGGACTGTGCCTCCATGGAAGTGTGCACCAGAAAAATCACTGGCTAGAAAACCAGAGCAACTTGGCTTTGAGTTCTACTCTGTGACCATGAGTGTGTCCTTTATTTCCCTGGGCCTCGTTTTCTATACTGGTCAGATAGTTTGGCTCTTAAGGCAATCAGCTCTGATGCTCTCATGGTCCATGAAATATCTCTGGGTGGTACTGAAGAACTTTCCTAAAGTAGGATGCATAGTGTTTGTCTAGAAATAGTCAACATGACTCCCAGGGGCTGTTGAGAACTGGTACTGCTTCCTTCCATACCAACTTAGACTGTACTTCTGTGACTGAGCTTAGTTTCCCATACAGCTCTACTTGACGTATGGGATAGTCTCCTAACAGAATTTTTGAACCCTGTGGCTCAGGTGTAGAGCTGCATTCCTGGTTTCCCATCAGAATCCTGGTTCAAGTTCTTCTACTCCACGTTTACCACACTAGTGTTTTCCGCTATTATCAGTCTTTTCTCTCTCTGTGTTGTTCTAAAAGTAATTTTTATATAGATTCATTTCTTTCTAAAGTCACTGAGTCAAGAATAAGACATGATTTATATCCTGTCCCTATCTCCAACCCAGAAGTCAGGGAAAGATGAGGCAAGAATGGTGAGATTTGTTGGGGCTGTAGAATTTGTATGGATACCTTTCTGAAGGCAAGCTACATCCTACCTTGTATGGAAGCTGGATAGTTCTGGGGAAGCAGAAATTCTTTTGGGAATCCAAAGCATTTTCTTCTCTCTCTTCTCCCCAACAGAGATTCAAAACAGTAACTGATCAAATTGATGCTTTATTTGCTGCTTTTGTTTCTCCAGTCAGAGCAGTCACCAAGGTGGAGCTTATTATGGTACTTAGCACCTATGGCCACTTGCCTTATGGACTGAAGGGGTAGGCTCCTCCCCATAGGGAATTTACTGAAGGAGTCACCATGCATTACTAGAAAGGTAGCATTGTGGAGTAGTTAACAGCAGAGTTCTGTAGTCAGGTAGACTTGGGCTTATGTTCTGCCTCTACCACGTCTAGATTTATGGCCTGTATAAATTACTTAATCTGCTCTGAGTCTCAGTTTCCTCATCTGTAAAATCAGGACAATTACATCTACCTCATATATTGTTTTTGAAGATTGAATAAGCAAATTATTTGGTAGATGGTAAGAACTCTTTAGTAATTGTAATAGAATTGTTGTAGTTATTACTATTGTTACTGACATTGATTAGTGATAACTGAGTATAAAACAGCTTTATGTAAACTAGAAATGAGCCAGTTAGCCAGAGTTATATACAAGTTAAGTATCCCTAATCTGAAAATCAAAAATGCTCCAGAATCGAAAGCTTGAGAATCCACAGAACACTACAAGTAGAAAGTCCTGTAGCTTACCTCATGGGACAAGTCACAGTCAAAATGTAGGCACACTAAAAATATTGTATAAAATTAACTTCAGGCTAGGTGTATAAACTGTATATGAAACATAAATGAATTTTGTGTGTAGACTTGGGTCCCCTTCCCAAGATAGCTGATTGTATGTGTCCAAGTATTTCAGAATCAGAAAAATACAATGCTTGAGACATTGCTGGTTCCAAGCGTTTCAGATAAGAGAAACTCAACCTGTTCCACCAACAATTAAGCTTTCCTTTCTTCACTCCCAATGGCTGATCAGTGGGGTGTGAGGTGATGGTGTTTATGGACACCAGTTTTGGAGGGTGAAACAGTCCTGCATTAGCCCATGAAGGTTGGCAGTAAAGTAGAGCTTGACTTTACTGAGACTACACAGGAAGCAATGGCGTGTATCTTACACAAGCATTCTGCCTATGAACCCTTCCTTCACGGATGAGCGTAGAAGGAAGAGTAAGTGTTGTAAGAAAGGCAGATGGATGAGAGGGGAGGTAGGGATAGGGATGGAGGGTAGGAGAGGGAATATGAATTAATTTGGATTAAATGGATGAGAATCAGAAGTATTTATTTGGAATTGGTGTGAATGGGGCACATGGGGAACTGAAAACAAAGGTGATAATTTATGTGGTGTGGATGAACTAAGAATAATGAAACAAGCAGGAAGGATGGAATCAAATTAAGTGCAAACATATAAAGGAAATGGGCTGGTAAAAGCTCGAGGGCAAAGGTGTGTGGATGAGAATTGGGGTGGGAAAGAGCCTACTGATATAAGGAGTGGAGCAGGGAGAGCTGCAGACTAAATGTTGAAATGAAGTTTTTGAAAACAGGCTGTGGATGGATTCAGGCAAGCTGTTTCAGCATAGGATTCAACTTTAATTCATTGGAAATACTTCTTATCTTTCAGTTAGAGAGGTATTTTGGAACAGAAAAAAAGGAGATAAGAAAACCATTGCAGAGAGAGTGGGAAAATACTGGCACTTTGTTCATCATCATCATATATATATATATGTCATATCTCCTTTGTATGGTAATATGTTGCAAAGGAGACACAGCTGCAAAAATGAAATGAAATGAAATAAAAAGTGAGTCTTTCTCTTCTGTTCATAAAGAGAAACAGTACATTGTTGGTGACATGGATTTGCTTGCATTGAGAAAGTTTTTAAAAATGTTATTCATTTAATTTTTATATAGATAGAATTTACTGAGTTGGAAAAGATGTGCATTTTTTTTCCTTCTATAGCTTTTTTATGAAGATGCTGAATCCTTCAAAGTTTTTGCCCTGGAGGATATTAGGCAATGAGGTGATTTTTTTTTTTTATAAAGGTAGCAGATGTTCAAGTTGGTAGCTGGGACATAAATACTGGTTGCCCAAGGAGGTGAAGTTAGGGATGGAGACTGAGGGCGGAGGTGGAAGAAAATGAAGCTGGGAAGGGAACAAAGGGAATATTGGCAAGTAACAGGCTCTGAATGGAAGGAAGCATAGGAAAATGGACATATGGTTTATCCATTCAGAAGAGCACTTAGTGCTGGCATGAGCGTAAAAATGTCTCTTTGCAGCCAAGGCTTGCACACCTTTGTCTCCCACTCTGTTTTCTGCTCTTTGAAAAAAAAATGTATATTTTAATAATTCAACCATTATGATCCCATCTTTTTGGAGTCAGGCTAACCAATTCTTGTGTTTTGATGCATGAGGAAACTTCACCTCCAATATTTAAAAAAAAATCTCTTTATTTTGCTAATTTTCAGCAAAACATAATTTGTTAAAGCATCAGTAGTTTCTTTACAAAAAGAGAAAGAACTGTTTTCCATGTTTCTTCTTGATTACTTCTCAGAAGAAGGGAAAACCTGAAAGGAAATGGTGCTTTGTGCTGAGAAGACTTGTCTAACTTGGAAATTCACATAAAAGCCTGGCCACATTTATATTACGAAGAGTGAGTCAGGTTGGTTAAAGTCAGGACAAAGGCCAGCAACTAAATTTTGGGGTCTTGGTCACTGGGGAGGGAGAGGTAAAGACACCAGGCTCTCTTGGCTGCTACTGGCACATTCTTTCTTTAGGCCAGAGTTGCTGGAACCTAATGTGCACTGATGATAGATTTTGCTTTGGAGGGCATAAACAGGATGCTTTTCAGGTAATGTTAATATAATTGTGTAGTTTGCTTAGCATTTTACATCTGCTTTAGAGCAAGTGTAATTGAATCAAGAGGTGGCATAATCTCTCAGTTTAATCTGGATTGATATAAGGGGCTAAAATATTTCAAACAAAAGGACAAGTGCAGTGTTTAGGAGGCAAACTGAAGTGTTTATATTATATACATAACAAAATTATTTAAAATTTGAAATATCTTTTATTTTACTTGGTCACCCAATACTATTAAAGCACTTGCTTTATGCCAGGCATTGTTTTACTTCTTTTATAAATGTTAATCCTTTCAATTCTCATCTTAAATAATATAAGTCTTATCTTACCTTGTTTTACAGATGAGGAAGATGAAATGACCCAGAGAGGTCAACTGATTTGTTCAGTCACACAGCTCATAGGTGGTTAGACACGGCTTTGAACCAAACAGTATTGCTCACATCTGATCTCTTAATTTTCATGCTAATGATGGAGGGAAAGTAAAATGGATTTTTTTCATATTCCATTCCTAAGAGGAAATGAAAAAATATAGCTTAAATACAAATAGACAATGAAAACTAACTTAAATAAATAGATAAGAGTTAAGAGAGTTCTCAAGTGCATTGTCTCACCAGGTGACTAGAACAGGAACAAGGAAATTACAAAGCTGTGGTTGTCCATTTCCAGGTCTATCCATTGTGGTGGCTGTTGTAGCTACCATAATTATGGTCATCACTATTACCATTCTTTTAGCCATAAGATTAAGGAGAGACCTTTTTTTGTAAAAGTCCCTGTTCACTCATTAAAGTGACAAGCATTAATCTCTATCCCTGTGAAATACAAAGGCACATAGAGAAGAAACTGAGGACTAGAAATGTAAAAATGCTAGGCACACTCCCATTTGCAGAATTGAAACTTGGCCCATGTTTCCTGTCCCTTAGGTGTGTATCCTATTTAATAGGTCATCTTGCTTCTTATTTTCTGTATTTGTTCTTCATTCATTCCACAAACAGGTATAAAGTGACCATAGGTGTGGGACACTGTGCCATAGAGTAGCTGTCAAAGGAGAATAAGGCAGGCTGTTCTGAGGAGTCTGAAGGGAGGCTGGGCATAGAATGAGAGCAAAGGCTTATATCAGTAGTAGGAGGCAGCATGAAAGACTCAGGAGTAAAAAGTCACTTTTCTCTTCCTGGACAGGGTGCTTATGGAGGCTGTTCATCTTTTATATGATGCCAATGAGATAATACAGTAATTTATATGAATAGAAGACCTAGTCCAAGGTCAGGCATATCAGCAGGATAAAATTAAATACCCCAGTGTCACACTGCAGGGGGCCAATGGTCCTCCTCCCCATAGATAAGAATTCTTTGAATTTATACAATAGCAACTGAAATGGGGCAATTTTAAGACATTAAAGGGCCTTTAAGATGCTGAGACACATAGCTGCTAATGAAGTTTATCCATGTATTGAGGCAGAAACTCATTAAACCTCTATTATGGGATGGAAACTAGAATAAGGGTTAAATGCTCAGTTCACAAGGTGGAGAGAGTTTAATGGGCCAGTCTGATAGTTTGAATTTAGCATATTCAGGAACTTAACAGGAGTTTGAAAAGAAGGGCTGTGAAATGAGGTCATGGAAAATAACCGATGGTTGGATTTTATGATTTAGGAAATTCTTAGAACTTCACCACAAGATAATTTAGTAATATGATAGCTCTTGACATTTCTGAAGATAAATTTATGTAAATACATATTTAGTACAATGGCTTAAACCCAGAATATACACAATAAACACATTAATTTTATCATTTTACTATGGTAATAAATATAGGCTTTATGGGACGCCAATTCCAGATGTCCTTTTAATGGATGATTAGTAGTCATACAGTAAATAAGTATGTTAGGATAATAATCAAGAAAGAAGAAAAACCATGAAATTAATGAGGGCTTCAATATAAACAATTAATAGTTTTTAACACTAACTATACTAGACACTATTCCCTCTCCCATCTTTTAGACTTTTTGATAGTTTCATGAAGTCTTTGTATTTGGAATGTGCTCTCTAGAGAGAAGATAGAATGATGAGGGTGAGAAGTTGTCTTTGTTATAGTGAAAGTGTTGATGATAACACAGTGATGATGGCTGTTCTGAGCAAATTATATTGGGAGGTTTGAGTGAAGTTAAATAGAGCTTTGTAAGAAAAGAAGGCTAAGAAGATGTTATAAGAACTTACAGGTAGTAGGCAATAATTTTCATATGTCTCTTGAAGTTGAAACAATAATGGAGTGATGCTGTTTGAATTAGGAAAAAAGTAGAGCTGAAGAAAGACATGTAATTTACAAAACCCTTTTATTGTTAAGCTTGGGAATGAACCTCCTTTTTTAAAAAAATGTTAAAATAAAAGATATTTATAAAATTATATGTCTTTCTTTGAAAATTATTCTGTTTGAATTTAGTTGCAATTACAGTTGAAACCTTGGTAATGGATCATAGGGAAACAAACTTTTCACATAAGGAAGTTCCTTCAGATAAGCCAATGGGACTGTTTGGGATCCAGCCTATCATGGGCTCTGCTATGCTATGTGGGTACCAAATGGGAACAGCTTAATCCTCCCCAATCAGGCAAATTCTATTTGTCCCTACCCTAATGGAGGCAAACTGGGTGACCATGGGAAAGCTAGTTCCTAAAAGATCAGTTCATTTCTTCTGCCTTCTCCACATAAGCACTTAACATGATACCCTCCCATATTCCTCTGTTCCTGTCGTTGTGGCCTTTCTTTACTCTCCTTTACATCTGGATCTGGTAGCAACACACTGTTGATTGGTAGATTACATATCTGTTAACCAAAGAAACACGTTAGTTTCTTTTTATTATTTTCTTAATTCTCTGAGAGACTAGAATTTCAAGAGTCTTCAAATGGGAGCCATGATGGGAGCATTAGAAGCTCCCCATCCCCAGCCTGTTCCCCTTCTCTCCCTACTGGGTTTTTTGAGTAACTTCTTTCCAACAATTTGTTCAAGTAATATATTGACATGACAGTTACCAAGCTAAATGTCGATATAGAGAAGACCATTCAAAGTAATCAAAAGGTGGTCACATTTTAATGTGCTGGTTATTTGGCCAATCAAGGCTGGAGTTATTCCCCATTCCTGTGGTCTCATACTCAGGCACCAGTAAAGGACCTTACTAGCTTAAGTAATTTAGGAATGACTGCAGTGACAATAAGCTTATCATGGTGTGTCCCATATTTCTCTTTCCCTTAATTTTTCCTTCACCATTTATGCTTATGGAGGTAGGTTAAATCAGGGATTGACCCAGGATTGGACTCTATAACCTTTCAGGGAATGGATGGGTAGGGTGTGCCCCATTGTCATCTTCTTACAAAGGCTGGGTCCCACTTTGTATTATGTCAAGCCTCCTTGGCAGATCCCCTTCTTTTTTGACTCTTGTATCTTTTCTTCCATTCAGGTAAGATCTCTTTTATTCTTGCTTACAAAATAAATATATTTGTAACTTAAAACTCTTTTATGTTATAAACCATGCATCTTGTATCATAAAACATACACTTAGGCTTCTTTTGTTGTTTCTATCTTTGGAATGTATCCTCTTGTCATTACCATAATTAACATTGAACCTATGGAATTCAGTAAAATGGTG
The DNA here is from genome assembly GCF_047511655.1 of Castor canadensis. Classification (NCBI taxonomy): domain Eukaryota; kingdom Metazoa; phylum Chordata; class Mammalia; order Rodentia; family Castoridae; genus Castor; species Castor canadensis. The sequence goes on along the minus strand of NC_133389.1, from coordinate 156,592,015 downwards.
CAATAATGTTCTCAGGCAAACAATATAAAAGTTTGTAAAATACCCAAGTGTATTGGGATGGAATAGTTTTACCTGTTTTCCTGGATGAGCTAAAGATAATAAAAACATGTAATCCTTTTGTTTGCAGGTAGGGAGGTAGAAACCATTCTCAGTTGAGAATGTCCTACCTCTATGTAGAGAATTGCCCAATTAGGTGTGTTAGTGTATCTGACATCTTCCTTTGGAGCCCTTGCTGTATTCATATCACAGATGGCTGAAAGAAACACTGTAGATTGTTCCAGCATTGAAGCCAGTGTTAAATGAGGGAGATCCTAGGAGTCTGTTGGATGCTTTAAGAAGTGTAGAATTATATACTGTGTTTGCTAATGAATAGAACAAGAAAAAGGTTGGCTCTGGTACATATTCTACTGTATATAAACAACAAAATGTGATAGGGAATAGATTTTAGAATAACCATAGTCATCATCTTTAAGTTTTCTATCTTCATTTTGTGTATTCTGGTAGTTTAATGTCACCTCAGTGGAATTCATTGCTTGATGGTGAACCTATAACACGATGTTTTGAATCCCTTTAATACCTCAACATTCTTCACTTGTGCTCAACTTGTAGAAAGAAATAATGATTCTTCACATTGAATTCTCAATTGATCATAAGCCTGTTGAAACTAGTATTGGTATTTTAGAAAGAGCAACAAAAGATACATCTCCCTTCTCTGATGTAGATAATAAGACATTTTATGATCCTGGTGTTCAGGAGAGGGTATCAGAAAATCAATATGAATAAATTCAAGTACACAGAGGATTCAACCCATTTGAAAATGTAGCAGATGGCAAAATGATAGTATGTATTATTAAATATTCTTTGTTTCACTCACATATAAATATAGGTGTATATAGAAAAGGTATCCTAGGTTTCTGATACATTTAGGCAGATGGTGATTGCTGGCTTTTTTGTTTTTACATTCTTTGTTGTTGTTTAGTATCTCGAGGCTTACAACTAAACTGAATTTGAAACTAAATACTGTCATTACAGAAGATTTTTTTCTGAGTTCTTCCAATTTCTCTGGGGACAAAATAATGGTTGCTTGAAGCAGTGGAGAAACAGTAATTAGGGCAAATAGTAATACTGTGCATGATTGAGGAAAATGTGAGGAGGGGGGAGAAAATGCAACAGACAGACTTGTTCAGCTTGTTACTAAGAAACCACATCAGCATTAAATACAGTGTGCTAATTGGCTATCCTGTTTCTGCCTGGGTACCAGCCTGGGCCTGCTACACAGCTGTTTCTGCTCTTTCTGGTTGCTAGGTAACTGCATCATTCCCCCTCCCGCTTTGTATTCTGGAGGGTAATTGGCTACTTCTGCTCCTGGTGTTGCTGCTGGGTACCAGTCTGGGCCTGCTGCTCTGCTGTTTTCCTGAGGGATTTAATGGGGGGAGGGGAGGAAGAGGGAGAGGAAGATATGCTGGCAATTAATGGAGCATAAGTGCAAATTCTACACAATGTCTGGCACCTGCGTCCCCTTGTCCTGCTTTCTCAACTAAATCCTTTTGCTATGAAAACACATTAGACTCTTGAAGTCTTTCTTTTCTCTGCTTGCCTTATGAATGTAGTTTAAAAGAAATAAGCCATTTGAAGATTTATCACATAAAGGATAGATTTGGTCTTCATAAGAAAAAACTGGCAGAGCATTAAACACCTGTATTTGATTTGGGCAGTAGTAGAATTTGCACAAACCCTAAAATTACTAATTTAATAACAAAAAAGCAGTTTTAATGTCTTAAGAATAGTACTACTTTATCTCTTACATGGATCAAATTCTTTTATAGTGCTTCTTCTTCATATACATAGTACAAAATAAAATGTACTAAAAACATCATGGGATTTTCCTACTGTTTTATTCACAATGAAAGAGTCAAAGGAAGCTTCTAGATCATTCCGACTTTCCATTGTGGGCTTTATTTGCCCAATGTGCATAGCATATGTACCCATGCTTTCAGATAATCCGGTGCATTTACATGGAATTAATGCATGTTTTGCACACCTTGGCTTTCTACAGCAAATGACCAAATGTTGGGCAAAATAAATGTGAAATTAATTTTGTAATTAAAAAAAACAGTTCAAAAAAGCAGTTACTTTCCAAATAGTTGTTATTTTCTGTTTTAAGGAGAAGTTTCCATTTCATCATCATTGAAATTCTCACTGGAAGTGTGAGGAGGAAGATTCTTCAGAAGTGAAGTCATGCTCCAAGGAGATTTCACTTTAAATGGTTTGAGAAAGTGAATGTAGATTGGGGCCTCTTGAACAGACAACTCCATTCCCCTGGGAAGGAGCTGTTTTATTGAGAAAACTCAGAGCATGTTGTGTGACTGTGCACAGAAATAGTTAGCAAAGGCAACTCTTATTTGACACTAATGGCTGGTGCTGGTTTCCCATACTAATGAGATCTACCATTCCCCTTTGAAAGTGAAGCAGGAAGAGCCCTATTCTGAGCTACAAGCCTTTCCACTGTAAGATAAGACCAGGCTCTGTGGAATCACTTCTGTTTAATATATCTTTAAAATTGGTGCAAGGTTGATGGAGAAAAGATTGCAGTGTTCCATAGATTTTTAAGGAAATCAACTAGCCATTAGTAGCATTCAAAGAGCGAGAGAAAAATGCTATGATGAGAGGGTAAGTACAGAATAGATATAGTGATAGTTCAGCTGTCTTTCTGTAAAAGAACCAGTGGTTAATCACTCATAAGTATTTGTCTACTAACAGACCTAGTCACTTCATTATGGGGAATCACCAGAAATTAGAATGTTCCTTTATCACTTGACAAGTTTTATAATCTGACTTGGGGTTGTGGTTTTTATTGTTAGAAGGTTTAGTCTTTGTTGACAGGAAATGGCCAGAATAACAAAATTTTGGGTGAGTCATAAATTTTCCCTATTTGATTTAAGCAGGATGTGGATTGAAAAGTTCAAATTAGTCCTGGGTATTTGTCTGGCCCAGCTTCACTCTTCCTTTACCTGTTGGTTGGATGTGGTTATGTATCCTCATTATGACTCTGGCAAGATCCAGGAAACTTAAGGTGGGAGTCTTTGAAGGCTGGCGTGGTCACAATTAATACCAGTGACAATTAAACATCAGCACATGCTTCTGAGCTCCCTCTCTTCATACCCTCTTGGAGAACAGATTTTTTTTTTCCTTTGGAAGTCTCCATGTTTAAAGCCATAACGAGAATACAGACATCCAAACAAGCATGTTTTGGAGGACAAGGAAAGGAGATATTCGCTGTGGCTGCTTCAACTATGCCTTCTCCTCATTCCCCAAACCAGACTTGCAAAATGTCACGACACACAAAGCTATTACCTATTGTCAACTCAGGTGACTCAGTTGACAAATCTGAAAAGAAGAATCTGCTGCTAGCATAGTATGGCTCTGTGGGAATCAGAAAAAGTGCCCCTGGCATGGGGCCGATGCAGCCCTGTGCTTAGAAACAGAGCTGGATTCTTCCCATGTTGGCCCTTTAGCTGTACTCTGTGTTCACACTCACACGACTGCCTGCCCACTAGGGCAGTGATCAAGTCATGCACACACCTTCCCTAACCCTAAAGAGCTGAGTTGAATGTCACACAATGGTTAGGGGGGTAGCTGCAGTACTAGGGTCTCCTTTCCATGACTAAAAAAAAAAAAAAAGGCTATTACATGTGGGTCAAACCTTGTAATGTAGTCATTCCCTCAAAATGTGAGGTCATTAGTTATTTAATACAGTGGTTCTCAACCAGGGGAGATTTTGGCTCCTAGGGGACATTTGGCCAAGTCTGGAGGCCTAATTCACTGTCATATCTGGGGGCAGGAGTGTCACCAGCATCTGGTGAATGGAGTGCAAGATGTTGCTAAGTATCCCACAGTGCACATGGCAGCCAGCGCCACAACAAAGAATCATGGCCTCAAGTGTTGACAGTGCCAAGGTGCAGTGACCCTGGCCTGACACAACCTCATCTGGCCTCGTCTTCTCTCTGAGTTACTCTGGACAACTTGTAAAATATTCCCTTATTTGTTTAAGACTACCAGCTGGGTTTTGCCTTGTGTTTTATGTTCTTCAGCAATATCGGCAAATAGGAATATTGTATAATTTATTTCTGTCACGACTTAGAAGATGTGCAGTCTTTCTTGTAGGATGTGAAGGAAATCACCCCACGTCTCCCAGATGCTTAGCTTTCTAGATTTAACTTTCTCAAGTACCCTCCCTCCCCTTTCGCTAAAGGTTCCTGACCTGTAATAATTTGAGATTTTGCTGAAACAGGGATTTGAATCAGATGAGCCACTAGGCTGGTATGTGGGAGGGAGGCGTTTTGCCAGGAAATAGGCCTAGCTGACCAGGCCCTAAGGATCTGCTTCACCATGTGGTATCATCATTCTCTACCTGTCCTCTCATGTACAGCAGCCACACTGATTTATAGCACTTGTTTTCTTGTTAATCAAAATGAAGATTAGTTCTTAGGGCAGAAATAAGAGGGATGTGTTTTCAGTGAGAAAATAGAACTTCTGTTAGAAAAAATGTATATCATACTGGTGTTTGCTACCTCAGTCATTTTCTGTTAGTCACTGTTCTGGTTCGCACCAACACCATGAGGGAAGTACTGGAAGCATTTTGAGTTCTTAGGGAGAAAGGTGCTATTTCAGGTAAAAGGATTTAAGTGGCATTATCTAACGGACACATCTTTTATGCCCTCATTTTGTCAAAAGATGTGAATTATGCATTGGCCCCTTTAGCTGCACTCACATGCATAGAAATAACATTGTCAGCCGTGCCTCCCCCAGATACGATGGACAACATGCTATTATAATTGTATGGCATTGTCCTTGCTGTTCGGAGATAATACTGCTGACATTATTCCTCTCATCCATGTGAATGTGGCTGTAGGGAGGACGTGACATCTGTGGCTTTCACACAGATCAGCTTATCCCTTGCCACTTGCCATTAGTGAGCTGGCCTCTGGGGTCATGGTAAGTGCCATGTTTTGGATCACAGTTGTTATCGGACCTTAGTTTTAGAGCCTGTAGGGAATTAGTAATATTTATCTTGATGACCTGAAGATACAATGGTTATTTAGCTAGTTCCCCAGAGCAGATGTGCTAAGGAAAGGGTAGACTGAGACATTGCTACTCAACTGGCTTTGATCCCAAGCCTGAGAATGGCTGTCTCCACTTTATTGTGTTACCCAAGTAAGCAATAATATCACTTATATCAACTTTTATGGCTTACTAAGGGCTTTCACATATAGCATTTCATTTAACCCTCATTTGCCTATGGGATAAATATTCTCATTATATCTGTTTTACAGATGAGGGAGCTGAGGCTCAAAGGGTGTTCAGAGTGATCACTGATGAACTATAGCAGAACTTATTCCTCTCTGTTTTTCCTTTAAAGATTAGTTATTTGGGGGGGGGACTGACAACACAGACTGTGAGTTAGTTTGGTTGTATTTATGGTTCAGGAAAATAAATGGCTTAATATTTATCATCCTACTTAACTCACACATATGCTAACACATGAGGTATTACCTTATTTGTCTAATATGACTACAACTTCAGAATAGCTAAGAAAACTAAATGAATGTCTTATATATTCTGTCTGTTTTGGTTGAACTTAGGAATCCTTGGCCTTAGTTGGTGTTTCCCTCTTTTAAAAAAGAAAGCTGGTGTGAAAGATGCAGACGAATGGAAGGTATTGATTATTGAAATGATATCTGAGTTATTGTATTTGCATATTGTAGAGAATTTGCGGCAAGAAATCGTAAATAGAAACTTTTCCCTGACCCCCTAAAAGAATGTGCCTTACTGTCCTCTTTTATTACAAAGCTGGAAAATTCAAAAGAAGTTGAAGGACTTTGTGGACGGATGGATCTTGGCATATAAGTTGTATGTTCCATTCTCCCTTGCGTCACATCTGTGCTAGGTGAATTCAAACACATTATTTCCATGCCTTTATTTCTGTTGCTAAACATGGAGTTAGAGATGATTCTCTTTGTTCTAGTTTATCCTCTCTACCCACTTTTTTTTTTTTGAGGATAGTTATGGATGAGTTGAATGTCTTAAGAAGAACCCTTTGTAGATACAGGAACTCTAAGTCCAGTAATGGACAGAAACTCCAACTTAAGGTGTGACTCTGCCATGTATGGTGGGCTCTCCTCTGTATTCAGAAATGCATACATTGAAGAATAGCTGCTTTCCAGTCTTTTGCCAGAAGTACTTAGCAAGAACCTCAGAAGGATGGGCATACTTGCATTGTCTTCTTGAGATCTGAAGAAAGGAAAAGCATTAATACCAGAAGGCAAATTCCTCAAAGGTGGAAGGATAGCACACATCACCCCAGGGCTCAGCCCTTAGGGGGATTTTTCTTTGCGTGGTTCTGTATTCCTGGGCATCTTTGTAGTTCTGAACATACTGCCCCTTTTTTATTTTACTGGCCAAGGAAACAACCATAATAAGTCATTACAATTGTTAGGGCCTATCTCATTTGATATTAATCTTTTGTCTGCTTTGAATTTGCTGCTAAGCCTTTAGATTAAATCTTTCTAACTCACTTGTATATCTTTTCTTCCCCATTCCTGCTGTCAGATCTTGAAGTTTTTCTGTGGCTTTTTTTGGTGCTCTTCTTTTACAAAAAGAATGTTCAATGAGCAAAGCCAGGGACAGGAAAGAATCCTTTTTGGCCAAGGAGAACTTTGTATGAGTCTTTCCCACGAGTGTCATCACATGAACTAGAAGGACCATAGGCACAAAGCTTATGGGATCAGTTACCACAAACTCACTGTTCACCATTTTTAAAAAATCTGTTGTGAGAAGAATAAAGCAATAATTAAAATTAATGGAACAGCTTTTGCTCTATTGAGGCGTTAAATCTTTGTGTAAACTCAATCACATTGTACCAACATAGATCTTTTCAGATGGCTGATTTACACAGGGAAGCCACTGAAGTTTTGAGGTCTCTGGGTCAAGGGCCCGTTTTGACTGGGTTTGAAAGGTCACCTGCTCATCTGTGTCTACGCTCTGCTGCAGAGGGCCAGGAGCTGTGTGTTTCTCTGCCCAATGCCACAGCACAAAGAAGAGCTGGCTGGTGTTTGGTAGATAGCAGTGTGTGACAAATGAAGCGAGGCTGCTGCATGCAGGGGCCATTGGGAACACTTGGGACCCTCTGGGGGCCAGGCAACGAGGCAGCTTGGATGTGGAGAGGACAGCAGTTATAAAATATAAATGTGTTTATTATTACACTGGGCCCATGCTATATAATTTTACACACACTCATATTTGTGATTTATGGCTGCAGTCCATATGGAGGAGAAGCTTGCTAATTTACCCAGATTGATAGGGAGGCCTCTGAAGATGCTCAGATTTGAAGGAGCCAGAACTGGGGAGCATGGTCTCCTAAAGCAACTCAAGGAAGGTGGGGGCGGGGACGGGTATGTCAGAGGCTTCCTTTGTTCATTTACTGTGATAAGCAGAGCTTCACTTTAATTATTCATGATAATGCTCGCCCTGGAATGGAAGGCACAGGCCTCCAACTTCATAGCAGCCATCAGGTGATGTTTGGTTCTCTGTGTGGTCAGCACTAAGACAGCTTGCCTTGCTCTGCGTGAGGTCTGTCATGCTTTCACCTGTGAGAGGTGAGAAGAGCTGGAGTTTCATTTACACCCACTGCCCTCTCTGGGGAACCCATATTGACTGGACTGAAAGGGAGGAAAAATGGCCAATTACAGCCTCCATTTCTGGAATGTTGTTTACAGAAGAATTCTTAGGCAGCCCCATGGTCCGACTTGAGTCATTTCACCAAATCTGTACAAGGTAGGCAGGGATTATGGGAAAATGGAGTCTAGAAGTGTATGGGGATACCCACCCAGTAAATTGGTCATGTGGAGCTGACTCCCAAGTGTAGATGTGACCCCAAAGTCTGTTCTAGAATATTGGGCTAGAATTTCTTAGGGAGGAAACCAAGAAAAAAAGTAGCACTAGAGCAGAGACTCCTCCCCTTCTCCCCCCATGGGCCCCATTTGCTGTGCTTTCAACCTATTTCCTGGTTTTAGCATCAGTTACCATCATCATTTCCGGCAGCATTCCAGAGTGTTTCTTGACTTGGCAGAATCTTGAGGTACTTGCTCTGGGAGCTTTCAGAAGGAAAGCACTTAGGAACAACATGCACTAATTCCATTGTCCCTAGGGCATCTATGATTCATGCCCCTTGCAGGGCAACTTCATGCAAACAGACTACTGCGACCCCAGGATACTTGATGAACCATAAATACTGGAGTCAGATGCTGAATGCCCCATGCCCCTGCATGTAGCAGAAGCTGGGAGGCAGCCCTGATGCACAGCATTCCAATCGATTGCCATAGATGCTGGGTACTGCTTTCTACAAGTTTTATGTCTATCCACTTCCCTCCACCTCTGCTGCTATGAGCGCTCAAGTCTGTGGTACATCTACTCCTTGCCATCTTCTGCTCCTTGTCCATTCTGCATCTGGTGATGTTTTCAAAGCTCAATTCTGATCATGTTATGCCTCTGCTTAAAATCTCCTCCTGCTTCCCAGGGTTTAGGCAAACACTCTACAATTTGAGTCCTGCCCCCCAGGTTTTAGTTTTTTTGCTTTTTTTTCAAATAGGGTCTCATGCCTTTTGCCCTGGATGGCTTTAGACCATGATTCTCCTATCTGCACTTCCCAAGTAGCTGGGATTACTGGCATGTACTACCACAACTGGCTTATTGTTAAGAGACAGTCTTTCCAACTTTTGCCCAGGTTGACCTCAAACTACAATCCACTTGTCTCTGACTACTCTACTTCCCATCTCCCAGGTAGCTGGAATTATAGGTGTTTGCCACCACACCCAGCCAGTGAAGTTCAAAATTTTAAGCATGACCTGTAAGAGTGCTTTCTGATAGAAAATTTTAAATTTCCTACCAGTCACAATTAAAAAGCAATTAATTGCACTTATTAATTAATTCTAATACTATATTTTATTTAACCCAATATATCCAAAATATCATTTCATTGTGTAGTGAAATGAACAATTATTAATGAGCTATTTAATGTTCTTTCCCCTTTGCTCTCTTTTCTTTCCATTTTGCAGACTTTGAAATCCTGGATGTTAATACGCTGAGAACACATCTCAATTCAGATGGCTCATATTTCAATTGCTCAGGAGCCACCTGTGCTAGTGGCTCTCAGACTGGATGGTGCAGGTCTGTTTGTCTGGCACAGACTGGCCCCTGCCTATTCTCCAGTTGCATTATGTCTTTGTCTCCCTGCAGGGCACACAGTCTGAGCTTGCTTTTTGCCCAGCTTCTGGGCCAGAGCTGGGAGAGGATGGGAGCCAGATCTCATACCTGCTGAAGAGTTGGAGTAAATATCCCAGTGCAGAGCCATTGTCACTCTGCCTTCTGCAGGGCGTCCAGGCATCCCAGGTGTGGGTGAAGAATGAGGCCCTGCTTTGCCAGTGGCCTTGGGGGGGGGGGTTCCATTTTTGGTTTATCTGGAACTGTGTCAGGTGACACAGACATTTTTTGAGAAGGCAGAAATGGGAAACACTGATTAAGTCTTATCTGAGAAAAATGGGCTGCCTACCCACACTACTGTCCTATAGCAAGCAGTACTGTTCCTTAAGCTAAAGATGGATCTCAGACCCTGGAGGTGGGGCTCCTAGTCTCTGGAGGTTACATCTCTTCACTTATTCATGTTTTAAAAATTACAGCAGCTATTATATGGTAAATCTAAATAGTTCCACTGTAACATTTGTTTTATCAGAACATATTTCCAAAGGAAATGTAAGCATGTATTCTATATTAATTTTTGGCACTTGAGAAAGAGGCTGTGAGGTACACACACCATATTTTAGTGGTATTTTGAGTTAAGCATGAGGACTCTAAAGGTGAGATTGCCTTGGTTTAAAAAAATGTGAGTGGTTTAATTTCTCTGACCCCCAGTTTTCTCATCTAGAAGACAGAGGGACGGGGACAGCCTGTGTCTCGTGGGGCTATTGAGAGGATGAAAGGACAGAGTATATCTAATGTCTATAGTGTCCTGCATGTAGTAAGTGCTAATAAAGATCACCCTACCTTCCATTTTCCAATTCCATCCATTGGAAAGGCTTGGGATTGGGCATGAGTTTTAGGTCTGGGTGATCATTCAAGTTGTTTTGTTTGCAGAAATACATTTGTTATCAAGCTTTTTTATGTATAACATTTTGTACCTCTCTCCCACACGTAGTTTCTTATTGTATGTATATCTATGTGAGGAGGAAAAAATATAGACATCTCATCAGAGTTCAATTCTGCCACCCATGCATGCTATAGAAAAAGGTAAGTGCAGTAGGGCATGGTGGTACATACCTCTAATCCCAGAAGCCGGAGGATCTCAAGTTTGAGGCCAGCCTGGGCTATATAGTGAGTTTAAGGCCAGCTTGGGCTACATACTAAGACTCTGTCTCAAAAGAACAGGAGGAAGGGAGGGAGGGAGGGAGGAATGGAGGGTGGAAGAAAGGAAGGAAGGAAAAAATAAAGTAAAAGCCAGTCCCATTTCAGTGGATGAGATACATGCTGTGGAGAGACACACACACCATATTTTAGTGGTATTTTGGGTTATTTTTGTACATGCCTGTGGAGGTTGAACTATTTGGTTCAAATCCTTTGGCTTTTTAATCAGTAATACATGGAAAATTTTGGAGTTGAGGCATGAGTTTAACCTCTGATTGTTAAATGAAACACCACCTTCCTGCTGGTCTCTAGCCATCTTAACCTGAAGCACATGATTGTAGGTCTTTCATTCCCCAGGAAGGTGTCCTGGGTACTGAGTGCTGATGTTAGCCATGCTGCATAAAGAAGGGTTCTCATGTGGAGAATTTTAATGATCATCTTGCCTTTATAGTACTTTGTAATATATTAAGCACTTACACAGAAATTATCTCTTTTCACACTTCACAATAGGTTTGCAGGGCTGATGCCAAGGAAGGGATTAGCTCTATTTTGATGAGGAAGAAAAATGGACTGAGATTCAGAGTGTGCAACTCTCCTAAAAGCATGTAGTAATTGTCAAAGCTGTGCTAGAACCCAAGCCTCCTGATGAAGGTGTATGTGTGTGTTCCACTAAACTTGACTTGCATACAAGATATCATTTATGGGAGCCCTGGTAACCTTTCTAAAGAAAATAAGGGGTTGAGATGTGAAATAATTTTTATGTTGCAAGTATGATCATTGGGACATTAGACTGACCTTTGAATTCATTAAATCATAATTGCAGCGTTTGTGTGAGAAACCCAAACTAACAGAAGCCTAAAGATGTAAGATATTCTTTTCTCTTTTATATGAAGTCTAGGCCCTTAGATAGCTCTGCTCCGATGAGCTGTCAGAAGCTCAGTCTCCTCTTTCTCCTGTTGTTCTCTATCCCTAGGGTTTCCATCCCTAGAAATGGCCCGTCCGTGTCTGTACATTTCAAGATGGCTTCCACCAGTCCTGCTTTCTAGGAACCTACTTTTCATGCAGCTGATTTGAAAGTGGGAAGGGGAGGGGATGCCCCAACCTTTAAAAAGTACAGCTTGAAATTGCACTTGTCACTTCCACTCATATCTCATCAGCCACAACTTAGTCATATGTCAAGCAACTGCAAAGGAGCTGAGAAATTCAGTCTTTAGTCTGGGTTATCATGAGCGCAACTAAATGTAGGGGCACTCTTCCTGCAGAAAACAGCACAGGCAACAACTGGCAGTTGGCAGTAGGCTTTTGGTCTTCATAATCATTCCTTTGTACCCTGATACGCAGACTTCTTAATGTAAAATGCTTTGGTTGACATGGCGAGGGGAACATTCTAGTACATTCTAGGTTGTGGTGCATTGCAGAATTAATAAGTGCATGAAAGCAAGGTTCCTGTGGAATGGCAGAAGTTCTGAATAGAAACCTAATACAAGTTTTGCATTTGCATCATTGTGGGTTTAGCACAGACAAAATTCAGGCTGGTTGAGTTTAGGGCTACATGGTCTGGCAGACTGAGGGTCTTTCTACATATGTGGGTGTCACTCTTTTTGTTCTGAGTTGTTTGCAGATTTTCAGAGAAGAGGAAGTCCATGTATATTAATGTAGATGCCGGGGGGTGGCTCTGATCATCCTGCTTCCTTCCTGATGACTCCTGTAGAAAGCAGCAATTAGAGACGTGTACAGATTTAGGGGACAGTGCTTGAAGAAAGGGCACAAGAAGCCCAGTCTGCATGCATGTTCCTTCAGCGAGGTTAGTAGAGGGCCTTTGGGAGTTCTCCAGCCTTCTAAGTCTTGGGAACATGAAGTGAGTAAAGCCCACCCTTTTGCCCTTGCAGTGTTGGTTTGGTTTGGTTCCACTGTCGCATGTAAACAATTCCTCTGAATAAGTCTGCTGCAGACCAAGTCACCCGAGCAGAAGGCAGTCACTTCAGGAAGCACTAGGACCCAGATACACAGATGTAGGCAGACCTGGTCTCTGGCTCCAAGGCAGTGAGTCTCTCAAGGGGAGAGTTTGTCATAGAGGCCCCTTGGTCTGGCCGTTACCACTCCTCTATCCATTCTTAGATTCACCCTTCAACTCCATGACAGTAAACCACTGCCTCTCGTCCCTGGGTCCTTACTATTTTCTTTTTTAAAATTTCCCTCTTTCCTTCCTTCCTTCCTCCCTCCTTCTCTCCCTCCCTTCCTTTCATTTTTTTTTTTTTTTTGCAGTACTGGGGATTGAATTTAAGGCCTTGTGCTTGCTAGGCAAGGTACTCTACCATTTGAGCCATGCCCCAGCCTTTTTTGGCTTTAATTATTTTTCAGGTAGGGTCTCTCACTTTTTGCCTGGGCTGGTTTGGACTGCGATCCTTCTACTTATGCCTTGAGCATAGCTAAGATCATTGTGTGTACCACCAAGTCTAGCTTATTTGTTGAGATGCAGGTCTCACTAACCTTTTGCCCGGGCAGGCCTTCAACCACGATCCTCCTATCTTTGCATTGCATGTAGCTGGGATTATACAGGTGAGCCACCATGCCTAGCCCCTCCCTTGGCCTTTTCACATGCTGGTCCTTCTCCCTGAAACATACACTGCCCTTGTCCTGGACATCCTTCAAGAATCAGGGAGAGTCTGAGCTTCCCTGGGACACCTGCCCTGATGGTTCCACTAAGTTTAGGGATTCTTTCCCTCATGTGTGCATGCACACATTTATTACACATTGGACCCTGTGTGGATTATGTGCAAGCCCGGTGCTTTCCCACCTGGAGTGTCTTTAATGCAGTGGCCCTTTGCTTTTTGTTTTATCTTTAGCAGTGCCACTGGTTGGTACATAGTAGAGCCGACAGGTAATGCTGGTAGACAGGTTGTGTCACACTGAAGAGACTACTTTCCCTGTCACTGAATGAGACTAGAAGTCCATGTGTTGGACTTGGCATGCTCTGCATGGACAGAGAGAACTTTTCTGGAGATGATGACTGCTAGGGTTTATGAATCTGGAGTCAAGACGATAACAAAGCTTTCTGTACTATTGGATTTTGATTGATCACTGATCTATTTGCAGATGTCACACTGAGTACATAGAGTGTGCTGGGCCTATGCTAGACTCTGTGTGGTTACAGAGGCAGATAAAGAAACATGTAGCCCAGTGCCTAGACACACATCAGGTGCTTACTTAGTATTTATTGAGTTGTAGGTATAAGTGTCCCGTTATCAATGCACTTTCTATCTGTGGATGGGGGAAATCAGAGCAGGAAATCAAGGCACCAAAAGATAAATATCTATAAGAAGTAGTACATATGTAACCAAAGAGTGAAAGGTAGATAAAGCTATGGTTTTCTGAGAAGATAAAAATATTTGGGAGGGGGTGACGTGGAAGACAGTCACCCTATGAGTAGATGATAGCCGGGTACATGGGAAAGGTTGGTGAGAGATGTTTAGGGATGGTGGAGAGTAGAGGGCTTGCATAAGGTGCAGTGGGTGACAGCGTAGAGAATTTAGTGACATGGCTTCATGGACATCTTTTCCTCAGTACACAGGCACTGGTATGTAGAGAATATCTGTTCTACATTATCATTTGTCAAAGTAAGAAATTTAAGATTTTCACTGAGTCTGGTAGTGCATGTCTATAATCCAGGCCCTTGAGAGGCTGAGGCAGATGATCATGAGTTTGAGGTCAGCCTAGGTACGTAGCAAAACCCTGTTTCAAAAAAAAATTAAGAAATTAAGATTTCTTTTTGGGTTACTTTTCTCAGACTTTATACTTGGATAAGGTACACATTTGGGTTGCTTTAGTCAATGGGGAAATTCAATCTCTGGGAAGAAAAATGTTCGATTTTCTTAGAAGAGAATTTTGCAGACTATTGATGTTTTAAACCTTCACTAATTTTATATTTGCCTCTAAAAATGACTAGGGACCTGGATCCACACCTATTCAACTTGGGTAGCAGCTCATCCACAGAAGGAATCTGCCCTCCATTATCTGGATATAGATTGTCCAATTGGGGCCTCTTCAAACTGATAGAATCACCGTTTTTGATTTTTTTTATTTTAGGACACATTGTCTTATGAACCACTGATATGCTTAGGCTTCTTCCCCACCATATGCATTTGTAGAATCGGGGAACAACAATTTATGTTTTCATGAGCTCAATGAAAACAAACTCAGGTGCTGAAGGCAGTCATTTTACAGCTTCCAAAAGCAGATCTTAGGTGGGTTTTGGTTTATCCTCCCCTGAGGGTTTTTTTATATCCTCAGTCTCTTTTCATACATATCACATATGCAACAGAAAGCTCACTTTTCATCTTAATAGTCAATGGTTCAGACTTCCATTATTTAACTTTTAGTTAGAAAACATTCAGTATATCCATGACAATAAATTAGACAAGGTGCCATTATCAGCTAAACGTGCTAGTTCATGACAACCATGGGTCCTTGATCTGATGAGACTTGTTTTACTCCCCCCTCCCCTCTCCCTGTACTTGTCCTCCTCATCCTTCCATTTTGCATGATTTCCAGGTACCCAGTCTTCTCAAAGACCCAAAGACCTCTCCAGGAGGGTATCCCATAAGCCTACCCTGCCTCAAAGCTGTGTGCTCCATTATTCTTTTTATTACTACCAACCTTCATATAAGACAAATAAACCCTTGCTATACTCATTGAATTTACACATCTAAGTTGCCAGCCTATGAACTTGATTGGCTTATTAGGGAAAAGTTCTTTTTCTGTGTTGGTTTACTTCTAAAGCGTGCGTACCATAGTGATTTGGTCATTTCCAGGCAGGCTTGGTGATGCCTTTCATGTAACCATGCTTTGAGAATGGTATTTTTAAATGACTTAAAAATTAATAGTTTGGCCTTTGTTGTAGTAAAAACCTGTGCTACAGTCCTTTGCATTAAGGATATTTTTACATTTGAAAGCAAAACCAAAGATTGATCAAAGGTGAGTTTAAAATTCATATTTTTACCAATCAAATTCCTACCTAAATCTATCAAATTGAATTGTGGGAACTTGACTTATAGAATATTAACTTTGAGTACTAAGTGGCTTTAGGAACAACCTGAAAATTAATTTCAAATAAGTTTTCATGGTAAAGTTGTCAATTCAAAAGAAAATAGATGAATGTCTTAATGACTTTTGCTTCAAATTTTACATGTACCTGGCTTGTAATTTTACTGTAACTGATGATCACCAATTTAATTTCCAAGCAACATTAAACTTTCATTGGGTTAATTGCCAAAAAAAATGATAAAAATAATTTAAATTTTTTTAAGTGAACTTGAATCCACAATAAAGAGAATAAAAACAAAACAAGAAAAACACTTTAAAAATAGCCTAATGCTAAAAAGAAATGTAACTATCCTCAAATGTTGTGCTTACCTATTTAAAAAGTTGAAAACCTATAGCTTCAGGTGTGAGTGTTGTCAAAAGTCAAAATTCATGAGTTTACAGTATTGTCAGAATAACAGTAATATGTAAAGAAGTGTAAGGTTTTGTTTTGTTTTGCTGGAGGGTATTGTATTAATTGGTTGGGCTTTGCTCAGCCACACTGGAAAATATTAAAATACCTGCATACATTTTAACTAAACAAAGAAGAAATTTGACTGAGAAATCTATGGCAATCTTTGGCTTATGGAAGCATGGTATGGTTTCTAAAAGCACATGTATCAGAACCACAGGTTGTATACATTGCAAAGGCTTTTTATTTTTCAGCAACTGAACTTATTTCCACATATGGGTTGGTTACTAATTTTCATGACCAACCCAGTTTTCCTCCAGCATTTCAAGTATATTCACCAAGACTCTAATACTTTGTCCCCAGACATTTAGAAAAAATTCAGCTGTTAAAAATGGAACGTGGCCCCAAAGGATTTATTTCATTCTGTGTATTTCCCTGGCTACACTGTGCCAGGCAGGGTGGACCTAAGATGTGACTTGGTGTACTGCTCAGGTTCTAGTTTAAGTCACATGGAGAAGCCCTTGTGCCCTTGCCCTGCACGAACAGATGACAAGGAGTCTGCACACACCACACTCTCTGACCTTTTGATATTGCTGCCATCATATCAGCGCCTATCATTATGCTAGCACTTGACACATAACTGACTGTCACTCTCACATACTGGGCTCCTTCCAATCTTCATGACCACAAGGGAAGCAGGACAGATCTTTTTTTAAAATTTTTCTCCACACAATTAAGAACCATAAGTCTTAAAGAAGGCAGCTGACTCTACGAGGCTACATTGCTATTATGTGGGAAAGCCAGAGCTAGAATATTCTGTTTCAATGACTAGTCCATTTTTTCCTCCACTGGAGCAATGGTTCTTGAAGTGTGGTCTCTGGGCCAGCAGCATCAGCATCATGTGGGGATTTGCTAGAAATGCAGTGAAGCAGAGCTAGTGAATAGTTATGCAGGGTGAGTCCCGTTTGTTCTAAACCTTTCAGAGGTTTTAAGGCAAGCTGCAGTGTGAGAACCACCATCCTAGGAGACTGCATATGGCAAGAAAGGTGGCTATAGGAAATACAAACTATTTATATAGAGAAATTACTTTGGTTTTCATATGTATGCATATATATGTATATATATGAAGATATATGTGTATATATGTGTATATATGTATATGTAGGTATAACTTAGAGTACTATAGGAGCATACTATGTAGAAATGTAGTATTCTCTGTGGATAAAATGGAGAACAGGTCAAAGGTGGCTTCTTACCTCATGAAATTTATACTATTACAAGGGAGAGAGTTTCCAACCATCTCTGGGGGTGGGATGCGGAGATCAGAGTCCTCTTTGAGCTTTTTAGCTTAATGACCACTTCCTAAATGTCCAAGCTCTTCTGCTTTCAGGGTGTTTGCACATGCTACTCTTTAAACTTGCAAAGTTTTCTTCTCTCTGCACCTAGTTGCTACCTTCTCCTTCCTAACTCAGCATGAGCACCACTTCCACAGGTTCCTGATCTCATGCACAGAGAGTGTACAGATGGATTTTGACATCTGGAAGAGATGGGAGCCAAGAATCTGCACTTTAGCAGGTGCCTCAGGTCATCTGGATGCAGCAACAAGGAGAGAAGTCCTCATAACTGTGATGGGCTGATGTTCAGTGGAACAGCCGGGGCCCTGCAGATAGTCAGGCTAGAGTGCTGACAACAAAAGGGAAGGGGTGGAGAGTAGAGAGCCTGCAAAGGTGGAGCTAATGGATTTGGTTACTCAGTGTTTTCTCCCCTAGCCTCTCACTGTGAAGAATTGCTCTGAGATTCTGAGTATGGGAGACTGCTTTTCCCATGGGTGGGAATGTGGACATGGGAATACTAGATACTGGTCATGGGTGAAACCATGGGGAAGATAAGTCGAACTTGACTCACAACTTTTGCAAAGAAATGCATTTTAACCTGATGCTGTCCAGAACAGAAATATATGCTAGCCACACATGTAATTTTAATTTTTTTACTTTTAATATTTACCTAAACCAACATATGCAAAATATGGTCATTTCAACATGCTAAATTTTCAGTGGTGAAAGTTAAAAGCAATCCTACCAAGAGTACAGATTATGTTTACACTGCTTCAGTTTTTTAAATTTTAATTAAAAGTTCAATTCTGCAGTTCTCATAGCAACATTTCAAGAGCTCATAGCCACATAGGCCTTGTGCCTACTGAATTGGACAGCACAGTTATCGGTAGCCATGGATTTACTCAAATCTTCTCTCACTTCTCCATATTCTGGAGTAGAAACTGCACCTCATTGAGGATATGGTTTAAATTTTGGATTATAGATTTTTGAAGAACCATTCTAAGGTCATGAGCCAGCTGTCTGGTATTAAGCTAACCTGGGCCAGCCATTGCTTTATAGTTGTTTTAAGAATACTGTTAAAAATGGGGTGTTTGTCTGCCCTGAAAAATGACTGATGCTCTGTGTAAATGCAGTAGCTCTAGGAAGCCTTGAGTGAGCAAGTAATGGATGAATGAAAAATCAACATGGACATAAGTTAATGCTTACACATTTTATTTTATGTAGTAGCTACCACAAATGGTTTTGCAGTTCTGGAAAGTAAAACCTTTGTCTGATTTTCCATCAGTCAGCTAAGTCAAAAACTTAAGAAAAAAGAAAATTTTTAAGATTCAGGTGGAATCCAAGAGAAACTCAGGCAATTTTCCTGAACAGAGCCAGTTAATAACTTGGTATTGGGATTTTTTAGTTGTAGCACCTACAATTACCAGGCTACAAGTGATGCGTACTGGTTACTCTGTTTCCAGTGTTAAGAAAGCTTAGTGACATTTTCTCTTTACAATGGCTTATTCCCCCAGGTGGCTTAAATTCTCTAGTGCTGCTGTGATGTGAAAGCAATTGGTGGGTCATTGCTGATTTTCTCTGGATGTAGTGGGGGCCATATGAACCTCTTATGAAGTAAGAGGTTCCTTCCTCCTTCTTCTCCTTCTTCCTCCTTCTTTCCAGTTTGCATTTCTATTTTCTGAGCTGAGAAATTTCCCAGACCTTAAAACAAGTCCTGAAGAGACTAGAATATGGACATCCCAGATATCTACTAACTATAGTTAAAAAAAAAAAAAGGTAAAATTAGTTTTAACAGAAATCTAGGCATGTCAGAGTCCTAGTCTTTTTAGGACTTGAATTATTTTGAAATTTTGCAGCTTGGGAAATGCATGTAGAGAATTTGCATTTACAACATTTGTTTCCAAGGACCTTTAAACCTCTAATGCAAGATTCTGCCATGTGCCCATATTTTATGCCACAGACTGTATCTTAAAGGTAATTTTATAGCACAGTACATTTGACTTATCACTGGTGTTCTCCAGTGCAGCTTCGGAGAGAACCTTTACAAATGAGTTTCATAAAATGACGCACTTTACTTCCAGAGGGAATTTTACTTAGGAGGCTGAGGTCCTAGGGGTGAGGTCCACGAGAAAGGCTTTCAAGATCTCCCTTTTTTAGACACTGAGAGATAGGGAAAACTGGAAGCTATCTTTGATAGTGAAGAAATATTTCCTTATAGAAGACCACATTTTAGTTCCTATAGAAGAGGAATGTCAGATTTAAATAACCAAGCAAATATTTCTACTCTTTAAGCCAGTTCGATCAATTGACAGAAAGAGAGTCAGAATCACACAGGCCATCCTGTCCCTCTGTGTGGACTCTAGTTTTTCTTGAAAATCAGGATGGGTTTTTAAATTAATTCCATGTAATCAACAGGACTAATACAGCCACTGCTTTGGAGCTGTTGGTATCACTGTGAACAAAATGGATGCCTGCCTGAAGCTGATGGTCTGGAGGAAGCTGACAACAATACACTCAACAATGCAGGCTAACCTCAAAGTGACAAAGTGACACCATCTGATTTTTGTTTTGTTTTGTTTTTTCAGACAGGGTCTGTCTATGTAGCCCATGTGGGGCCTTGAACTCAAGATTCCCCAGCCTCAGCTTTCCAAATGCTGGGATTGCAGGTGTGTATCAGCACACCCAGGCAGAATCTGCTTTTATAAGTGATAGTGAGGGTAGGATTCTCTAAGGAGGAGACGTTTAGGTAGAGACCGAGACACAGAATGATATGAAGCAGCAAGAGTGGTCCAGACAGAGGAGGAGTAAGTATCAAGGCCCTGAGGTGGCAGCATGTGATGTAGGGCACAGCAGTGTGATGACTCCGGGAGGGGAGGGGAAGTAGATGAGATTGGAAAGGTAGCCAGAAGCCAGGCCATGCAGACCATGCTGTGGAGAGCGAAAGGAAACCACTTACACTTTTTTTTTCATCTTAATCTTTTTGGGTTGTGAATTTTTTGGCAGTCTGGTGGGACCTTCTGGAACCTTTTACAGAGTAATGTTTCAAATGCATAAAATAAAATCTACGGAATGTCAAAGAAACCAACTGTATGGATATATAATATATGAAGGTCCCCTGAAAGGGACACACATGCTGTGATTTCCATTTTCAAAGTCTTCTCTGATTGTTCTGGGGAGAGTAGACGGTGGGCACCAAGAATGGAAGTGCCCAGCTCAGTGAGCTGGGGCTGGGAGCAAAGCTGTTTCTATTTATCCTGTGAGGCACTGGCCTTAGAGGCAGGCTTGTGCAACAGTCTTTTTGAGTACAAGAAGAAAAGTGTATAACTTCTATTTACGTTCAATTTGTGATCTCTGTGAATGCAAGACGATGTATAACTTCTATTCATATTTAATTTGCTCTCATTCTTTTCCATTGCTCTGTTGAATGCATGTTTTACAATATCCTAATATGTTAGGACTTTAGTACATTTATATAATTCATGAATAAATCTACATATATTGGAGGTGCTTGCTCAGAAAGTATTTATGGTGGTGTTGTTTGATCCATTGAATCTGATGATCACAACTTAGAGAGTGTCCCTGTAAAAAAACTGCAAAAATGTCACATTGGTTTAGACCACACTCCATTTCAGGACCATTTTATGGGGGTGCTGAATTCTTGCCATGATTCAGCCTCACTAATGTCAGCTGTGTTTCTCAAGCACCCTTACCTCTTCTTAAGAGCCCTCATCTGGCTGTAAATCTATTTACACCTGATTAGACTTACTGTCACCTCTGAGGTGGCATGTACTCCTCAAGGAATAAGTTTCCTGAGGTTGTTGCCAGGTGGGAAAAGTGGCTCTTGATATTCACCCTAAAATCCTGGGGATTCTGAAGAAAGCCCTTTTTAGCACTGTGAGCTGAGTGTGCCACCTTGGGCCTTACTGCCCTCTGTGATGTGCTCACCTTCGTCTAATGCATGCATCCATTCCAGACTAGGGTCCTAATGTTTTAAGTGTCTCTTACCTGCCTGTCTCAGACAAAACTCTCCTGGACATTTTCCTTCACTCTTGAGGGGCAGTGAGCCTAGTGGTATGGACACTCCAGGTGCAACACACAGCATAGTGCTATGCAGGGGTGTGACATTTTCTGTTTTATACCCAGAAAGAGTGTCTGGAGTGAAGGAGGAAGAAAGGGAGGGTGAAGAAGAAGAGTTGATTTTGCAGGAAACCTACTTCAGTTACAGCAGAACTGCCACCATTCCCCTGACCACCATACAGAAAGTATTTCTTCCTTTTCTTCTCTAACTAAAGAAATTCTTTTATAAAGGAAGAAACTCAAACTTCTTATGAAATGAGCAAAACAGCCTTCAGGTAGGCTATTAAGATGAAACCAGTGCCTTGTGGCTAGAGGTGAGTCCAGTCCTCAAATCAAGCCTGGCGGCATTGGGGTCTTGGGAGAGGCTATCTTGGCCATGCTGAAAGAATTTCACATATCTGCCTCACCAGTAGAAAGTAGTAATGAAATTGAATACAGACCTGGAACTGTGGCCCCGCATCCAGAACCCTAAATATGTCAGCATACTCACAACTCTGTGGCTTTTTCTGTTCTCTGATCTCTGAACTCTGTTTCAGGCACTGCTCCTTCATTTGGCTGAGTTCTTGTTTGACTATTTAAATTTCTTAATTAGTGGGTATTTGCAGAAATGGTAACCTGAAGATAAACTGATTAGATATTGAAAAAAGAGCTTGATAAATCACTGTAATATAACTTAAGTATCAGGGCACAGAGGGACCTGTCCTTTACATTATTCTATATAGCACCTGACCACAGCAGAAAGCAGTGCTGGTATATAACATTCCGAACCACATCTGGCTACCTGCAGTTTCTCTACACAGTGGTCGCAGGGACACAGCCACTAGGAGGACACTGAAATTGTTTCTGGGTAGGATAGTTGAGGTGTGCTGTGCCAGCTAATGGTGAGCATCTGCACAATTTTCTGGGAAGTAACTAAAACCTTGATGCTATTTGTGAAAGAAAAACTAGTTAAAAGAATTTAGCAAAAGGGAAGACAGATAGCATGGAATGAGGGAAAAAATGCTCAGAGACATCCAGTTCCGTCTTCTTTATGCTTCTGTCCTTCCCTTGCCCTTCAGAATGTGGCTACCTTTGATGGATGGGTCAGTTTGATTGTGGGATTGATTTGGGGGACTGAATATCTTGACTTGTGGCTGTTGAATTTCATGGGATTTTCTACGTGCCTTGTTGCATTTTGTGTATGTTTGATCCCTGGGTGCCAGAAAACTCTACTTTTACTTTCTTTGAAGGTCCTTTTGGGTGTGGAGGACATTTTGAATTTCTGAAAACATAGGCACCCCATTTTCCTTATTTATTTATGCATTCATTCATTCACTTATTAATTCATTTGATGTGCTAGATCTCACTTGAAAGAACAGTGATCATTACAATGCCTTGTAATGATCAGTGGCATTGAGCAAATGATGTCAGATGTATCTCTTAAAGAGGGCTTTGGAGTCTCTTGCTTCTCTTTCAGAATAGACCTAAAGAACACTTCATTTTTCAGGTCTATTATTCTCCCATATACTGAGAAAATATTAAAAACTTAAAATGGCTCCCTGTTTCCCAATGTTTAAGCTGACCAGAGTGGCTCCAGACTTGGATGTGTAGAGCTATGAACTCTGAAAGTTTTTATTTGACAGCTAATTAGACCTTTCACCATAGCAGCCCCTGCAAACACGTGGAGGAAAGGTAATTGTAATTCATTGAATATCTTCTGGGTGCCAGGATCAAGAAATAGGACTTATGAATGACAACTCATTTCAAAATCATAATAAATATGTTTATTAATAAGCTCACCCCCATTTCACAGATAAAGCCAATGAGGTCTAGCATCTATAATGAATTCAGCAAAGTTCCAAGTGTGCTGATTCCCAAGTTTATGGGACACCTCCACTCAGCTGCCTTCTCTGTAGCGGGTGCATCTTTTCTGTACTTTTGGCTTTAATTAGCCAGAAGGTGAACTTTTAACACTGTCCAGTGTTTCATTCTATTCTCTGACTTCCAAAAATGAATGGGTTTCCTCCTGGGCTTCCAACCCTCCTTCATGGTCTCTTGGTTTCCTTAAAAAAAGAAATTCCTGTGTGTCTCATTCCCTTCTCTTATAGGTCTTACAGAGCAGTAGCTCACTAGGGCACTGATTTAATGAAATAAAAAAATTTCACGCATGTTTGGCTTGATTCTCGGTGATACAAATAGAGAATTGTGAATGCTTTGTAGTCAAGTTTAAAGGGAAGGGAAAGGCAAAAAGAAAAAGTAGGTCATGTACAGTAACTGGGTAATATTTTCTTAAGGGCTGCATAGTGAAGATTTAGCCATTGAAAATGGAGAAATAATGGTACATCCATTGCATGTCTGTATCCTAAAGTTAGATACTTCATAACATTTGCCAGTTACATGACTGTCATATGTACCAGCCACTGTTAATATGTAATTTGTATGTATATTGATTTGTCTAAATGTTTCAACATAGTATTGCTGTCTCTGAGAAAATAGAGGCACAGAGAGGTTTGTTAACTTGCCCAGGGTTAGACACTTGGCCAAGGTCATCCAACCTTGCTCACAGTTAGACATTTGGGATGGAAGTAGAAGCTGAGCCCAGAAAGGTTGGCTTCAGAGCTCTTGACCACTGTGCTAACCTTCCTTTCAGTGACTAGAGCTAAATTTCCTGACTTTGTGAGGTTTTACAGATTATTTTTCTTCTTAATTAAGACCAGCCCACCATACAATTGAAAAGGTAAATATTTGTTATGTTTGGTGACAGATGTGATGAGTTAAAAGGAAAAAAAAAGGTATAAGACAAAGTCATGAAGTTTCTCTTATATATTCCTCCATCTGAATTTACTCTATGAAAAGGTCACTTGAGCACAGCGCTCGAATTTAATGCTTCTAAGCAGTTTCCCTGTGGCTAAAACTTGCTCTTCAAATTGACTTCTAATATATTTTGGAATAATGTATGTTGCTAACATGAATGTTCTAGTCATTAAGTTATGGCCTTCCTAATTAGGACTTCTACGAGTTTTTCCCTAAGTGCCAGGAATTGGCAAATAATTTTCATTTTACTTCAAGTTGTAGCCCTTCTCCTTGACTGTCCATCCACTCACATTTACTGGAAGGAACAGTGGTTCCTTCTCCTTCAGGAGAGAGACCTGAGCTATTTCTCTTGTCAGTCAGCTACTTGCCTAAGGTTTGTGGTAGAAGGGGGTCAGGGAGGGAGGAGACTAAAAAGCCTGAAATGGTAAATTACTGTAGGTTCTTGAGAAAAATAGAATTAGAAGCATTTGTGGTTCAGATGAAAATAGCACATTTCCTTTCTGCTTGGACTGTGGGGGTCAAAGTACTCTGGGGAATAGAAAATAAATAAAAATTGATCCCTTAACAGGGAAATGCTCTGACTCTGGAAACTAAAATGACAGCTCCAGAGTTGAGGATCTTGTGAAGCCATATTTGAAGGTTAAAAAAAACAAAACAAAACACTAGAAGTCTTTTAAAAGTGTCATACTGTGTTAGGAAATCTGGTCTTAAGAATGATTTAAGCAGCCCTTTTCTGAGACCAACCACCAGGCAGCAGAACTTGATCAGATGTGAGATATTTTGTTGTTGACCTTGGTTCTTTCATGTCTCCTGCAGGTGAGAAGCCTTATAAGTGCTCATGGGAAGGATGTGAGTGGCGTTTTGCACGGAGTGATGAGCTCACAAGGCACTACAGGAAACACACAGGTGCAAAGCCCTTTAAATGCAACCACTGCGACAGGTAAGGGGATTTAGAAGCTGCTGGGCTAGGGAGGGGAAATGGTGACATGGGTTGGATGTGCTCTTGGATTTGTCACAAGCCTGTCTTACAGATACTTGGGCCTGGGAATGCCTTTTACTTCTCCACTAGGAAAACCAGTGTGAAAGTATGCAAGAGGTGGTATGAATTTGTGGTTCAGTTACACAAGCATTTACTGAATAATAGCTGTTTCCCAGTGTTAGTCACTGGGTATCAATAAGACATACTTCCTACCCTCAGGGAGATGATGCAGCAGATACCTTAATAGGAAAAGTAATAGGGTAGAAGATGCTCACCTGTAGCTGCTCTCTTCTGATCTTTTTATTAGTATCAATATTGCTTTCCCTCATCCCTGGTAATAAGAAAAAATGGAAAGTTTGCTTAATGGAAGGAAAGTTAGTTTATAAAGTTTTTCTCTGAAGTGTTATCAGAAATGAATTTACTTAGGAAAGTTCTCATTCTTTGGAGGCCTGGACCATTCTTTTCTCCATAAAGATAGGCACAAGGGTCCAAAAGCTTTGAGAACTCACCCTGTAATTCAATTTCAAACCTTCAGCATTTGAGAGTGGAAGAAGGATCACGCAGCAACAGATACTACCCAAGTAATATTATCTGACAGCCCTGGCATTATCAACCAATAAACCCCAAAATGGAGATTCTGCAGGCCAAGGTGAAGGCAGGATTAGGTTTAGACATAATCAAATAATGGGCTTGCATCTGAGTGTGTTATCCTTCTAATCCTATTTCTGTGTTTAAAAGGAAGCTTAAGAAAATTAACCATCTTTTTAATGCAATACTAAAGGTCTCGGTTATGATGAGAAAAATGCTTCTAATATGATAAAAGCCCCTGAAAGCCTCAGGGTTCCCCAGCATGGGCAGCAGCTTGCAGGATGGCAGGAGGAGTGAGTGAACAGGATGTCCTCAGAGGCCTGGCAGTCCTTGGGAGGAAATAGGATCACTGTGCATCCTGCCTCCCCCAGTCCTTTTGCCTTGCACCTCCCGCTGTCCAGGCCTTCCTCTGTAGTTTGCTTGTTTGGACAGCAAGCCAGGGATGGCCAAGTCTCATGTTGGCCAAGTTAGCTTAGTGCTGCTTTCAGATGCTTATAAATGAGCAATTATATTTTTCCTCCTTTTTTTCCTTCTTCCTGAGGAGGCTATTTTCCTCTTATCTTCATCCTCTAAGAACTAAATAAGGACCCCATGCCTCCTGGAACCTAGAGATAACCTCCCACCCAGGGCTAAGGAAGTACACTCCATGTAACTATTGTCTCCCACTGCCTTGAAACTCTGTTCTGCTACCCAGGAATACAACCATTGTTTAATTTCGATCCCACACCCTAACAGGCCTCTTGAGTATATAGGAATCAGCAGCTGTTCTTCTTCAGAATATGTCCCAGTGAAGTGTCCCCTTCTTTGATGTTCTCCTCAACTCCTATCTCAAGTGTCCCTGGCTCTTTCCTCTCTCTTCCTGGCTAAATAAGAAGCCTGCAGGTGGTGACTCTGGTTGCAGGCCTTTGAGAGAGAGCATTCCATTGTATCCACTGAGATGAAGATGACTTCTTTGTGAGTTGTCACAGCATGATGGCAGTAGGTACACACTCAAGCTGCCCATCTCTGAAGAGTGTTCAGGCTGTTACTTGCAAATTCTGAGCATTATGAGTTGTTGTAGTCCTTGGAAGTAAACAGCATGTATTTGTAAGGATAAAGTTAGGAATCCTCTCTTTAAATCAGCTGACTGAGGAATTTCCAACTTCCCAGCAGTTTATACATTAGCATTCAAACTGCCCACTTAGGTGATTTATGTGGAGAAATATTCCAAGCCTATTGGATATTGCGGTGAAGGAGGTTTCTGTGATGAGTAATTTGGTTAGTCTTTTGCTTTATTTTCTTCATGAAAATGCTCTGGAGCTGGAATTTGCTATACCGATGGTGCAAATTCTGTGGCATGGTTTGAGGGAGGGGATGCACCAGGGTCCTGTGGCATAGGCCAGTAATGCATTTTCAACAATGTCAGAAAGAAGGGTTGGACTCTTACTAGTGTCTCGTGACAGGCAGCATCTTGCATTTCAACTGCAATGAGTGTGCTAAGAATAGACAGGTCTGGGACTTGGTGTGAGGAATTGGAGTGGCTCCAGAGAAGAATTAAAGAATGCCTGGAGTGATCCAGGCTGGTATTCCTTAGGAGACTTTTACCTTAGGAAACAGAGGTTATCTGTAGTCCTTAGCAGGACACTGCACCCAGATAGCACCACAGCATGTGTGAGAGCACTACTGCCTCCTCTTAGAATCTGAGCATTCAGTCTGTCCTATTTAGAAACTAAACAGGATATGATCTTCCTTTCCTTAAGCATGTAACCAAGTCTAACTTATTCTTTCATTTGGTCTGTAGGGTAGTTTTAAAAATACATAAGGTGTCTTTATTTATTTTCTTTGCCAGTGTCTCATGTTGTTAAATGTCACACTTGTGCATGCACATACACACAAATTCCATATTTCTGGCTTTGCGTGGAAAAATCAGATCTATCCATAATGGACTTACATTACCACATGACCATCATTGGCTGAAGCTGAATAGCCATCACTATCCATTTGTGATGGCCAAGTGATGAGTATTTTTTCCAGTCTCCCGACCACTCCCTATTGCCTTCCCAACATGAAAGTAAACCATTGGTTGCCAAGTATTATCCTTATTCCTCTTCTGCAAAGAGCAGTATTTCTTCATATGCATGCTTTATCAGCAGTGGAAAGAGATAGTTCAGAGTGCTATGTGTTTTATCTGCCTGGACCCTGGAGGCGCTGAGGTTTGTGACCCTTAGCTTCAGGTTTGGGTTTGGGGGAGAACCAGTGGGGTGCGTGTGCCATTTTCTTACCATCAGACTGAACCAGGAAACCTACTGACTAATCAGTTGCTAGAAGGATGAGTCCTTTCACAGCTCTTGGAGCATGAGTCTTCTGATGGAAAATGCAAAATGTCATTCTCCCAACTCAGCAGTTAAAATCTAGGGGGACTGCTGCTTGGGTAGTACATCCAAGCCCTCGGGCAGTTTATAGGGGGCATTTTGACTTTTATGGAAGTGTACTTATGTGGGGTAAGAAATGCCAACAAGTATCTTAGTCCTATAGTACCCTAGAGGATTGCTGTTAGCTTCATACCCATGTGACTTCAGTGTGCCTTTTTCATGAGCAAAAGAAATAACTACGGGCTTTGACTCGTCCTCTGTACTGTACAAATTTCAGTTGTTAAGGATTTTATTTAAAGTCATCTGGCTGCTATGTAGTTATAAATACCCTCTAGGGGGTATATTACCCCTAAAATTATTTGACTCTGCATTTCTAGATGCCAAGTTTATCTATTGCCTTTCACTATTTCTATCAGGAAGAAGAAATTAATAAATCTAAATTAATCATGATTAAGTATCTTGTATATTGAATTTAAATAAAAATCTCAATAGTGAGGTCTAATTGTAAGCTTTGTGTACTTTCCAGAATTTAAAATAACAGTGCTAATTTTATTTCATACAGGTACAATTACATTTCATACCATGTTAAAGATTTGGTTTTTTCCCACTTTTTTTCTTTAGAAGATTGAAGAGTAAAAGCTGATGTTTGAATATACATTGCCAGATACCAAGCAATTGATAAAGGCACTATAAAAGTTGAACATGTACTGAATGGTTCTTTCAAATGAAGTTTAATAGAAGGAGTATTACTTTCCTAGAAGTTATCAGGACACAGAAAGGAAAGCAAAGGGGTTTGACCCACTGCCAGGGCCTCTCTTGTCTTCTCACAACTCAAATGTCCACATTCCCTTTGGACCAGCAGGATTCCTGTGCCTGCTCTGCTGCTTTATTACAGGTCCTTATTGCTGTGGGCTGGCCACTGAAACTCTAGATTAATGATCTAGTTGCTGCTGTAACCAATAGCATCAAACTTAGTATTAAGCTTATTTACTTTACAAATTTATTATCTTACCATTCTGTAGACTTAAAGTCCAGCATGGGTCTCACTGGGCTAAAATCAAGGTATTGGCAGGGCTATGTTCTTTTCTGGAGGCTCTAGAGAAGAGCCTTTTTCTTAGGTTTTCTAGCTTCTGGAGGCTGCCCACATTCTCTACTTATGACCCATTTCTCCATCATCAAGGCTACTCAGTCCTTCTCATGTGTTTCAGGCTTTTGTTCAATTCCCTCTTCCATTTTTAAGGACCCTTCTGGTAGCACTGAGCCCACCTAGATAATCCAGGATACTCTCCCTTCAGCTGATTGGTAAATTAATTCCATCCCCAACCTCTGTTCCCCTTTGCCATTTACCTGTGTAGATATTTGGGCAATGGGTACATTATTCTGCCCCACCACAGACTCCTTACATTGAAAGTTTACCTCTCTGTGTCTCAGGTTAAAAGGCAGATGTGGCTAAGAGCAAGGGCTCTGGAGTCAGACTACCTGTGTTCAAATCCTGACTTTGCCATGCTTTGAAGAATGTACTTGGGATAAATATGGTATCTTCTTTCAAGGTTTTTGTGAGCATGTTAACTTTTAAAAAGAAATACCTATAAAGAGAACTTCCCAATTTATATCTTCTTTTCCTAGTTTGTTGGGACTAGGAAAAAAAAAAGGAGAAAGAAAAAAGAAGAAATGAAGGGAGGAAGGAGGCCTCCTTCTACAGGCAGTGAGCCATGTGACCTATGCCCCACAACAGGACAGAGTTGTGCAAATTAAATGCCAGTTTTTCTGCAGCCTATATAGCCTTTTCTGTATACCAAGGAAACTTAACATCAAATCTCTTTTGGAGCTATTTCTAAGAGATTTTCCAAATAGTTTGCTCATACCAAATTGGGGCCCAACATAAGTGGGTGCAAATGGCAGTGTTGTTATTATTCAGTGTGTTGTTGGGTTATGTTATTTTCTACTGCAATTTTCACATTCTTAGGTGTTTTTCATTGTACCCCTGTCCTGTTTTGCTTCATTTCCTTCAGGTTCTATCCTGCACGTGTACTTATTTAAGGAATAGACACAAACAGAGGGTGTGGACAGTGTTGGGGTCAAAGGATAGGGTGGATTTTTAGTTTGTTTGTTTTGAGAATGAACAAACACAGGGAAATCCTGCTCTGAACAGGAAACCCCGCTAACCTGAGCAGGGCTCTTGCTAACATTCTAACAAGAGTTTTAGATGGTGGAGTGTCCCATGTTCAGGGGAGCCTGGGAATGTTCTTAAGGTCAGGAAGTGGACAGTTTCAGGAGAGGGATGGAGAGGGAGAGCACAAGCCAGAGCCAAGAGTAACTGTTGTCTTACATGCTCACTCTGCTAGGATTCAGGCCAGAATACTGCATTCATAGGCTATTGGGCATGGAAATGCCCACACTATTAGTTGTAAAATTCAGACTAGTGTTAGTGCCAAAGGGTGTTTATTAGCTCAGGTGACTATCAAGAACAGAATTCAGTTTGTCTTTAGGTTTGTGCAGATCCATGTTCTCAGATACTGTCTCTGGGACTCATTTTTTCCATCCCCAGTCCCCTATTTCTCTGTTGACTTTGTTCTCCAGCAGGCTCTTTCCCACAATGGTAGTATGGACACCAGCAGCCCCAGGCTTATACTTAGCAGTTTAGCAGCCCCAGTGGAGAAGGAGCCTCTCTCTTCCAATAATTCTAGCAGCTGTAGGGTCTGCCTCTGTGGGTCATGTGACTGTCATTTAGCAGATCACTGTGATCACAGCTTCACCCTTAAAAGGACAGTCAGCCCCATACCACTGAAAACAGAAGGATTGCTGTCTAAGAGAGAATCAAGTGTCTGGTGTCAGATGAAAGAGGAAGGAAGACAACCACTGTGTCTGCTCTGATGCTGAGGAGGGCACTTAGTTATGGACCTGAGGGACCAAGTCACAGTCCAAAAGAGTAGGCTTAGAGCAACCCCAAGTCTGCCATTACCCATCTATATGACCTCAGCTCAGCTTCTTACCACACACATGCACACACACACACATGGAGAACACACATGCACCATGAGGGGCTGCTGCTGTTACTGGGGAACAGGGGAGACGCCCCCACTCCCCAGCACAGTGCCTACATATTTTCCTTTATTTTCTTTGACTTAAATATAGAGTGCCTGCTCAAGCCTTTAGGCATCACAGGAGGCGTTCTTGGACTTTCATTATAAAGCTCGGGTCTGAAATCTGAGTGATAAACTATCAGTGTTCCACTATCCGATGACACAGGCCAATTACTCTTCTTCACTGTATTTGCAGTATATGACTGTGATACGTTTTCAAAGTACTTACACATTTGTTTCTTCTTCAAGATGTACAATTGCAGTTACAAGAGTTGACGTGTGTGGATAGCTTACAACGTGCAGAGCAGTGTTCTAAGTACTTTACATAGATCATCTTAGTTAATCCTCACAACCAACCTATGAGAATAGTGCTATGGTAACCCCCATCTGACTAATGAGAAATTAAGGCACAGGGTGGTTAATGAGCTCAGTGCCACAGCCATTGAAGAACTAAGATTCAAACCCAGCAGACTTTCCTGTTTCTCAGTTCACATGAACTGTCTCTTCAAAGTAAGCCTGATCATTTCCTGAGGGGGTGATGGAAGTAACATTGTTTCCTTGGACCACTCTGATATCCTTGTTGTTTATATATTCTAGGTGTTTTTCCAGGTCTGACCATCTTGCCCTCCATATGAAGAGACATATCTAAAAAAACATAAAGGCCAGAGTTGCCATGGCGTCGGCTGATGTCCGAAGGAAATGCCGTGAGGCAGAGGGCTGGACTTCAGGCGGGGACCCACTGCCTCGCAGAAGAAAGTTCTCACTTATAAACCTCTGTGTACACACTTGCACACACACATCCACACGCCCTCTCACACACAGACACACACACAGACCCACTGTCATGCACTCAACTATATTTAAAATATATACGTCTATTCCTTATGCCTTGCCCTAGCCAGATGGTAGAAGACGAAGAAGGAACCCAGGTGAACTCAGCACTCAGCTTACTTCAGCACTATTGGAATTACTTTCTGCTGTTGCCAATGGAAATCAAAGCAAATGGATGTGACGTCTCCGCGGGTGGACGGCAGTACGAGGGGCTTTACTTAACTCGCTTCTTGGTGCAACTTGATACGAGAATACATCGTCTTACAGTTGCATATGTGTAGCACTAATGTTTCTTTTTCAATAGTTGGGGGAAAATGACCTAGAAAACCAAATTGCAGTTTGGTAGCCAAAATTAACTCTTGGTTTATTTGTCTTTTGTGTGTGAAAAGTCCTACTATCCCGTGCGTCAGACTTCCTCACAGAACTGTTGATTGGGTTTGGTTCTTCTTAGTACCATTGAGATCTTTCCAGTCGGTACCAACGGCCTTAGCGGCGGCAGACTCTGGAATCACACCTTACACCTTTCTGGCCTGCATTTCTCTAGACTTCACTCTCAAGGGAGGAGTTTTCTTTTCTTACTTTTTTGACTCTTGCACACCATATGCACTAGGGATTCTGGAAACTTCTAGCCTGACTGCAAAGTGGCCAAGAGAATAAAGTCCTTGATGATAAATCACAGTATATCCCTTGAGCCTCACCTTATTGCCAGTGCTAGATTTTTTCTTTTTAATCTCTCTGTTTTTGCTAATGAAAACTTGAAAAGCTTATTTGGAAGCTTAAATGTTTTATCTTTTCTCCATGGACTAAACCTCTCCAGGACTCTCCCGGCACCTGGATGTCCAGCTCTCGAAGCAGCCAATCAGATGGGACACCACAGTTCTCTCATCCTCCTTAAGGCATGGTGACCTCAGCTCGTAGTGATCAGCCACTGTGCTGTGAGTCATTGCTACCCTATAACCATTTGCAGCATAGATGTCGCTAGGTCTCAAAGGGCAGCTGCGTATTTAATCTAACTCTGGGTTATGACCTGACAAAAAGCCAAAAATAGCACTCTTTCCAGGAGTGGGGAAACTGAGGATGCCTCCCAAGTCTAGTGGCTTCACAAATATCAGCCTGTCCTCTTCTCATGCCCACTGAGCTCAGTTACCCACTTGTTAAAATACACAGTTCAAAATGCCATTGTGGGAATGAAGGGTTGACCGTTAAGGAAAGGGCAGAGGTGTTTCTCTTGCAGTGTTTGTAGGTTTTGTTGGCTAGAGCACCCAGGATCAACAGAGGCCTCACATTTACTCTGCAGGCTGTCTCCAGGGGGGGTTACACTCCTCACTTGTCATCCCCCACACACATCCGATACTGGTCTCTCTACCCACATTGTTAGCTAGCTGGCACTGGCCTCAACTCCAAAGACTGCCTTTAGGACCATTAAATGGCCTATGCAAGCAAGTGGGGTGGTTATTAGGACAGATTGTATATTTTGTATATTCTGGGACCATCCCTTCAAGACACGTCTAAAATACAAAAGTGGCATTTGGTCCACACATGGTTGCTGCTCCTTCATACCAGCTGGCGCCCCTCCTGTCCTCCTTTGACTGTTTGACTCATTTGACTGTTAAAATGCCACCCCATCCGTATTTGGGATGCAAAACCGAAGTCTTTAAAAGGAAATTACAATATAAAAGACACAAACACATATATGACAGCAACTTTCAAGATCCTTGGCATTTGGGTTCTCAGCTTTCTACAACCTTTGTTTTCACTGAAATGTTGAAACTACTCGTCTGAGGGTAAAGGAACCTCTTTATCACAAATGCTGTCGCTGCCATCTGGACACTTGGGGCATTTCGAGATCTGCCCCTTAGAGTTTTCTTTCTCCATTTTTTTTTTTTTCAATTTAGACCAAAAAGAAAAAAACAAAACAAAAAAAAAAAAGAAAAAACCCTAAACATACACACATGCACACACACAGACACACACACACACACATGCATGTGCACACACACACATACAAAATCTGTCCATTTGCCGGAGGCAATTATGTATATGTTAGTTGGAGGGTATTAAAGGAAAAAAAATCAGTTTTATTCCAAAGATTTAAAACTAGACATGACTTAGAAACAATTTCTGGAGCACTGCTTGCTGACAATCTCGTTCTCGACTGCATTTGAGTGCATTTTGTGGCCAGTCCATCAGGGCATACCATGGGATTATATTTGAATGTGTGGTGCATCCTTTCTGGATGAAGGATGTGTGAGGAACCTTGAACCTCAGCTGTATTAAACTGTAGCACCTCCAGTCAGTGCACTAGATGAAACTTTAGACACCCTAACTTTTGTTGGTCATTTTCTTTTCCCTTTCTGTAGCAGCCTCCAGCGTGAATGCACGCACACACCAGTGATGGCATTGAGCCATGGCTACCACTATTTACAAATGTTCTCTCCCAGCTGGAGCTGCTTTGCCTCTCAAAATGCTATTATTAAGGGTTTATAATACTTAATTTAATTTTTGAACTGACCAATGCAAGGCTCTATTAAAAAGAAAGTTTTTTTAGATTAAAAAAAACGCAAAAGACTAATCATTGATGTTTGCTCCCTGTTGTCATCTGTGGTCTCATTTGAATGTGGCAGAACAAAGGCCCTTTGGTCCTCAGTGTCTGAAATGTTTGGTAATTTCTCTCTCTTTTGTATCAGTGAGGTCCTTTGTAATCTGCTCCTGATCTTTCTCAGAGCAGGGTGCAGTGAGATGCCACGATGGTGCTTGTTTGCTTCAGAGTCATTTGTTGACTGTGAGAATTGGCCTGAGAATTCGGTGGGTGCTAAGTGCATGGCTTGGAAACTGTTCTTCTACCTAGATTGACACCTGAGAATGATAACCAGTCCTAACCATGGGGTGAGCATAGCTCTGATCATTTTTGAAATGGATTTGTCATAAATTGTCCATCTCCAAAATGGCAGAGATGGTTGCCAATTACTGATAGAGTGAACAGATTTTTCCAGAAATGACCTGGATGTGCATTTTGCTCCAAGACTAGTTATCTCAACCAGTGCTGTGATGAACATTGGAAACCTAGTAAACCCTTTTCTCATTCAAATCGTTACCTCCTAACATTCCAGGGCAACCCAAATTTGAAAGGAAAAACCTGGCACGGTATTCCTTGTGATAGTCCTCTCCAGCACATTTTACCCAGGGTTCAGAGTTTGATGGGTAGAAGAAGTGTTTCTAAGCCACTGATAATTTTCTTTATTTCAAGGTATGCTTCTTTCTCCTACCACATGGCTATAAATCAGAGACGTGGAAACCTGAATTGGTAGCGCTGCTCCTAGCTACTGGCCTCCTGACTGTTGGTTCACTGGCCCAGCTTAATGCCTGGTGGTAATGAGTCTTGTGTCCAGAAAAAGAGACGTTTGGATTCCATGACAAAGCTGCATTTTGTAAAAATATTGGAGACCCCCAAATGACCTCCATGCTGACCATTCCTTCTAGAAGCCCTTCAAATGCCCCTTTCTCTCAATGCCATCTCCTCCCCACCTGCACCTCCTGTGCCCTTTTACATCTTTGATTGCCTGATTATAACAGGGTAAAAAGACAGCCAACCTCATGCACGATGAGCGGAACGAATTCCTAGTTTTAAAAAATCTTTGAAGCCAGAGAAGATTTTTTTTAAGGAGTTTAGTTTGGGATAAGCTTCCAGATTATCCATGTCTATTTGCATCAAAAGGGATATAAACGGGGTATTCAAATGGCTCGTCCAGTGTGTGCAGAACATTCTGCCTATAGCCACCACTCCTGCATTCTTTGGGAAAGCCAAAAGAAAGAAATTGCAAGAACAAAACCCAATGATTCATTTTGATGATTCTTAATGATTTCCTCTCTGAAAGTTACCTCTTATGATGTAAAATATAGTGGCAAGTGCTTTTGTCTTCTCATTTGCTTGAGCTGTTTTTAGAAGGAAGAAAGTAGGGGCAGTCAGAAATGCAACCCATTTGACAACAAAAATCAGACTCTTTCTTCCTTAACAGAAAATCACAGAAGCATTTTTGAGCTGCAATTTTGCACTCAAGACTATTGCCAAAGTCAAAATTCATTAAGCAGAACCTAGTTGAAATTTTTTCATGGAAGCTTTCCTCTGCATTTTCTGGAAGTGAAAGGAGTGGGGGTGGGAAGGGAGGACTCAAATTCTGGGTGTCTGGATTAAATTTCGGTAAACATGGTGATAGCTCAGTTTGAAACTGGAGGGCCTGGCCTGAATGCACATCAATGCCTTTCTGATGGCCTGCTTTCCTCTTTTGAGGATCTTTGGAAATACTTGAGATGGGATAA
The DNA here is from genome assembly GCF_047511655.1 of Castor canadensis. Taxonomy (NCBI): domain Eukaryota; kingdom Metazoa; phylum Chordata; class Mammalia; order Rodentia; family Castoridae; genus Castor; species Castor canadensis. The sequence goes on along the minus strand of NC_133389.1, from coordinate 156,555,716 downwards.
CAGAAGTGTGTCAAAGAAAGCAAAGACTGCTTGTAAATAATGTGATATCTCATGACCAACTGCCTGAGGCTTCAGGGTTTTCTCTTCCTTTTAACACTCTTAAATCTCTTAGCTCATATAATAGATCCCAGAAAGGGGAAAAAGCTGCAATTAACTTTCTTATGCGCATCCTTCCAATATAGTACTGTATCCTTCAGGTGTTCTGGATTTACGTCTAAGTCCTCTGGAAACAGGTATCCAAAATGAGAGAGAAATCCTAGGCCATCACTTCACAAATACCCCGAACAATATACTCTTTTCAAACAGGGCTCTCTCTCCGTGGTCATGAGGGAAGGTTGATCCGTTCTTGGTTGGGGACTGTTTATACAATTTTTTTTCAACTGTGAGCTTTGGAATCGTAAATTGTTTTGACTCCAGCTTCTGTCTACTGCCATAAAAAGGACCCCACGTCAGAAAAATGAGGGTGGTGTGTATGCACACTCCTAGACGTGTGCGTATGTACCGATTGTACCTTCGCAGAAGGAAAACAGGCTACTGACGTTTAAGAGGAGTAGCCACCAGTGCCTAATATCTTTTGCGGGGGACGAATGCTTACAATTGCCAGTATATCAAAACTACACTGGGAGTTAGTTCCACATAGAGGGGAGGGGCTGCGGGTGGGGATAGGGTACATTTTAATCCTAGGCCTTTGGACTGGAGGCAGAGTGATTTCTGCAAATCCAGCTCCTGCAGGCTTTGGGGCTCATTGGCTGGTTCTCAACCTTTATGTTTTAGCATCCCAGCATGCTTTTTTTCCTGTCCAAACCCAGACTTAGTTTCCTTTCCTATTTTTCACTTCTGCTTCATTCCAGGGAGGAAAAATACACCTGTTATGACCAAGATCTCCTTGCTAACACAGAGGCAAAAATAAATGTTTAATGTTTTTGAAGCCTCCCCTTCCCTTCCACGACCATCCCCCCACACTCCCTCTTCCCCCTTCCTATTCTCCCCAGACTTCCCAGCCACCACAACTTTTCCCTCAAATCTCTATTATCCTCTTAACAGTTTCTTGAGGAAATTTATTTTTGCACTATACATTTTCCTTTTGCCAGATGTGTCTAACAAGTGTGTTTGGAAAGACCTGCTCCCAGCCCCCCCTCCCCCGCCTCCCCGGTCACATTCTCTCAGGCCTTCTCTGGTATTTATACTATATCACAGAAGTACCCAGTCTTATAGCCCTCGGTTATGCCTTTTTTTGACATTTTATTTTTTTTAAGCTTTTTATATATATATATATATAAATATATTACTTTGTCAAGTTTTTTTGCTGTACAAAAGTCTTAAGATTTAAAACTATTATTTGTATTATATGATGGTGGTATGTTAATGTTACAAAATTATTAATGAAGAAAAAATTTATTTTTGTTACTGGTCTGTTTCATAATTCTTTTTTAAATTGGTATATTGTAAGATATCTATGCAAAAAATGTTATGTGACGCATTTTTATTTAAGAATGTAATGTGTAATAAACAGTAGAATGTGTTTGGCCTTGGAATGCCTTACTGTATTTCTCCTTAGCTTATTTCACTGGAAAAAGAAAATCCTCGAAGAGACACAAATGGGTCCTTATATACCTCACAAAAGTTTCCTTTTTCAGAGAAAGAGAAGACAAAATGTATTAGGTCATTTTTCTTTGGGCGGTTGTTGGTTCTGTGTGTGTGTGTGTGTGTGTGTGTGTGCATGTGTGTAATTTGTGGTTTCAGTGAGGTAGTTCAGTGCCCAAATAAGAAGAGACACTGAAGGCAGTTTATTTCTTTGAGAGGAGAAATAGCAAGTGGTTGAAGGTTATGAAAAGCAATATTTTAGAAAGAGGTAGATTATGGACTGTTATTTGTTTAGTGGGTTGGGAAAGGCTTATTGAATGCAGTTTAAGGGGCAGTTTGCTTTTGGGACAATGGTAAATAAGAGCATATTTGGAAAGGATCATTTGAAGCAGTTTGTGGAAGAGGGAAGAATTAAGGTGGGAATGGGGGATGTACCTTTAGAAGGAGATGGTTGGTAACAACATGGGAGGGAAAGGACTTACCAGGCACAGAGAAAGTCAGAGTACAAAAAGGCAGATGCAAATAAAGCAGCCCCAGAGACCAACACAAGAAGGTGATGAAAGGCCTGGGGAAAAGTCTCAGAACTAAAAAGACTATTGTTGAAGTCTTCTCTTCTGCACATGGCTTCCAGGAAGGAACATCAAAGTAGGGAGGAAGGTGGAGAACCTATTGGTGGGGTGGTCCCAGCATTCCTTGCCCAGCCATTCCTCTAGGGGAAGTGGTATTGTTAACTGAAAACAATAATACACACATCAGTCCCCAGGGGCATGGTACTACACAGCTTTCTTTTCATTCTTTGGACTTACAGAAATGGAAATGATAGTGAAAACCTGTGTCCTTGATCACATGAATCTGACAAGAAACTTTGCCGTTAACGATCTACATTAGAAACTGTGGCTACCAGGATTGAACTTGCTACAGACATAGCTACCTGAGCAATGAGTGTAAGGAATGAGTAGGGGCCTGGGGAGAGGAGGAAGAGGGTGAAGTGATCATGTCTTCAGCCTAATAAAACAGTAAAGAAAACAGCTGCTTCAGGGGCCAGAAAAAAAATGGTTTTGAAAACTGTGAATACCAGCTGCCATATCTGAGCAGGAAAGCAAGCTGGACATATAGCATATCAAGGCTGACGGACAAGAAACCATGTTATTCAGTGGGAAAAGCATAGCACTGAGAGTCTGAGTACCTGCCCCACAGTACCTCCCTTTCAGTGGTTCTAGGATCAGATGAGTGACTTAATTCTCATCACCAAAATCATTTGCCTAGAAACTTCCTCCATCAAGGAGGGATAAGGTAGGTTTGTAGTGTGACCTAGAACAAGACTTATGATGCTGCTTGCTTTCCAGACTTAGGAAAGGATATCAGATGGTACATTTTAGGTGACTGACAACCTTCACTGTGCTGAAACATTAAGAGAAGAGAGCAGTTCATCTATGTGGGATAAGGACATGAGTGGTTTACATAAGTGAATATTCTAGAAGACTGAAGTTTCCTTATTTAGAGACATAATTTTTGCTTAAAGTAGGTTGACATATACATTACCCACTACAACCTTTTGAAACATCCATTTTTTGCAATGTAATGTAAATTCAGAGATGACTCCAGACTGGGGTTGCTTGCCTGGCACTAATTGACTCTATGCTTTATATTGGGTGCTTCTACTTTCTTTGTGGTATTTGCCCTATTTTGAAGTTGAAGGTTTTTTGTGTGTCAACTTCCAGCAGTATTTATCACCTTGTCAACTAGCAGATCAAATATGCAAGATTGGGAACTTCTTAAGTGAAAAAGTGTAATTGGAATTCAACAGACAGTAGTCTAAAAATGTAACCTGGGTGTCCCCAGAGAGTAAAGAGTGTGAACCTTGTGACAGCTATAATCTGAAGTTGTGTATCAAGTTGGGAATGTTGGGCTAATGGAAAGGAGCCTCATAAAAAGCAGAGTTCAGCAGATCTGAAAAATAATTTAGCATTTCTAGCTTAGCTTCTGCTGATAAGTTAAGAGATGGTTAAAACTTTCAAATGAAATGAGATTTTGAGGTTGCCTGTAGGTGATGGTTTTCTGGTTTAATCCATGATCAGCCAATTCATGTTTTCTTCTCCAACATTAAATATTTTATCAGAACTTTTAAAACTATTAATATTAACTGGCTTGAATTTAATCTATTTTTTAAAATTCCACCTGATTATAATATACCTATATATACAAGCACACTATAATGAAATAATGATGACAAAGAAAGCTATAAGGAATGAGAGGACAATATTTATGGTTGTATAGAATATTTCATTTCACATACACTGAGTTGTCCTTCAATGCTAAATAGATTGAATATGTATTATTCACAATTTTCCCTCTTAAATAGAGAAACTGGGAGCATAGACAAATACTGTACAATGTCATTTTATATATAGGATTTTAAAATGTTGAACTTATAGAAGCAAAGAGCAGAATGGTGAACACCAGGGCCTAGGTGGGGGATAGGTTGGGAAGATGTTGGCCAAAGGACTCGGCATTTCAGTTAGACAGGATCAATAATTTTAAGAGCTGTATTGGATAACTATAGTTAATAACAATATGTTGTATTCTTAAAATTTTTAACAGAATATAATTGAAGTGTTCTCACCTTGAAAAATAAGTCTATTGGGTAATGCATACATCAATTAGCTTGACTGAGCTATTCTACAAAACGTAACAATAGTTATGTAACTTTTATTTGTCAGTTAAAATAATTAATTAAAAAATACATAGAAGAACTGGGGTTAAAAGAGAGTACATAACTTGATCAAGGTCATATGGCAAGTGGCAGAGCTGGCCTCTAGATCACCTGTCTCCCAATCCAACAGAATTTCCTCTATCCTTCCCTGCTTCAGGGACATGAGTTGCTTACTTAGCACTTACATGTCTCCAGCCTCAAATCACATCTGGTAGCACTGACTTAATCTTGCTCCCTCCCCACTTGCCACGGAAGGTAACCTGTAATAGAGATAGAATTGTCATATGCTAGAGTTAAAATGGATCTTGGGCTGTGTCCTTCATTGTCACTGTACTATTTGAGTCAACTGAAGTCAGAGAATTACAGCTTGCCCAAGGTCATCCAGCATGTGCTTTGCAGAACAGGGGTTAGCTCAGGGGTGTTGACAGGCATTAATGCTCAACTGGTCTTGGTTGGCAGTGTTTCTTAAACTTAGGCCTCCAGAGTGTGATTTCCAAGAGCCTTGTGATATCCTTGTATCATTAATTATTTCCTTGGTATTTCTCTTTAGGTTGATATAGTTGATATACTTTATTAAGCCCTAAATACAGATTTTAGCTTTATTCTAAGCAAAATTATTCCCTTAACTACTGCCTTGGTAAACTCATCTCCCTTTAAATATAAATGAAAATAACTCATGTTTATATTACATTAAAATGCTCAATTACTACTGGTGGTACTTGAGAGACACTGTTCTGTGCCATTCTCTAAAATCTATGCCATACCATTTCTCTTTAGCTAATTATTTAGTCCATATGATGCTCCTTGGAGCACATTTCAAATTGAATCTAAAAGTAAGTGCATGTGAAAATTTAATAAAGACTGATTTGATGACTAGGAAGTTACTTAAGGACACAGAAGTCTTTCAGCCTCAGTGGCTTAAGAGTGAAATGAATGTGAATTCTCTGCCTCACTTTCTCCTTCTTGGAACCCGTCTTCGCTTAGGGAAAGGCACTCTCAGTAGGTTATCTCATGCCTAGGTGATGTCATTATTCTGGGATAATGCCCCTGACCACAAGGTATTGACTGTACCAAAGAACATGTAACTTTTGCTCATGCCCCCCATTCAACAGTCAATGCCTGGAAACTAAAGCATATTGCAAGGCCCACTTTCAAAATGTGCTCACCTTCATGGTGGTTCTTGGGCATTTAGGCCACCACTACACAAATACACAACCCAGTCCCCCAAATATTTTTCCAGCAAACTTCAAGATACTTGATATTCAACCATTAACCATTTATAATTTGCCCAAAGTGTTCCCTATTTTTAAACTACAACTAACCAAGAAGAGGTAACTCTATCCCTTATCCATCTATACACCTTAATGTGATTGAGTTTATTCCATTCCTTCCACATGGAATAAGCATGAAAAGAAAGGTTTCAGGAGCAAAGAGGATGAAAGATAAGGAAATTATAGACACAAAAAAATTTACAGAAGTAAGTGGCCAACTTTGGTGGGGAGTGGGGTTGTTAAGCAGTGAGGCAGGTCGTTTGCTGGAGCCATGGGACAATTAAGTGACTTGATAAAGGAACTAAAGCAGTATTTTGTTGCCAGTATGTCTTCCATATGGCCAAAATGAAGAGTCTACAAGAACCCAGGTCTGCAGAACTTATAGGAAACAGCTATCAGCAAATGGATCACCTGTAGTTGAATAATAATTGTAATTATGTATCCCTAGTTACTGGGCTTGATTATGTTCTTTGAAGCAGCAACTTCCAGCATCTTGGTCTTGTGAGCAGAAAGTCAATAGTCCCCTTATAAAGAAGAAATTTATTTGAGCCACTTGCAGTATATTTAAAGGATCATCATCTGTGGACTCTAAATAACATCAGAACTAAAGCAATGATGATGTATTTTCTGTAGCTCAACCATATACTGGGTTCTTGGGATTAGGTCTGCAGACCATTCTGAGAAGAACATGAGCTAGGATTATAGAATTTCTGTTTGAAGAACCCCACTACAAGAAATAAAATGCCTGGATATTATTTACATGCTCTGGTGAACTCATAGCAGGAAACATAGGCCAATAGATTTGCCACTCAGAACCTTAAATGAATTGACTCAACGTCAAATTTATAAAAAAAAAAAAATTGTTTTCCATGTTTTCTTGGAAATCTCTCACTATACTGTAAAGTACATGGTCTCTGATGACAATATTAAAGAATGACCAAAACTTAAATCTTGTCTTTGGTTCTGAGAACTTTTAACACCTTTCTCTTCCCAGTCTTGGTTTTTATTTTATTTTTATTTTTATTCCCATTTATTGTCTTTTCCTGGCTTTCCTTTTCCCTCCTCTTCATACCTGAAAAGTCATCATAAGAAAGTGGCTCCAAAACCCACACTAGACTTCCTTCTCAACACCACTGAACCCATCTTCCACAGGGGTTGTTTTTTCCTCCCCTCTTCCTCCTCTGGACCACTCACTATCTCCCAGTTGGAGGGCACCCATTGTCCAGCACAATTTAGAATGGTGATAACTAAGAGCATGAGTTTGGTTGCTCTCCTGGTTTCCTGAGGTACAGTCAGAGAGAGAAATGAAGGATGACAGGAAGGATCCCAACACCTCTTCATATGTTAAACACTGTGATCGGCCAAGTGGTGAGACAGACATTTGGGGTGTGTGTTATATAAGATGTACCAGCCACATGATTTCAATGTTTGTTAACATCACAAAAAATAAACATATCAATAACAATAAAATAGCTATCTTATGAGTCTTAGAGAGTCAGAATTGTAACATAATTTTAAACCTCTTCCCTTAGTTTATAGTCTTTTCCATTATTGTGTTGGTAGTCTTTGATTTATACAACATAATTACCCCTCAAGTCAAAATCAACCTCTGTTTAAATAAATGCATGAGCCTACTGTGTACAGAGTCTCTATTGGAATGGGCCAATAATCACCTCAATCAGAACAAAGAACCATCAGCATTCTTTTTTAAAATGCAATTTTCCGAGTTTCACCCCAGACTTGAATCAGATGCTCTAGAGTGGAGGGAAGAGGGATGGTGGATTGGACAAAAGTATTTTAATTGGCTCTTTCAGAGTCATTCCAGAGCACCTTGGAGTCTAAGAAACACTCATGTAGAGGGGATTGTTTTATAAAGCAAAGCAATATTTGTATAAAACAAGTATTTCCTAGTTTTAGTCTATGAAAATATGGATTTACAAACATCTGAAGTGGTGATTTGCCCAAGTTTGGTGCCTCTGTCCCCAGCTGAGTTTGTTTAGGGCCTGTCACAGTGAGGACCAATCTTACCCCCACCTACCCTCAAGTGACTTCCAAGGATGTAGCTGGGCAGCACTTGTTTTGGAGAGTAGGCTGAAATGCTCCTTCCCTGGGTTTTTCCTGAGCACAGACCTCTATGGTGATAACTCTTTGGATATGAGTTTCATTTTTGTTGGTTTTGATTCAATTCTCATCTTTGAACTTAATGGCTGGTGCACTACACCACGATGCTCTCTGGTAGAGCCCTAACCTGGGTACAGAAACACCACTCTATAACTAAAACCAAAGGACTATCCATCTTTGGGGTATAAGACCACAACGTGGGCCCCACCCCAGGCTTCTGAGGAGCCATTGACTCTATATCAAGTCCTATTTGTTCTTTTTAAACCTTTGCCTCTCTCCTCACTGCCACCTTGGTGACATTGAAGTTCATCTTTCCCGCAAAAATGACCTCCTAGGACTGAGAGCTTGGAAGACCCATATGAGACAGAAAGAGCTGGAGGACCTATGTGTGTGTCTGTCAACAAAGCATTTTGAGCTAAGCCTAGTTTTATGCCCAGATTTTATCAACTACTCTAGAGGAAGGAAAACATGTCACAGTTGGAGAATGTGGGCTTTCTATATTGTGAGAAAGTTATTCTAAAAATAACCTCTCTGGAAGACCTAGCAGGGAAAAGCATGAGCAGAGAGGAATTTTCAAAATGATTATGAGAGCTCTTCCTGAAAACGTTCAGTTACAGAGTCCTGCTTATCTCCTTCCTCTGACCTGAAGGACCCCAGAGATGATGTGGTTGACACAGGGAACAGGAAGGGAATTGCCATAAATCTGAGCTAATTTGGAAAGGGAAGGATGAAGCAGATACGCAGCAATCAATAGATGATGTCTTGTTTTGTGGTAAATGTTTATTGGCTCTGTTGCTGGAATGTGATCCTGCTGCGCCTGAACCAGGCCATTAGAGGTGACATGAGTTCACAAAATGTCCTCCTTGTATGGTTGGTATGCAGAGCTCCATAATGTACCTATGTCCAAACTCCCTCATTTGCAACTGAAGAAAAGGTTTTAGATGACATCGCCTTTACCTCTTATTTCTCTGTGATTCCCAAGAAAGAGAAAAAGGACTGATTTCTCTTTCCTTAGCCCATGTTTGCAGGATGGGATGTACAAACGGCATCCAGCGTTTCCTTCTACTCCTGAAAATGCTGCCAAGAGCACAAACAAGGAAACGAAACCACAGTGAGAACAGGGACTCAATTGTTCCTCCACCAACTAAGTTAGAGTGACGCACTGCCTCGTGCTGCTGAGGGCGAAAGAGGGAAAGCATGTGGTTCCTTGTGATGGAGAGGAGAGGGCATAAAAACGCTTTGACTGAAAGTGAGCGCACTAATTGATTGTTAATGACTGCGCAGCCCTAAATGTCTGGAATTTGGTTTAGATTCAATGTAATTTGACATTTGCCAACCATTATTAAATCCCTTTGATGCTCTCCCTGTGCAGCAGTGATGAGCAGCTGATTGGCTCTGGGGGATGGAAAATGCAACTGGCTGGGCAAGGAGTCAATGGGTGTCTGGAAGGCAGCCATCTTCCCCCACCCCTCAGCCTCACCAGGCTGGCTCGGGTAATATTCCCAACGCCTCATAGTCTGTGCTGCCCTTTCCTGCTTCTGCAGGCTCTCTTGTTTCTATATTCTCAAAGGGACATTCCTTTTCTAGCACCAGCTTACCTGACCCTTCAAAGCAAAATCTATCCTCTGTTCTATTGGTTTGCCTTAAATCAGAAGTCAACATCTCCTTACAAAGAACAAAGGTGTACTCTAATTATATCAAGATAAAAGGATTAAGAAAAAGATGCAGAGGGATTTCAGGAAACCCTACTGTGGGAAAAATAGTCCCTGTGGGAATTTGAGAGTAATCAGGGTCTCTCTCTTTTTTTTCTTTCTCTCTCTCTCTGTTTCATGTCTGTTTTTGTTGTATATTTGTTCTGTCTTTACTTTCTTTGTCATCCATTGCATATGGTGGGTACAGTGTAGCTTCCACCACAGTTACTCCAAATAAGTCCCTCAGTTCCACTCCTGGCAAGATGTGCCACCTGGAACCCCCACAGAAACTGACACAGCCCCTGGATTGCTATTCCAATTTCCCATGAGGAAGAATTTGATTGGCCAGGTTTGGGTCTATGGCTCATCCCTGGCTGAGTCAGCTGTTACCCCAGAGTAGAAGTAAGGCACATGTGTTCATCCTTCCAGAGCCAGGGTGAGCCATAAAAAAGGGCCAAAGGAAATGCAGCTCAGTGGGGCAGGGCGGGGTGGGGGGGTCGGTTCTCCTTCGTCTTTGGGTCAGCTAGCTCAGAATATTCCATAGAGCCTTCCTACAAATAGCTGCACTGTTTATATGAATGGTCTATAGTTTATTCTAGCATTTGCATTCACTTACTCACCTCAGCAGATCCACCAATTTCCTCCTTATCCACACTTCTGCTACAACCCTTGGCAAAAGATTTAGGAGAAAAAATACAAAAGCACTTTCAAGATAGCCCCATGAGAACCAAGAGAAAAGCTGTACAATGGGGAAAAACACACAGTTCCATTATAGTAAGGGCAAAGATACGATGCGTTTGTTTGTATGTGAGGCAACATGGTATATAGACAGAAAGGATGGTCAGTAATCAGTCAGGAGTCTTTTCCTGGCTCTAGTCTTCTTCTGGTGAACTGTGTGGCCTGAGGCAGATTGCATAGCCTTTCTGGGCCTTGTTCTTTCAACTGCGCTTCTACTGCTTTAGAGAAAGTAGGACATGGCTAGAGAGAGACATTGGGTCACTTCTCCCTCTCTTTCTATATTAGGTCTTTTAAAAAGGACTTCCTCTTTCAGTTTGGAATAAATTCCAAATATATTCCACTAGAAATATTTAAAACATTGCGGAAACTCAGTCAGACACTAATTATGAATTACCAGCCATGTTTACAATCACTCTCTATTAGCTACTCAAAAATGGTTGAGAATTACCGAGTTCATACAAGGGAAACGGTGGGAGTCATGTTACATGCTGGGTAAGTGCTGCCCGTCACTACCGGTACAAACAGAAATTTTAATCATTTGGGGAGGACTTCTTGGACCTGAATCTAATCATAATCCTTGGGAAATAAGACACACTGCTCTCCCTTACCTCCAGTCTTGGTCTGGTGACCTCTGCTCTGTACTGGAAAGACTGGGAAGCTCCCGTAGTGGCACAGGGTCCCTCTCTTTTTCCTGCTGTCCTGGGGACCCCAATTACAGTGGCTCCTCACTTCTGGCTAAGCCAAGACATCCGTTAGTGGTGGGATTCTTCACACCTGAATCATGCTTTTCTCAGGTTCCTTCCTGTCTTTTCTCCCATGACTCCCTTCCCCCAAAACTAATCAACGTGTTCTCAGAGAACAAAATCCCACTGGGGATGTTTGTCATTTTTTTTGCTAAGTGTTGCTTTTTCCATATTGGATGTCTGATTTCCTGCAATTCTTGGAGAGCACTGGGAGGAAGAGGCTGAGGAAACCGGCCCCGGAGGGGGCCGTGATTAAGCATCCGCTCACTTCTGCTTCTTCCCTTCCCCCCCCCAGGGCAGTACAGCTTTGCCAGGCCCCGCGTGGGCCTCTTTCTGGGTGGCAAGGACAGTGCGTTTTAGACGATTTGAGCAGACGATTCAGCAACTTCCCTTTGCTTCTGTCATATACCTGCAGTGTGGCTTTCTGCAAGCATCGTCTTACTAGGGCAGGTTCCCTGGCTGGTACAGACAATGCTTGTTTGCTCAATGATTTAGATTTCCTTCAAAATAAAATGCCAGGCAAGTCTAATGTACTGTTATCATAAGAGACTTCTGCCTGACCAAGTGGCATTCAATACGAGGTGACGAAAAGAGAGAGAAGCCAAGAAAAGGCAAAGGTATCAAGAGAATTTCAGAACATTCTGGGCCATTCTTTGCCCCTCCTTAGCCATCTTTTGCCCTTCTTAGAAGTGCTAAGAGGAACTTTGTATTGGTTGTCACAAACCAATCACAGGTGGCAGTACTTGTATTACTATGCTAGTAAAGCAGATTTTTATTAATTTGATTTGATTATCTGGATTTTAAATAACAGTTCTCATAGGCATAAAAGGAAAACTGTTCAAGTATTCACTAGTGATGTAACAAGATAGTAGTGAAAGTTATATCTTTTAATTATTGTTGTAACAGCTCGCCAGGGTCTTTTATTATCTCATTTAATATTCACAACAAACCTGTGAGGTAGGAAAAGAGATGTCACCTAAGTCCAGCTCCCACCCCACTTTGTTTTTTTAATAAGGACGCTGAAGTACAGAAAGGTTTAGTTACAAAGGCCTAAGGTGAAAACATCACTCCTCTATTATTCTTTCTCATCTGTGTGCTGGCCAGCACGTCATTAAGCAAACTTTACCCTACTGTGATGGGATATCCAAAGATATGGTTTCCTTAATGCATGCTTGTGTCTATACTTGAGTTATAATAGTCTGGAAGTTTGCACAAAAGGTGAGTGATACTGAATTTATATTAAAGCCAGTAGTCCAATGCTAAAAATTAAAACAGAATTACACTGTTGTAATTGGTCTTTTACAAGATGAGACATTTTTGGTTGGTATTGTATGAAATAGGAATTGGGACAGAATTAATTAATGCACTAATTTAGCTAATGAGTAAGTATGCAATGAGTTAAACACTGTTAAACATCAGGGATTCAAAGGTACACAAGGCAATTTATATTAGCTAGAACTGCACATTTGTATTTACTCATTTATTTTTGGTGGTGACACAAACTCAACTTGAAGTGGTATACTCACTCACAAAGGGGAATTAATTCATTATAAGGATCTAATCTTGTGGAAGATCTTTGTAGAAGCCTCAGGAGTGGAGCACAATATCTAGGACCATTGGAACTGGAGACTTGAGTGCTCGGGACCTTCCATCTCAGTTCTGTCCCCTCAGTTGATTTAGTTCATTGTTCTCTTCTACAAACTTCCACTGATTTTGCCCCCAGGTCAAAAAGCATGGTTGCCAGTAGCTCTAAAGAGAATTAGTTTCTTTTCTTGGTTCCCACTGATTGGCTGTGTTTGTATCAGGAGCTCACTCTGTATCAACTGACTCTTGCTGATTTGGTATTCTCAGCTTCAGTCAGATGCCCATCCTCAACCAGTCAGCAGGGGCAAGAATGGGATTACAAAGACTACTACGGTAGTTGTGAATGTTGGCGTAAAGGAGCTGTTACTGGAAAGGGGCAAGAGGAAGACAACCCAAAGAATGTTGGGCAGTCTATACAGCCATGAAGCATTCAATCTAGCGATCTCTAAACAGATCACAACACTGTAATTTTAACTTGAACTCCTTTACAGACTATTGCATTGCTCAAAGTGCACAGATTTACAAGCAGAAACTTCTCTGCTTAGGGAGGTTGTGTAGAGAAAGTTCGGTTCAAAGTGAGTCTTGAAATCTGAAAATAAAATTATCAGTGAAGAAAAGACATTTCAGGCAGATGGAACAGTGTGACTGGTGGCTCAGAGGTCTGGAAACACATCACAGAGGAGTAAAAAGGAATGGTTGAGAAAGGGAATAACAGTCTGTATTCCTCTGTACCTATGACCTACTCACCTTCCCCATCCTCTGAGAAGCAAATGAGGACCTGGGATGCTGGAAACTCCTCACATAGAATCTACTATGCTTATATGCTCAGCATTGTTCAAGATTGCAGGAATATGTCAGAAAGCAAAGGTGACAGGGTCCCTAGACAATAAAAGAGGAAAACAATAAATGAATAAGTTAATTAAAATTCTGATGCAGTGCTACAAAAGAAACAGGGTAGTGCACTTGAAATGTACTTTAGAATGTCAGAAAAGGCCTCTCTATGGAGATGACATTTGAACTAAGACTTGAGGAGAAGTATTAGTTACTTTCTTATCTCAACAATAGAATGCCTGCCATAAACAACTTAAAAGGAGGAAGGATTTATTTTGGTTCATGGTTTCAGAGGAACATCATAGCAGTGGGAGCTTGTGACAGAGAACTGTTCACTTCATGGTGGCCAGGAAGCAGAGGAAAGAGGAATGCTGGTACTGAGGGGACGGGTGTTCTCCTTTTCCCCTTTTATTCCATCCAGCTTGCCTACCTATGGGATGGTGCCACCCGCATTCGGGACACGTCTTGCCCTCAGTGATCCTCTCTGGACACACCCTCACAGACACATTCGGCGGCATGCTTCACCAATCTCCTAGGCACTCCTGAATCCCATTTAGTTAACAATCAAAAGCAAACCAATACAAGAAGAGAATGAGGATCCACAGGAAGAGTGAAAGAAGAGCTTTCTTCCAGCATCCTCCAGGGAGGAGACAAGAGTACAGAACTAGGGAACAGGGAGGAGGTACCTGTGGCCCAGGGGGAGCAAAAGGGTACTTTCTTGGTAGAAGAGAGGCTGGAGAGTAGCCAGGTCATGAGTGCTTTGTAGGGCAAGGTAAAGGGTTGCTCTAAGAACGATGGGGAGCCACTGGGGGATTTAAGCAGAGAATACCTTATCTGATTTCCATTAGAAAATAAGCACTCTGCTTGGTAAGAGCATCGTCATGCATCCAGTTCCTTATGTGGAAAACCTGAGTCCTTCCTAGTTCCTCAGTTTCCTTCTCCCATCTAGTCAACAAATCCAGGGAACTTGTTCTCTAAAATATACCCCCAATCATCTTAATTTCTCTCTACTTTCACTGAAGCTGCCATTTTTTGTCTAGGCTGTTGAAAGGCTACCTTACATCTTACGAAATTTTCAAGGAAGAGTTCAATTGGTGGTTAACATTTAAAAAAAAAAACTCAGGCTGAGGGTTGCACAAAATAACACATAAAACTCTCAGCACACTTGGCTTCTCAGATGTTCTTAATACACATGTCTTATTTGTTTTAAATAATTTCCATCCCCCTGGTACATTTCAATGTGATAAAAAGATCAAAGGATTTGGAGTAGGAGACTTGAGTTTATATCCTCGTTTAAAACACTTGTGACTTTGGACAAACCCTAACTTTTTGAGTCATGGATTCTGGATTCCTTCATACACAGGAATGAAGTTGCTCCCTTGTGTATGAAGGTGCTGAATACTTCATACTGTGTGGGCTCCAAATGTGTTGATGGATATGAAAATACTTTATAAGCAGAAAAGCATTTTTTTCATGAGCAATTAGATATATGAAATTTTATTTAATTCAGTTTCCTCTGTATATGACCTTTCAGGTTCCTATACTATAAGAGGACATTGCAAAATAAAATTTTTTATAATGCACTGAGATCTTTAGCTTGCAGGAGTCCCAGATTCTTGAACCTCAGCCTGGAAGGGTTCAAACCAGTACAGTCCAATAGATATTTCTGCTGAACTGGAAATGTTATATATTTGAACTATACAATATGGTAGCCACTAGCCACTGTAGCTATTGTGCACTTGAAATGTGGTTAATGTGACTAAGAAACACTACATACTATTTTTTTAATGCAAACTTTAAAATTTTTTTTTATTTCTTTTACTCATATGTACATACAATGTTTGGTTCCTTTCTCCCCCCTCCCCCCCACCCCCAACATACTATTTTTTTACTTTTAATTAGTTTAAATACAAATCATCATACACACCTACTGTATACAGTAACCACTGAATAATCAGCACAAGTCCAAAAGCTTACTTTTTCAGGGCACTCCTTGATGAAGCATGGAAACATGAAGGTCTTTACAGTTCTAATATGTAATATTAGAACTTCTTAGATAACTCAAGCACAGGTAAGCCAGTTCAGATACAAGAAGGGCTGGATGCTGAGCCGCTTCTTAAAAAATTCTTGAGTCAAATGTAATTCTAGACATGCTTTTTTTTTTTTTAAGTTCATACTTGGTTTATGTATCAACAAAAGGAAAGACTTCAAAACAACAATAACAGTCTCAAGCAAAAAGCAGCCCTGGAAGATAAACTATTTAAGAAATACATTCTTCTGGGAGTTATATTTGGGTATGGAGTAGTCCACTTGTTCCAAAGTTAGCATTCTCCCCTTCTCATTAAGAAAACTAGCTAGGGAGGAAATACTTGTTGCTGAATAATAAAGGAATGCCTACAGTGGGGACTGCTTTATGATGCTGACGGTCTTGACATCACAAGGACTTCCATGATGAAGCTGGTGCTAACTTTTGTCTCTTTGTATGAGAGTTTTGTTCCTATGGCTGGATGTTAAGACTAGAAGGCAAAATTTATAGAGAAACTGACAGAAAGTGAAGGTAACATGATTGAATGGGGGATGATGAGAGCTCTGCAAAGAGAACTCAACACAGTTGAAAGGACAAGAGGCAGAAATGGTAAAATGTGAGAACAGCCTTTGAAGGGGAACATGAATATAGAGCTGAAACCAAGAAGACAGAGAACAGATTGGGGTGGGCGGGGTGAGCACCAGAGAAGAAATTCCAGATCCATTTGTGAAAGACACCCGGAGCTAAGCTTATCTGTTGGGGGGTGGCGGGGAGGGAAGACTAAGGAGCAAAAACGAGAAAGACAAGAACAGAATTACTTTGGAAAGAAAGATAGTGACAAGGTAGTGTGAACAAGGAGGGACAGCAATCACCTCATTTAATTAAGAAATTATTAATGGAACAGACAGGCAGCTGTAGTGAGCCTTTACTGATGAGCTGCTAAGTTACTGAGAGCAAAACAGTAAGAATGCTAATTTAATTGATAATAACATTATACTTAACACAATGCTTATGAATTTAAAAATCACACATTAAATAAACTTAAATGACTCCAGTTATCATCCAATTATGGTTGTTTAAATAATGTAATATAATTAAATGCAAAAAAAGCCCTGATACTTTTAAGCGAGCACTCTTGTGTGCTGAATTCTCCTTTTTAAATGTATGGCAATCAATTCCACAGTCATGGGTGGAGGATGCCCCCCATGGTCACACCTGTACTAAAAGGTGCAATTGTTGGGTCAGACGAAGACAAATGGCAAACTTAGCTTTGACATGTTCTTTGAATTTTTCCTTCATCCCTTATTCTTCCATGATCAGATCAGCTAGCTTCTCTCCTTGGATATCCATTTTGTCCTTGCCCTTTGATCCCCCCCACCAAGCAGCTTCCCTGACAAGACCTCCTCTTCCTCACCATAATCCTACCAAGGGTCACACAGGAGCTCAGTCATGCAATTGCACTTCAAAGAGAGCTGTCTGGATTGCAGAAATGAGAGAAAAGAGCCATGGACTTATGGCCATGGTCATGTTGTCACCTGAGGCTGGAGGTGAGAAAGGAAGCATTTTGCTCATCTACCTCCTTTCTTCATGGGCAGACCCAAAATTCTCACTCTGAGTAATAGCCTTGTAGTGAGGGAAAAGAAAACACAAAACGCCTGATTTATTTGAAGATATCTTTATTTTTTTCTGATGATGCATGAGTGTTGTAACTTTTTTTTAAATATGGAGAAAGTTAAAGCCCTTAGAATCCTACCCAGAGGCAGTCACAATCCTGAATTTGATACATCTGTGTTCATAAATTAACAGACATATTAATGTAAGTGGTATCTTATCTACAGACTGTTCTGTAGGATCCTTTTTTTAACCTAATGTTTGGTAGCTCTAGTTCTACACTAAAATGCCATACTTCATTGAATCAAAGTTGTACATAATTTTAAGATTACTTGCCTGTAAAGAGGAAAAATTGCTGATGATTATAACTGGCAAACTCCTTTGACTATAAGATACTAGCAGTCATTTTTCAGAGAACTTATATTACTAAAAAAGCATCTTCCAAATGATAAAATAGTTTCTCCCATCAGCGGACACTTGTGTTGGTCCCAATATTTTCATGAATTTCTTAACATATCTTTGCACACTGTCATATTACTTCCTTGGGCTAAATTCTTAGACATAGAATTGATGGATTCCATATGTTAATTAGCATGATTTGGCCATTCCACAATGCATACATATTTCAAAACAACAGGCTGCACATGATAAATATAGACAATTTTTGCTGATTTTAAAAATGTATTAATTATTTAAAGGATGGATGGATTAAATAGGTTAATCCTGTTTATACTTTCACCAGTTGTGTTTAGCATGCATAGCTCCTTGGACTCTCAGAAACTGATATATTATCTATCATAGCCTAATCTGAACCTCAGATAAGAAAAACTCAAAGGCCTCATAATACTATTCGCTATGATTTTTGTCTTTTGTCTTGGCATTTCCAATATCCAAAAAACTTCAGGAATTTGAAATAGTGATTCCCTGATAATGCATAAAGTCAAGATCTAGTCATTTGCAGAGAACTACCTTTAATAATAGAAATGTATTCAATCGTCAACTTTATCATCCTTTCCTTTCTGACAATTAAGGACAAGGCCTGAATATTGTGAGCCTTTGGATTTGACGATATGATGCCAGTAACTAGGCTTGGGGTATATTCCTGAATTCTTTTGTTCACTCGATCTGAAGTCACTGAACTCACCCTAGATACTAGGCTGTGGAGACACAAAGATGGGAAAACGGACAATTCTGCCCAAAGAATCTACAATCCAATGGGGGAGATAAAATGCACTCATATATAAAGTTATAGACCAACAGAAAGACAAGATAATCGATTTCATGATGCAGGAGGTGATTTAGTGTCAAATATGCAGACTTTAAGTCCAGATTTTGAATGTAATCTGGAGACAGAATAGCCTGTCCCTTTGAGAGGCACCAAGACCATCGTTAATGTGCCGTGACCCTCTGGAAGCATAAAGATGACACATGGTCAGTTCCTTTATGGGGAGCATTTGTGCCCTGAAACATCCTTCAGGAGTGTACATCAACAAATGCTCAGTCTTTTCCTGGAATATCAGCGGCACAGCTGTACCAGTGTCCTGTGTGTCCTGCAGGGGAGAGCAGACCACTTGACTCCAGATCCTTTTCAAGAGGAGTGCCCTGAGGGCGAGGCATACAGTTCTAGGAGACAAGGAGCACACAACCCAGGCTATGGGGAGATCCACTAATCAACAATTCAAGTTTGGGGATTCGCACTGAGAGGGGGGGACGCTCTTGAAAAAAAAAAAAAAAGATAGTTTCTGAAGCTAAGAGCACATGGCTTTTAGGAGGTACCACATTGTGGTCCTGCTTCAGGGCTCAGGTTTAATAAAGATGGCAAGAAACAAATGACTCACTTGCTGATATTGAAAGAGTACAAATGCACCTGCCCCTGGCCTTTCAAGTCAGGGCACATGTTTGTAAATGACATGCATGCTGTAAATCTGGAGGTGGAGCCCCAGATGGAGTACAGGGCAGACAACTTGGTCACATCAGAGGATCTTAATCAGAACTGGGCACTAGAATACCCCATGGCATTTCAGAACAGACACAGGTCCTAGCTCCAGCCCAGGCTTCCTGAATTAGCTGGGCTGGGCATTGTTTTCCAAGAAATTCCACTGATGATTCAGATATGCTCTTGTGGCTAAGAATCACTATGCCAGTTAATCTCTGGCCTGGAACTCTCATCAGTCAAAAGTGGGCCAAGAGCATCATTTCTGATGTAGAGGGGCTTTACATAATTAAAAAATGAAACGTCCAAATGAGTCTTAAAAATCACTCAAATAGGTAAGCATATTTTGAATCCTGTAACTGCTGCCTACATTTAACCTAATAATACTTAATGTAAGATTGCAATGTGATTTCATCTTACAAGATAATTAAAAGATTTATGAAAAATAATAATTCTTAAAAACCATAGGCAGTATGATCCAAAAATGGAACACGAGTTTAAGGTTGTATGATAAATGGCTTCTTTGAGTCTTGTCAGTTATCTTGAGACTGAAAATACCACCTCATTTGCTGAAATGATTAAAGTATAAATCTAACTCTCTTCATTAATGGAAAAACTAAGCCCAATGGTGGTCTTGTGTCCTCTTCCCACCCCTTAACCCCAAGTATTCTCACCATGAGAGTCCTGGGTTTCAGCTCCAGTGCAAAAAGTTCTCTTGGCTTTCCCACAGGATTTGGGACACTCAGTGTCTGGTCCCTCAGTGATTGCCACTTGCTTCTCTGACCAGTCCATGGTTCCTTTCGGAGTCCATTCTTCTTCATATCCCTAAATGTAGTGAATTTTAAAGGTTCTTCTTACTTGTTCTCTTTATCCTCTCCCTCTTGTGAATCATATCCACTCCTATCCCTTTTCCCACCCATTTACTTACCCATTGCATCTCCACTCTGGGCTAGTTTTTCCAACTCCTTCTGATGTATTCAATTGAATTCTTCTTTGACGCTTCACCCTCTCCTTTCTAAAGTGAAATTGATCATTGTTTCCTATACCCAAACACAATCTATCTTTTTCCCTTAATGTCCCTAGTCCCAATCTCTTCTGGATCTAGAAATATTTCTTGATCTAGAAACAGCTCAAGGTACTTTCAGATGGGCAGGAATGACTAAGGGTAGGTTCTGCTCTGAGCCACTCAGGGGCCAATGGATGGAGATTCTACCATCTTCCATACATGGCTTCCAAAGAAGTCTCAGGAGTCGACATCCAGACGGCAAGAGGAGAAAGAGGACTAAAAGTCTTGAGTGGATCCTTATCTCAACCAGCAAAAACCCTTGGTCCTTCCTATTACTGCTTATACTCTCTCTTCAACAAAATTAGAGATAAGGGCAAAATAGTTTCTGCCTGGTAGCAAGGGGTTGGGGGGTTGGGGGGGAAGGGGGGAGTAAGGAAGGATGTGGGGGAAAGGGGGGAGAAATGACCTAAACATTGTATGCACATATGAATATAATAAATAAATAAATAAAATAAAACATACATGTATTTAAAAAAAAATTCTTGAGTAGAGATATATACAGGCCAGGCTAGGAAGTCGTACACATCATTTTCTTCACATTTCATTGGCTAGGATTTGGTCAGGTGGTCTAATTGCAAGAGATGTGTGCCAAGGAGGATTTTAGTGGTAGTGGTCTCCTATTCTTCCTATAATCTGTATTCAAGACCTTGCAGGAGATATTCCTTATTTCTGATCTCCTTCCCTTTCCCAGTCAGTCATCAACTCTTGCTGATAATCTCCTTTGCAATACCACTCACCATAGCCAGCCTCTCTTTTTCATCCCTAGCACCATTATCTTAGCTCAGGCCCTCATCAACTCTAAGTAGATGACTATTAAGGACTTCTAACTCAAGCCTTTCCCCCTTCTACTCTCTCATTTATTCAACAAATATTTATCAAGCACTGTATTCCAAGCATCATGGTAGCAAATAGAGAGAAATGAGAAAATGGATAGACCTTGGCTCTGCATTTATAACATCATGGGGAATACAGATGCATAAGTGACTCTTATCACATTGATTATTTATGATGGAGAAGTGTGGGGTACAAGATAAATATGTGGAAAGGGCCTCAAACTCCCTGATGAGTCTACTTAAGCTGGGTACACCCCTGCCCTTCTCATTGGCTTCCTCACTGCCTCCTGTGTTCTCTGGCTTTATTTTCATCACAGTCCCTCACACCTCTGAAATGATCACATATATGTATGTGTTTGCTGATTTTGTATCTGGCTCCACCACACTAAGAGCTTCACAAGGGTGAGAACCATGACTCATTTACCAGCAGGGTCCAGAACAGAACAGGAAGAATCCAGTCTGTAGGTCAGATTAGGTTCCTGGAACAAATAATCTTTAGGTTGAGGCTGGAAAAATGCAGAGGATGTGACCAGATTTGTGGTGGGGGGAAGGAAATCTGGAGGGGAACAAGTTATTGTTCTAAGCTAGGAGGAGAATATGATTGAAGTTCAGTATTGGAGAAGCAGGAGAAAGTTGGAGCTGAACCTGTAAACTATATAGGGTTGGTTTCTCCTAAAACTGATGAGAAATCACACGAGGATCCAAGTTGAACTTTAGATCTTTTTGCTGCTCTTTCTAGAATAGATGCAAAGAGGACATGATCGAGTGCTAGGTGGCATGTGAGAACATAAGAGAGAGATCCTGGTAGCATATCCAGTGTATTCCAGATTAAGTATTCAAATGTGTGAGTATTACCACTCAAAGAAAAATCTCCAAATGGTGAGCATTGCAAGCAGTTGGATGATCACTACATTTCTCCAATGGTATTTTATCTACCTTTCTAAATCAAGTTCTACCTCCAGCTGGAGGCTTTCCATGATGTACTCCTGCTCTGAATCATTGAAGACTATCATATTTAAATAATCCATTTGGCATGGGTGTTATTTTCTGTAACTTTTACCTTCATCCCCAACCTTCCTCCAATTTCTAGAAACTACAAAAGTGACCTATGTAACTTATTTCATAAAAATATGCTTCTAGAAGCATAATTTGAACCCACTAATTCATAGCAGGGTTTTGTCACTGATTATGATAGCTTTCTGTATGCTATTGGAATCTTAAAAGAGAAGAAAGTTCTTTGGGGAAAGAGAAAGGTTTAGTCCAGTCTTTATGAAATCATATCTCCTTGAGCTGTTCAACAAATATGGCCCATTGCTGTGCCTCAATATGACAAACTACTATTGATGGGATTTCTGGCTCCCTTGGGGAGAGAGTTTTAAGTGAAAAGAGATGCTGGCACCCTACAGAAGTTAGCACCCCTCATTTCTGTGGGCCAGTAGCTCCCTCTCACCTCAAGGACACTCACGGACTGACAGTCATGTACTCCAGCAGGTCTGAAGTGGCTTAAGATAGCACATGGTTCTTTGTCTGGGTCTTTGATTGACAAGTTCACAGAGTGAGGTGACAAGGGACTATATTTTAATTCCAGGTGAGTTTGGAGGGATGCCCAATTCCAAAGAGGAGATTTTTCTCTTATCTGCCACCTCTCTTTTCCTATTTTGAACTTCCAAACTCAGACCACCAAGGCCAGACTCGCAAGGCAGAGAAAGAAGAGCTCCAGAGGACCCAGTGGGGTTCTTATTTCTTAAATGCTTGTGCTGTGAGGGTCGAGGGGCAGGGAGAAGAGAATTGTGTTTGGAGGAAGCACAGTAATTGTCACCTGGGAAGCCAGTTAGTCACAAACTCTAAGAAGCAAAAATGAAAAAAGCCCTTTTATTCAACCCATGTCTTCTCTTGTCAGGGCAGAATATGCCAGCGATAATTGCTGCTGAGGTGAAGCTCTCGATGCTAAGACATCATTTATTCCCCTTTCCTTTGTCTTCCAGACCACACTTAGGTGCCTTCTGTTTTCTCCATCTGCTATCTTTCTTTTTAGTAATAATTAAAATAGCAGGCATATCTTTCATAGAACGCTTCTTTGGATGTTTTGCTTTTTCTCATTCCTTTCCATCGATGCACAAGCCCTCTTTTCACAGAACCTGCATTCTTGCATGCTCTTACGATGGCACTGTTACATCCTTGCAGTGTTTGCTGGCTTTGGGTGTAAAAAGATGCGTGTGCCTGTGGCTGCTCGGCACACAGACCATTCACCAGTTTTTACAGGAAGGTAAACAAGATCTTCCTTTTTTCCCCTTTCAAATTGCAATGTAGTATCTGTTACACACAGGTCTAAACTGAAATGTAGTTGGAAGGATCACCAAATCTGATTTTTTGGATAGTCAAAAATTACTTTTTGTGCATTTAAAATAAAATGGCAGCTAAGCAAGCAACACCAGTAGCTGGTCAGTCTGCTACATTCTGAATTCTTTCCCATTGCCCACATCTTTGGAAGACACTGAAGGCAAATAACAAACGGGAAAAAAAAAGAAATAACACAAGAAATTCAGAGCATTTTTCTCAATCACAAACTGGATAAGCAACCTCTGGATAATAAAAAATTTTTCAAAACCCTCAACCATTCTTCTTTCTTTCTGGCACACCCTAGGACTGAAGGACCAAAGACATTTTGTACCCTTCCAAGCAAGCTTGAAGCTTGCAGGTAGGTTCACACTTCCACTTATTTCTGGGAGGCTAAGGTGGCATGTTAATACATTGTGTGACCATTTTGGACTTCAAACCTGGCAGATTGTCATTTCTTTTACTCAAAACCAGACCCTGAGAGGAACATGAACTTGATCCAGGCCATAAATCAAGTCTAACGCAGGGTGAGAGTCTTCACCCCTCTCTTCCCAGCTCCCCCTCCTATGGCGCTGCACTGCGTGCTTCCAACATTAGTGAAATGATCCACAGAGCTGAGACTGGGCTGTTATTTTTATCTTGCAGTCCCAAAGGTAAAATGCTTGGCTCATTTGGTTTTTATTCCCGACCCCCCCATATATAGACATGGAAGGAGAAAGGCTAAGAAAGGAATGTTTAGGCAAATCAGTCTGTGAACAAAGCAAGGGAAAAAATGGAGAGAGAAAGGGAGTGGGAACCAGCAGAAGGAATATACCTTGTGTTGGGACATTCTCCCTTTGTTTGCAGAAAACTCCCCTATTCCTCTTGCGGCCGTTCCATCCTTCACTCTTATTAATTTCCTACGGTTTAATCTCAGTCTTAGGTAAGGAAAAAGCCTCCACTTGCTCTAGAGGCTGCCTCTGCTCTGTAGCCTAAGCCTGCAGCAAGCTTAGGCACCCAGAGACCAGCCGGCTTCCACAGGTGCCCAGGGTACCCTCCCTGGACAGAAGGCAGTTTTCTCGCATCCGGAGGGAGATTAATAGTAGTCCTCAGCTTTTAGTATTTGCTCTTTCCCTATATCCTTGAGACATAGAAAATATCCATTTTAATGCCTCTAAGCTGGGGGGAATAACCTCAGAAGGTTAGGGTAAAGAGTAGATGGTGTTATTCAAAAACATACTCTTTGGAATCCTTAATGATTCCTCTCTTCACTTTCTGTGCCTTCCCAACATAGTTGTGGGATATCATCATAAACTTCAGAGCCAGTGTGACATGGAGTTAAAAGTTTGAAATGAACATACTTTCAAAGCAATGTGTTGACACTGATTACCTGTCATGTCCATTACAAGTTACTTAAAGGTTCTTTGATTCAGTCTCCTCATCTGTAAAATGGAGATGATAACAGTAAGACATAGCAGAGAAAATTTTGAGAGAATTCGATGCATGAATGTGAGCTGGCTGCATGTAAGGATGCTGCACATTGTGCCTCAGTAGTGAGAGATGCTGTTACAATTGTATTGCTCTTATTATTATTTTTAATTATTGATAAGATGACTTGAAATCTAATTAAAGATTTAATCTGTTTCTGTGTCAAATAAAGGTTCCCAGAAATGAACAGGCTGGGCTGTGACAGGGTCAAATTGGAAATCAGAAGTCTAAGCCCTTCATAAAATGGGGATTTAATATAAGAACTGTCCAAGTGGGTGGAGGAAGAGTTGAGAAGCCACACAGGAAGTAGTGAAGCAACTGAGAAATAAACAACAGCAGGAAGCTACTGCCACCCTTAAGTCTGAAGAAATACAGGGGAAAGGAGGTGTCCCAGAGGCCAGAAGTTAGAGAAAGGCTGCAGGAGGCAAGTTGAATCACAGAGGACACAGACTACTACTGTAAATGACCACCTAGAGCAGAAAGAGAGAATTACCCTGGGTGCTCTCTTCCTGCAGCCTTTAGGTGCTTCCCATTGACTGACCTAGGCAGCCTGGTGACAACGAAGCCTAGGAAGCGACGCACAGTCATCAGTGTCTTCAGACTCAGCAGAGGTGTTTTCCACCTTGAAGGAGATGAGTTTTTCACAGGTATACTGGATATACTGCTTATAATCCTGGAAAGAATCCAAGTTTCAGCTTTTCATGGGAATGTCTAAAGGATTAGAAATTTGAAGCTAAGTGATAATTTTGTTATAAATGTATCTGAGGTGTAAGATGTTGGGAAATAGAAAAAATGGGGAAAAATCTTTCTTCTTCTCCTTCTTCTTCTTGAGAGTCCTTAGCCACAATCATTTGACTAACCCATTAAAAGACCTCCATTATTACTCATCTATGCTGGTTGTGTAAGTTATCCATTAAACCACTATCTCCCTTTGTTTGCAGAAAACTCCCCTCTTCCTCTTGCTACTGTTCCATCCTTCACTCTTATTAATTTCCTACGGTTTAATCTCAGTCTTAGGTAAGGAAAAAGCCTCCACTTGCTCTAGAGGCTGCCTCTGCTCTGCAGCCTAAGCCTGCAGCAAGCTTAGGCACCCAGAGACCAGCCAGCTTCCACAGGTGCCCAGGGTACCCTCCCTGGACAGATGGCAGTTTTCTCGCATCCGGAGGGAGATTAATAGTAGTCCTCAGCTACTATGGTGAGAAAATGACTGCCATCATTGAAGGCCAACAGTGATTCCTTGGTGCACTAAAAAGTGCAAAAAGGAGGAAGAAGTTGCATGTGTCTTTGCCTTCTGCAGAGATGTTTTCAAGCTGAGGATGTCCCTTTGAAAATGTATCAGTCTTAAGTCTGAGTGAAGGCAGTAGATGGAGACTCAACCTGATGCATGGTATACATGCTAACCTAGCACGTTGGCTTCATCTCTTTGTCCTAGATCATAATGCTTGTTTCTTACAAAGTGCTGGGCTCTGGCTCTCTTCCCAGCACAGAATGGGCTCCCTAGCCATTTCATTACCAGAAATTACAATGATCATCTGCCTATCTGGGAATAGCATTATCTGAAACCCAATTAAAAGTAAACGGAAAGTCTAGGTGGCCCAGTGATGACTAATCAGAAATATTACTGCCTGGTATACCACATCATATCACATCTCAGGATCATCGTGGGCTCTTTTCATTTTCAGAAGCACCCCAATTGCTCTTCGCATGGTTGGAAGGAATGAAGCAGTTATTAATATATCTTCAATTTAGATACCAAGGAATTGAAGAATACTAGTTATCAGCACCAAAGACTCTGATCACAATATGTTTTCTAAGCCCAATATATGTAATAGTGATTTGGTTGGTCTTTTTCCAAGTCTTGAGTTCTCACCCAGTGGGAAGAGGAGGAAAGTAATCTGAAAAATGGGTCTGTTCAGGGATAGCATAGCAGACAATAATTTAATACAGTAGCAGGGCACACACTCAAAGAGAATCAAGCTATAGGAATTTTCCCCAAAGACAGAAAGTACTGGAGTACATCTATTTGCACCTGGAAACAAGTACAAGAAAAATTCCTTCTACATGAGTAATGAGAACCTAGCCTCAAGGTCACTGACTCAAATTCCCTTCTCTCTAAGGCAAAACACACACACACACAAAACAAATGAAAGAAAGAAAAGAAGGAGGGGAGGGAGGGAAAGAAGGAAGGGAGGAAAGGAGGAAAGAAGGGAGGCAGGGAGGGAAGGAAAGAGAAGACAAATGAAAGGAGATGGAGGAGAGGGAAAGGAAAGAGAAAGGGGAGGGAAGGGATAGCATGTTTGCTTGCCTTGATGGGAGAGCATGTTCCAACATACGACATATGCATTTAGCTTTGTAATAATGTAGGCATATCATGGAGAGATTTTTGGTCAAAGTTTGGTTCAAGCTTACACCACAGGCTGAGGGCCAAGTGATCAGACAGGAAAGTGAGCTGCCTTAGCTACTACAGGCAAGAAGAGGATTAAGAACCGTGATGATCAGGGAGCAAAGCCACTCTAGAGTCTCATTCTCAGTGCTCATCAGAGGAGGTGGAATTAGCATTGTGTAGCCATTGCCAATAGCAGCATCCAATGGGCGCATTTGCTGCCTAAGGACAGTCACAATGGCTGCTAGATGATGCCATTCCCATGACCAGAGCAAGGATGAAGAATAATAAAATGAAGATTTAGTTTGTATCACACTCCCCCATGAATTAAATGTAAGAGATGTGTCCCCAAATGAATTGCAGTCCTTTTGACAATGATGCTCCCGGAAAAAGAGCAAATATTGACACTTCAATAATGTTTGCCCAGCAATCAGTGAGCTGTATACGGCACTTGGGTATCTATGTTACTGGAATCAATTAGGAAAACAGAGAATTGATATCCTCCAATGAGAAATATAGGGTAACTGCTGACATTACAGATCACATTGGCTTTGCAAATCATTTCTGAAGTCATAGGCCTGTCAAGATGTCATGGGTTCTTAGGATATCTGTCTGAGAACACAGCTGTCACTTTAGTGCTTCCTGCTGCCCACTGCTCTTACCAGACAAGCTCCTCCAATATGCAGTTTCCATCCTCTGCAACCAACTCTTACTGTTCATTCATTCACTCATTCATTCATTCTTTAAGCATTTATAGAGAACCTACTTTATGCTAACACATTTTAGGATGTATAAAGTTCCTGGTAATGAGGGATAGAAGATACAAACAATAAAAAAGCATAAGGTAAGCCATTTTCATATTAAATAAAAATGAATGAGACATGAAGATTTGGGTAAAGGGCATTCCATCAGGAGATCAACAAATAGAAAAGTCTGAGGTATGCGAGAGTCCCCCTTATTTGAGAAGAATATATTCCAAAGTCCCCAGCATAAGTCTGTACATGATAGCTTTATATGCAATCTTATGTTTGCTATGCTTTTACATAAGCATACCTATGATAAAGTTTAATTCATAAATTAGGCACAGTAAGAGATTAACAATAGTAACAAATAATAAAATAGAACAATTATAACAGTGTATTATAATAAAATTACTGGCATCACTAAGCTTGAACTTTGGAACCATTGTTAGGTAGAATAAGGGTTACTTGAGCTCAAACACTGTGATACACAGGGCAGTCAGGCTAACAACTGAGACAGCCACTAAAGGACTAGGGGTGGGTAGTGTATACAGCATTACACATGCTGAGGAAAGGGGTGGTTCTGGTGGGATGGGGGAAGAAGTATGAGATTTCACCACTCTACTCAGAACAAGCACATTTTAAAACTTGTGAATTGCTTATTTCCAGAACTTTCTATTTAATATTTTCATGGGGGGAGAGGAGATAAAGGAGAATGAAGGAGGGAGTGAATTCAACCATGATATATTGTAAGAAGTTTTGTCAATGTCACAATGTACCCCCAGTATAACAATAATATGATAGTAAAAATATTTTCAGACTGTTGTTGGCAGAGATACCTCCAACCAAGGGAAATGGCTATTGTACATCAACCATATCCTCTTCACTCCTCCAGTGCATATTGTTGTTACTTGCTTCTCAGACTGGTTGCTCCTTATTTCCTTCTTCTCTACCTTCTTCCTTCATTTCTCCTTTCCTTTTCTATTGTTTATTTAGATATTCTGTCAGAAGTCTTTTAAGGAATTCTACAGCCATGAAAACTCTATATCATAAAGACTTATCTCCCATCCATCTTTTGTTGTTTTGATGTTCTCTCTCTCTCTCCCTCTTTCTCCAAATAGATTTTAACTTCTTATTGGTAAGGACACACTTAAATGTCTTGGATTTTCTGGATTTCCCAAAGTACCGAGCAGGATGAGGGGCAGGTAGGAGAGGTTCAGTATAATAAATATTGGCTCAAGCTGAAATGCGTATAGCTGGGGAAGTTGGTTGAGGTAAATTTGCCCACCAAAGATATTTTTTGACTATGTATTCTTTTTTTTTTTTTTTCATTTTTCTTTTATTATTCATATGTGCATACAAGGCTTGGTTTATTTCTCCCCCCTGCCCCCACCCCCTCCCTTACCACCCACTCCACCCCCTCCCGCTCCCCCCCTCTATACCCAGCAGAAACTATTTTGCCCTTATCTCTAATTTTGTTGTAGAGAGAGTATAAGCAATAATAGGAAGGAACAAGGGGTTTTGCTGGTTGAGATAAGGATAGCTATACAGGGCATTGACTCACATTGATTTACTGTGCGTGGGTGTTACCTTCTAGGTTAATTCTTTTTAATCTAACCTTTTCTCTAGTTCCTGGTCCCCTTTTCCTATTGGCCTCAGTTGCTTTAAGGTATCTGCTTTAGTTTCTCTGCATTAAGGGCAACAAATGCTAGCTAGTTTTTTAGGTGTCTTACCTATCCTCACCCCTCCCTTGTGTGCTCTCGCTTTTATCATGTGCTCATAGTCCAATCCCCTTGTTGTGTTTGCCCTTGATCTAATGTCCACATATGAGGGAGAACATACGATTTTTGGTCGTTTGAGCCAGGCTAACCTCACTCAGAATGATGTTCTCCAATTCCATCCATTTACCAGCGAATGATAACATTTCGTTCTTCTTCATGGCTGCATAAAATTCCATTGTGTATAGATACCACATTTTCTTAATCCATTCGTCAGTGCTGGGGCATCTTGGCTGTTTCCATAACTTGGCTATTGTGAATAGTGCCGCAATAAACATGGATGTGCAGGTGCCTCTGGAGTAACAGTCTTTTGGGTATATCCCCAAGAGTGGTATTGCTGGATCAAATGGTAGATCGATGTCCAGCTTTTTAAGTAGCCTCCAAATTTTTTTCCAGAGTGGTTGTACTAGTCTACATTCCCACCAACAGTGTAAGAGGGTTCCTTTTTCCCCGCATCCTCGCCAACACCTGTTGTTGGTGGTGTTGCTGATGATGGCTATTCTAACAGGGGTGAGGTGGAATCTTAGTGTGGTTTTAATTTGCATTTCCTTTATTGCTAGAGATGGTGAGCATTTTTTCATGTGTTTTCTGGCCATTTGAATTTCTTCTTTTGAGAAAGTTCTGTTTAGTTCACATGCCCATTTCTTTATTGGTTCATTAGCTTTGGGAGAATTTAGTTTTTTAAGTTCCCTGTATATTCTGGTTATCAGTCCTTTGTCTGATGTATAATTGGCAAATATTTTCTCCCACTCTGTGGGTGTTCTCTTCAGTTTAGAGACCATTTCTTTTGATGAACAGAAGCTTTTTAGTTTTATGAGGTCCCATTTATCTATGCTATCTCTTAGTTGCTGTGCTGCTGGGGTTTCATTGAGAAAGTTCTTACCTATACCTACTAACTCCAGAGTATTTCCTACTCTTTCTTGTATCAACTTAAGAGTTTGGGGTCTGATATTAAGATCCTTGATCCATTTTGAGTTAATCTTGGTATAGGGTGATATACATGGATCTAGTTTCAGTTTTTTGCAGACTGCTAACCAGTTTTCCCAGCAGTTTTTGTTGAAGAGGCTGCTATTTCTCCATCGTATATTTTTAGCTCCTTTGTCAAAGATAAGTTGCTTATAGTTGTGTGGCTTCATATCTGGATCCTCTATTCTGTTCCACTGGTCTTCATGTCTGTTTTTGTGCCAGTACCATGCTGTTTTTATTATTATTGCTTTGTAATATAGTTTGAAGTCAGGTATTGTGATACCTCCTGCATTGTTCTTTTGACTGAGTATTGCCTTGGCTATTCGTGGCCTCTTGTGTTTCCATATAAATTTAACAGTAGATTTTTCAATCTCTTTGATGAATGTCATTGGAATTTTGATGGGAATTGCATTAAACATGTAGATTACTTTTGGGAGTATAGACATTTTTACTATGTTGATTCTACCAATCCATGAGCATGGGAGATCTCTCCACTTTCTATAGTCTTCCTCAATCTCTTTCTTCAGAAGTGTATAGTTTTCCTTGTAGAGGTCTTTCACATCTTTTGTTAGGTTTACACCTAGCTATTTGATTTTTTTTGAGGCTATTGTAAATGGAATTGTTTCCATACATTCTTTTTCCGTTTGCTCATTGTTAGTGTATAGAAATGCTAATGATTTTTCTATGTTGATTTTATATCCTGCTACCTTGCTATAGCTATTGATGATGTCTAGAAGCTTCTGAGTAGAGTTTTTTGGGTCTTTAAGGTATAGGATCATGTCGTCTGCAAATAGGGATATTTTGACAGTTTCTTTACCTATTTGTATTCCTTTTATTCCTTCTTCTTGCCTAATTGCTCTGGCTAGGAATTCCAGTACTATGTTGAATAGGAGTGGAGATAGTGGGCATCCTTGTCTGGTTCCTGATTTTAGAGGGAATGGTTTTAATTTTTCTCCGTTAAGTATAATGCTGGCTGTAGGTTTGTCATATATAGCTTTTATAATGTTGAGGAACTTTCCTTCTATTCCTAGTTTTCTTAGAGCTTTTATCATGAAATGATGTTGGATCTTATCAAAGGCTTTTTCTGCATCTATTGAGATGATCAAGTGGTTTTTGTCTTTGCTTCTGTTAATGTGGTTTATTACGTTTATTGATTTTCGTATGTTGAACCACCCCTGCAGCCCTGGGATGAAGCCTACCTGGTCGTGGTGAATAATCTTTTTGATGTGTTGCTGAATTCGATTTGCCATTATTTTGTTGAGGATTTTTGCATCAATGTTCATTAAGGAGATTGGCCTATAGTTCTCCTTTTTGGAGGTGTCTTTGCCTGGTTTTGGGATAAGTGTAATAGTGGCTTCATAAAATGTGTTTGGCAGTTTTCCTTCCCTTTCTATTTCATGGAACAGTTTAAGGAGGGTTGGTATCAGTTCTTCTTTAAAGGTCTGATAGAATTCAGCAGAGAATCCATCAGGTCCTGGACTTTTCTTTTTGGGGAGACTCTTGATTGCTGCTTCAATTTCATTTTGTGTTATAGGTCTATTCAGGTGATTAATTTCCTCTTGGTTCAGTTTTGGATGATCATATGTATCTAGAAATCTGTCCATTTCTTTTAGATTTTCAAATTTATTTGAATATAGGTTCTCAAAGTAGTCTCTGATGATTTCCTGGACTTCCATGGTGTTTGTTGTTATCTCCCCTTTTGCATTCCTGATTCTACTAATTTGGGTTTTTTCTCTCCTCATTTTAGTCAGGTTTGCCAGGGGTCTATCGATCTTGTTTATTTTTTCAAAGAACCAACTTTTTGTTTCATTAATTCTTTGTATGGTTTTTTTGGTTTCTATTTCGTTGATTTCAGCTCTTATTTTTATTATTTCTCTCCTTCTATTTGTTTTGGGATTTGCTTGTTCTTGTTTTTCTAGGAGTTTGAGATGTATCATTAGGTCATTGATTTGGGATCTTTCAATCTTTTTAATATATGCACTCATGGCTATAAACTTTCCTCTCAAGACTGCCGTAGCTGTGTCCCATAGGTTCTGGTAGGTTGTGTTTTCATTTTCATTGACTTCTAGGAACTTTTTAATTTCCTCTTTTATTGTATCGATGATCCATTCTTCATTAAGTAATGAGTTATTTAGTTTCCAGCTGTTTGCATGTTTTTTGTCTTTACTTTTGTTGTTGAGTTCTACTTTTACTGCATTGTGGTCAGATAGTATGCATGGTATTATTTCTATTTTCTTATATTTGCTGAGGCTTGCTTTGTGCCCTAGGATATGATCTATTTTGGAGAAGGTTCCATGGGCTGCTGAGAAGAATGTATATTGTGTAGAGGTTGGATGAAATGTTCTGTAGACATCTACTAGGTCCACTTGATCTATTGCATATTTTAGATCTTGGATTTCTTTATTGAGTTTTTGTTTGGATGACCTATCTATTGATGATAATGGAGTGTTAAAGTCTCCCACAACCACTGTGTTGGCGTTTATATATGCTTTTAGGTCTTTCAGGGTATGTTTGAGGAAATTGGGTGCGTTGACATTGGGTGCGTACAGATTGATGATTATTATTTCCTTTTGGTCTATTTCCCCTTTTATTAGTATGGAATGTCCTTCTTTATCTCGTTTGATCAATGTAGGTTTGAAGTCTACTTTGTCAGAGATAAGTATTGCTACTCCTGCTTGTTTTGGGGGGCCATTGGCTTGGTAAATCTTCTTCCAGCCTTTCATCCTAAGCATATGCTTATTTCTGTCGGTGAGATGAGTCTCCTGTAAGCAACAAATTGTTGGATCTTCTTTTTTAATCCATTTTGTCAAACGGTGTCTTTTGATGGGTGAATTAAGTCCATTAACATTAAGTGTTAGTACTGATAGGTATGTGGTGATTCCTGCCATTTAGTTATCTTAGTTGTTTGAAGGTTTGATTGTGTGTACCTAACTTGATGTTACTCTCTACTGTCTTGCTTTTTCTTATCCTGTGGTTTGGTGCTGCCTGCCTTTTCATGGTTAAGTTGGGTGTCACTTTCTGTGTGCAGGATCCCTTGCAGAATCTTTTGTAATGGTGGCTTTGTGGTCACATACTGTTTTAGTTTCTGCTTATCATGGAAGACTTTTATTGCTCCATCTATTTTGAATGATAGCTTTGCTGGGTAGAGTATCCTGGGGTTGAGGTTATTTTCATTCAGTGCCCGGAAGATCTCACCTCACGCTCTTCTTGCTTTTAATGTTTCTGTTGAGAAGTCTGCTGTGATTTTGATGGGTTTACCTTTGTATGTTACTTGTTTTTTCTCTCTTGCAGCCTTCAATATTCTTTCCTTAGTTTCTGAACTTGTTGTTTTAATGATGATATGTCGTGGAGTAGTTCTATTTTGATCTGGTCTGTTTGGTGTCCTGGAGGCCTCTTGCATTTGTATGGGAATATCTTTCTCTAGATTTGGGAAATTTTCCATTATTATTTTGTTGAATATATTACGCATTCCCTTCGCTTTCACCTCTTCTCCTTCTTCGATGCCCATGATTCTCAAGTTTGGTCTTTTGATGGAGTCAGTGAGTTCTTGCATTTTCTTTTCACAGGTCTTGAGTTGTTTAATTAGTAGTTCTTCAGTTTTTCCTTTAATTACCATTTCATCTTCAAGTTCTGAGATTCTGTCTTCTGTTTGTTCTATTCTGCTGGATTGGCCTTCCGTTTTGTTTTGCAGTTCTGTTTCGTTCTTTTTTCTGAGGTTTTCCATATCCTGGCTGTTTTCTTCTTTATTGTTGTCTATTTTTGTCCTGAGTTCATTTATCCATTTATTCATTGTGTTCTCTCTTTCACTTTGGTGTTTATACAGTGCTTCTATGGTTTCCTTTATTTCTTCTTTTGTTTTTTCAAATTCTCTATTTTTATTGTCTTGGAATTTCTTGAGTGTCTCCTGTACATTTTGGTTGACCCTATCCAGTATCATCTCTATAAAATTCTCATTGAGTACTTGTAGTATGTCTTCTTTTAAATTATTCTTGTAGGCTTCATTGGGTCCTTTGGCATAGTTTATCTTCATTTTGTTGGAGTCTGGCTCTGAGTTTCTGTTCTCTTCATTCCCCTCTGGTTCCTGTACTAATTTTTTGCTGTGGGGAAACTGGTTTCCTTGTTTTTTCTGTCTTCCTGTCATTGTCCTTGGTGTTGTTACTGTCCCTGTACTGTGTGTAATTAAGTATTTTCTAGCTTGTAATAATAACAATGGTAATATTGAGAATGGAAGAGTGAGCTGAGATGGAAAGCAAGAAGTTAAAGAAAAGGGGAAAACAAATATACAGACAAGAGGGAGAAAGCAGAACAAGGTATCAGACAAGAGAGTTTCAAAGGTATAAACAGGGAGTGTTAGTGAACTAATTGACAGTAAGCTCAACAGACAATAGAGTGACAGAGACAGGATTGAAAATCAAAGATAAAAAAAATAAAAAATAAGTATATGAAAGTAATATCTATTTATAAAAATGAATTAAAATAAAATGGAAAATAGAAAATTAAAAAAAACAAAAAAACCCAAAAAACCAAAAAACTTCCAAGTTTATATGCAATGCAATTTCAGTCTTAATAATTTGGATGTCCGTCTCAATCTCCAGTCCTGGAGTTGGTGCCTCAGATGTTGTTCTGTAGTTGTCTCATCAAAGGGGATGCATAAAGTAGAACAAAACTACACTCACACACACACACAGAAGAAAAAAAAAAAAGCCCCACCAAGTGTCCCCAGTTCAAATGCAATACAGTTTCAGTAAGTTTTTCGGCTTGCAGGTGTAATTCGGTTGTTCTCTCATCAAAGGTAGGGAGAAAAAGAAAAAAAAGCATCTGGAGGCAGTTCTGAGAGTGGTATCTGCAACTGTGGCTTGCCTGCCTGCTGCTCTCAGCCTGTAGCTGGTGGCGTTATTTATGCAGATCTCTGGGGTGAGCTTAGCACTCACCTGGTCCCACAGGCTTTGTTTGCTCAGAGTTCTCCTGTGCGGGGGAGGGGGGCCTCTGCCACAGGCTTTTCCCTTTCCAAGCACTGGGAAAGGCGACACTGCCCCTCGTTGTCAGGCCTGCGTGTTTATTTACAGTTCACGTGGGAAGTGGGTCTTCCCTCCTCTCACAAGCGTCCCCGCTCCTGGTTGCTGGGCGCGCCCCGCTCCCGCCAGAGCCTCTCCGGCCTGCCCGGCTCGTTTATTTACAGTCCCGGGAAGGATTCCCTTCCCCCAATCTTCAGAGCTCAGGGCGCCCCACCCTCTTTCCAGCGTGTCTTAACTGTTCTTATTGCTTAGTACTCAGTTTCTCTTTTTTTCCCGGGTGGAGGTCAGTCTGTCCAGGGGGCTATGCTGCTCTGGCCCAGGCTTGTCTGTGGGGGAACCGCGGTACCGCGAAGCTCACCTGGTCTGCGTCTTCCCAAGCCGTATGGGCGCCGGCCACTGGCGGCCCCGGGGGGCCTCCTCGGTTCTCCGTTTAACGTGAAGTGGAGATTCTCTGCGCCGGCTGGAGATGTGGAGGGGTCAAAGTTATGCCTTTTCTCGGTGATTATGCCTGCAAAGTGTGTCTCCAGCGTCTCTCCAAGATTTCACTATAGGAGGCTCGCTTTCTGCTTCCTACCTCTAGCCGCCATCTTGGAATTCTCTGACTATGTATTCTTGATTGTGCTCTTGCTTGTTATATATATTCAATCTTTTTTTTTTTTTTTTTTTCGAGTTCTCTTGGTCTGGGATGTCGCTGATGCTTTTTGTTCAGCTGCCTTTGGGCTATCAACTCCTGCCCTTGAAGTAGCTATTAGCACCTATCAAAATGCAGGACAATGTTGAAAGGTAAAGTTACTAGCTTCCCTTAATTAGAGGATGATGCTATTCAGCCAATTAATGATTTCCATGGATTTGTGGAAAAGCACCTCCCCCTGCAATCCTCAACTTCCAGGACCAGTGAAAATTTCGTTGTTTTCTCCCTTGTTCCTCGTTTGAGACAGGAAAGACATTCTGCCCCTGAATGAGGCAGAGGGGTGTTAGTGTAATTCTTCAGTCTGTGGTCTTCAGGATCACAGTCTTGGCCAGTGCAGATGAAAAGGGTTTTTATAGCAGTGGGCTGGTACCTAGAGATAGGATGGTTGCTAAGGATGTCATTAAAACTCTGATTGCAGGACCCAGTGAGTTAATTGGCATGACCTCATTCAGGTCCTCAGGGCCTACCTGTTCACAAATTATAAAGGAGACAAAAAGTTGATCTTTTTATAGTGTCAGGAGGCAGCACCTGTTAACTTTTAATATTACATTTGAAAGCAGCTAGAATACATAGTATTCATCTACCTGTTATCTTTTCTCACACACCACAGCTTCCCTCTCTTTACTACATAGAATTTAGTCCTAAGTCGTCCTTCCTAAACTTTCTTTTTTCCTTACTCTATTTTTCCCTTCGTCCCTCTAGAGGAAGGAGGAATTTTTTTTTTTTTTGTCTGAAAATCAGCCATTAAACTGAGGAAGCCTCAAGGAAATGAACTGAATGTCTTGTAGGAAGAAAAATAGCACTATGAAGATGAAAAAAAGGTCAGGGTAATGGAGATTGATCACTCGATCTATCTATGGCCTCAAATAAAACTGATTGAATTTAACATGTTAGGTTACAGTTAAAAAGCTTAGTTGTATCAGTTGGGGTAATATAGTTTCAGATTTTCATAGGGAGCCATTTATTTATTTTTGCATTTGTAAGTCATTTAGTCATTCCCTTGTGAGTGAGAACACATTTATTTTCCTACTCCCTGCTGTTAGGCGTTCTATTAATACCACACTAGTTGAAATAAATGGAGCAGTAGAAACTGTTTGGTGGTGAATTTGTTTTTCAGATTTTTTTATTTTGATACTACTATTTTGGTTAGTTGGCGTTCCAACCCCTCCAGTGGTTTAAATAGTCATAACTTCTTACCTTTCCCCCCCTCTAGCTTCATCTTTTATAACTGGTTTTACTTTGATATTGACAATAAGGCCACGGGAAGCCCTTATAATCCAAGAAAAGTGTATGAGAGAGTGAGTGTGTGGCAATCAAGCGACTGGATTGCCAAAAATTACTGCAAGGGGACATTTTTCCTAGTACAGTGTTCTCTCCACCCTTTTGGACTGTGCCCCAAGGAAAATCCAACCTAAGAAATGGGAATTGGTTCTACAGGTTGTAAGGAAGCAGCATTTCCCAAAGAAAGGGAATTTTCAAATGAACTTGATTGTGCTGAAGCACAAGAAGGTTTGCTCATGCGCCTTTGCAGGACAGCTGAGCAAAATAATAACGTCCTTGTTCTTCGAGACAGCTAATTACTATCAGTAATTGTTGTTTGTAACAAACACGATGCAGGATAAAGGCACGTTTGGGGAGGTGGGTGGTGGTGGGGAGTTGGTTCCTCTCCACTTTGAACCACATCCAGCTCACTGAGGCTGATTCAACTGAGCTGCAGGAGGGCTTCTACCAGGAGAGAAAAACCCCCGAAGGGGGATTGGCAGAAACCACATGGACTTCCCTGGCACTGGCAAAGGTCAGGTAATAATGGAATCTCTCACTCTTCCTCAGCTTTCATTTCATTGACTGCACTGATGTGGGCGGAGAGGGGGGAGAGGGGATAGGGGTAGTAAGCAGTCTATCCCTGTTCTGGTGAGGGGAGAGGGGCTGGACAAGGACATTCCATTCTATTTGCTCCTCTTACAGAAGCCTTGAGAAGGAACAAAGAAAGAATGAAAAGGCATGCTGGGCACACGCATTTTCACATACACACGTGCACACACACACATGACTTGCAGTAGGGAGTCAATAAAAGCAAGGATAATTTATGCTTAGGCTTAAACACCCAGAAGTATAGTGTAGGGAGGGGGAAAGAATGAAGGCAATCCTTTGCATATCTAAGCATTTGACCATCCTGAGATCTTAAATTATGTATGTCTGAGATAGGTATAAAAGGGGTATCACTTGAAACTGACAAATGAGGACACTGAGGCTCAGAAAAATGGAGTCAGTCCTCCAAAGACACAGATCAAACAGAAACAGACTGAATCTCAGGTCTGGGTCATGAGACCTAGGTCGTATTCTGCAGAGCAGAAGGTCCCACGCAGATAAGCAGACCACAGTGGAGGAAGCATGGAGGCCAGGAGCCCACAAGGTCCCCCTCCATCTCCTTCCTGGAGAGACTTGCATCTTGGCAAGGATCTTGGACTCTGATTTCTTTCACTTGTTTTATGAAACCAATAAAGTCAAGTCAGTGAAACATTTTACTGGCAGTTCTGGGTGTGTTCTAATTGGCCTGTAGTTGGGATTCCCGTTATTGCCAGGGAGAAAGCAACCGCTCGAATCCCCTGAAGATTACTTAGGGGTAGATTTATGAGGAGGAAACAGGAACAGGGTTTGAGGCTCTGCTTCCTGAAGCCATTTTCTTGATTGGGGCGGAGAGGGGGTTGGGGGGGAGCTTTTGCCACTAATTTCTTTATGACATTCCTAAAAATTTTTATCAAGTTTCCTCCACCACTCTCATTTTCACCAAAGAGAATGTGTTTAAATTCCCAGAGGTCACTTTTCAGGTCCTATCTCCTCCAGAGGCTCACTGCCCACTGAACAGGCTGGCTACTGCCTGGAAGAACCGGTTCTCATATTTTCCTCCTATCCTCTCTCAAGGTTAGTTAATGAAATTGAAAAGGAATTGGTTGTTTCTGTGGCCCAGGGCCACAGTGACTTTGCATTATGCTGGGGACAAAAAGGGTAGTGTTTGCTGGCTGTGGCTCTAAAGCAAATGTCACTGAATACAATTGGAAGAAGCACTGCTTAGCTTAGTTGGATAGTGTTGTGCTGTAGAACCAAAATCAACTGGAAAAGGAAGAAAGAGTGTAGGAGAGTTTAATTTCTGAGTATTCAGGGTCTGGTCTTTGATCTAGGTTCAAATCTCAGCTGTCATAGGTTTTGAATCTTTGTCAAATTATTTCACCTCTTTTGTGCCTCAATATCTTCATCTGTAAAAAATAACAGTACTAATAACCAATTAAGAGAATTCCATTATTTTAGTTGCAAACTTGAAACATCATTAGTACTTAATAAACATCATTTGAGAGTCTTCCTCCCTACACATCAGTTACCCTGTCAGCTCTGTAATTTGTGGAATTTAACTAGTACCATATATGTAGAGTCATTGCGGGGAAATGAGGAACAGAACAAGGTTAATTTTTTTTTTTTTTTGGTGGGACTGGGGTTTGAACTCAGGGCTTCCTCCTTACGAAGCAGGTGCTCTACCACTTGAGCCATACCTCCAGTCCTAGGGTTAATTTTTTTAATGGCAGTCCTGGGGTTTGAATCCAGGGCTTCATGTTTGCTAGGCAGGTGCTATACCACTTGAGCTATTCCCCTAGCCGTTTTAATTTTAGCTATTTCTCAAATAGGGTCTCACTTTTTCACCTGGGGCCAGTCTCAGACTATGATCTTCCTACCTACAGCCTCCAGTGTAGCTAGGATCTCATGTACAAACGACCACATCTGTTTTATTGGTTGAGATAGGGTATCACTAACTTTTTACCTAGGGTGGCCTTCAACCATGATCCTCCCAATCTCTGCCTCCAGAGGAGTTGGGACTAAGGGCGTACACCATTTTTTTGGACCAATATGTTCATTATTGGTGTTTTTTCTGAGTACCACCCATTGAAGTTAAAGAGAATGACTGCTTTCAGATTAAGAGAAACTTGCTTCTAAATGTTGATGTCCTATTCTGCTTAATCTCACTATACAATCAAATGCAACACCTTGTGGGTGATGGGTTTGTCCTTATTAACTAAATATTGTCAAGCACCTATATAGTTCCTACATATTTTGGATGTTTTAGCAACTTTCTGGTCAAAATGAGCAAACTTCATTTTGGTGGGGTATGGGAACATTCCCTCTCCCCCCTACCCCCCACTGTTAGACATGGCACTGCAAGAAGTTGGAGCAAACATGAAGTCTCGCAGCCTGCTTGCTGGTGTCTCAGCAGATTTTGGGAATAATAGTCCAGCTGCTGAGATGTAAAGCAAGTCCACTGTGGAAGGATGCAGCATGCAATAGCTAGCCCTATAACTTGTCATCACTGTTAGGGTTAACATAGAAGGTCCTGAGATGATGCCATGAGACAGTGGACCCAGGTTGGAGAGTTCAAAGCCTTGCTGGCAGATGGGTAACATTAGGGCTGTCTTTGGAAAGATGATGGTGCCCAGACACTAAGGTCCTTGCTTACAATGGGGGAAGGTGTAGGAAGATTCCAATCCAGGTCCTAGTTCTAGAGAAACTATTATACTAAGAACTATTGGGAAGCCACCAGGGTTGGAGAGCAGGTGGGGACA
Organism: Castor canadensis; assembly: GCF_047511655.1. NCBI lineage: Eukaryota > Metazoa > Chordata > Mammalia > Rodentia > Castoridae > Castor > Castor canadensis. The sequence continues at coordinate 156,514,987 of NC_133389.1, read as the reverse complement.
GATTTATGACAATAGCAGAAGAAAGGACAGGCAAACAAGATATCTGAAACTAACCCATAGCTTTACCTATGGATTCTAGCTTTAGCTAGGTTACCTCACCAAATCTGTATGTCAAACCTACAAGTAGGATATGACTGTGAGTGTGCCCATTTTCCAGAGGAGGAAACTGAGGAAGCTTAGGGGAGTGCGTAACTTGCCCATCTGGCTCAGTCATTGCATTAAGTAGCCTCTCAGAGCACATCTCCCTTTAACGGCTACAGGGTCTGAGAACTGTGGCAGGAAGGACTTGGGGTGAGGGATTAGGCCAGCCTGGCACTAAGTCCCAGTGTTGCTTGGAGAAAAACACTCCATCTCTTCCCAAAAAATGGCAGTTTATGTGGCAGTCAAGTGTTTCCTCTGTTCTAGTTCAGACCTTGGAATTCTGGCTCAGTACTCAAGCTTAACCCAGGGAACCTGAACATTTTTGGCACTGATCTGAATTTAAGCTTGCTCTAGCAAACTCAAAGACCCATCTGTCATGTGGTCAGATCACAGCGGGGTTCAAGAGTGAGAGCAAGCAGGATGTGTCTGCATGCTGGTGTATAAATCCTTTCCTTTGAGAACAAGAACTTGCATTGGTTGAAGGGTGACTCTATGCTCTATATAAGCAGTTGCTTTATTTATTTATTTATTTATTTATTTATTTTGGTGGTACTAGGGTTTGAACCAGGGCTTCATGCTTACAAAGCAGGCATTCTTCCACTCAAGCCATATCTCCCAGTACATTTTGCTCTGGTTGTTTTGGAGATGCGGTCTCTTGAACCATTTGATGGTGCTGTCCTTGAACTGCTATCCTCCTGATCTCAGCCTCCCAAGTAGCTAAAATCACAGGCGTGAGTCACCAGCACCCAGCAGCAATTGCTTTTAGTATTTATTTATGATTATATTAGGATTCCTGTAGTAATGTGTCACAAACTGGGTGGCTTAGAACAACAGAAATTTATTGACTCAGTTCTGGACACTGGAAGTCTGGAATCAAGATGATGGTAGGACCCCACTCTCTGGAATTCCAGGAGGAATCTTTCTATGCTCTTGGCCAGCAACTGGTGGCTTGCCAACAGTTTTTGCCATTCCTTGGCTTGTTGAGTCATTACTTCACATGACATCTCCCCCAGCATCACGCCCCTGTCTCTTCACATCATCTTTTGTGTCTGTGTCCAATTTCCTAATGTTATTGTTAGTACTATTATTGTTGTTATTGCTTTCTGAGGTACTGGGAACGAAACCCAGAGCTACTTCCCAATTTCCCCTTCCTGTTACGACACTAGTCACAATGGAGTAGGACCCACCCTAATGACCTCATCTATTTTTTTTTTTTTTAGTGACACTGGCATTTGAACTCAGGGCCTCACGTTTGCTAGGCAGGTGCTCTTACCACTTGGGCCACTCCGCCAGCCCTAATGACTTCATCTTAATGTAACTACATCTGCAAAGAACCTATTTCTAAAAAAAGTCACATTCTGAGACACTAAAGGTGAGGACCTTTGAAATAGGTAGCAAAGGCACAATTCAACTCATGACATACAAAACCTCGATTATCCACTTAGTATCTTCTCCTTTCTTTCACAGACAAGGAGAATGAGGGTCCAGATTACTCAGCTAGAATCAGACCAAGTCTAATTCAAGATCTGTACTCTTTCTTTTCCCATCATGAAACCTTCTCAGGACAGTAAGCAGTTCACTTGACTCTAACTGATACAGCACAGGATACCTTTTAAGAACCAGCATGTCTGCTAGTGACCTGGAGGGTTTGGTGCCCACGCAATGCTGGTACTTTGGACCAGCCTCCTGTACTTGCTGCTGAATAAACACAATGACTCTCCATGTTCTCGGAGAGATAATCCCAGATTGGCACCTGATATCACAAAATGAAGTGTGTGGCCTGAGGCTACTCACTTAACCCTTCAACCTCACCATCTGGAAACTAGAGGTAATGATGACCACCTCTTTGGAGGCATCATTTGTATAGCCTCAGAAATATCTTGGAAGACTTTGGCAAATGGAACTGTTACATTGACACCAAAACAAGATAACTGAAAATAATTGGTATTTGTAGACTATAATTCTTAGGGATCCCAAATTTCTCGTGGCTTATCTCCATTCCCATGACTCAGGAATTAGAAGAATTAACCTGGAAATTTGCCAGAAGTTAACTCCTTGCTGTCCTGTTTTCAATTAGAATCACAATTTGAGTTCTCCATGAAATTGAACACTAGATCGAGGGGCATGTTTGGGATTATTAACTCCCATCAATCTTCTGAGAGTGAATGTGCTTTTGTATCAATTTTTTCTCCCTATTCTCTTCTTCGATAAAATGTATGCAGCATCCAATCTTAGAGGAAGACTCTCTTCTGGTTTTCCTGCTCATGCAAGTTATTTAATTATATTGTTTTCACTATCCTTTACTGTCTGGCTTTCAGATATCCATATAATTATCAGATTAGCTCTTATGCAAAATCCTTGTTTTTGGTTTTCCTTCCAATACGCTAAATATACATCTAGATGCAACGAGCTGGCACTGGTACATGAAGCATCCCAGAATAGAGTAAAACCAGATGTAAAAGGGTCTCATCTCACTATGTTAGAACTCCAGGGCAGAGGGCTGGGGGTGTAGCTCAAGGGTAGAGCACTTGCCTAGCATGTAGAAAGTCCTGGTTTAATCCAGAAAAAAAAAAAAAAAGAACCCCAGAGTATTAGCTATCTTGACCATGTTGCAGTTCTGCTTGGAAGACAATCACATCGCAGTGCTATTTTGCAGAATGAGCCCCGTTTATCTTCGTCAATAAGCAGCACATTTACAGGTTCCAAATAAAGAGGGAAAATAACATCCCATCACACTAATGTTCCCTATATGGGTAGGAAGATGACTCATTAGAATTATTTGAGGTGCCACCTTTGATGCTTAGTCTGAACTTTGTACTTGCTTATGGTTCATGCCCTTCTTAATGTCTCTATTTGTTTAAAAATAAGACGGAGAAAGATTTGGATCTGCCTGACTTGTGTAGGAATGTGCAGCCTGCTCATTTCCTGGCAATCAGCTATTTGGTCAGAAATGTAGAGTTATTTGATAGAGTGTTGAGTCCTCAAATGATGGTAACTGCATGAGAACAAAGAGAAAACAATTTAACTTAGACAAATGCCATTGTTCAATCAGTCATCTGCCGCAGACTTGTTAAAACCAATAGAAGATCCCCCTAGATCAGCGCTGCCCCACTGCTGCATATAAATGAGTGATTAGCCAAGAAAAATCTATAAAGGGCCTGTTTTCTTCAATTCTTCTGTGCTTGCTGCTGAAGGACTTCTTCAAAAACTTGAAAACATAGTTTCTGATCACAGCACTTTTTAACTCAGCACAGAGAATTGTTACAGGGGCCCAACTGTTATTTGTTCATCAGCTTCTGTAAATAGAGTTGAGAGTGCACTGGGCAGTATTCTCCTTTCAAGGCCCTGTTTTGTTTTGCTTCTCTTGGTCACCATCCTCAGTGCCACTTCCTTTAGCACCTCCTCAATTGTGCATTTCAAATCTTTCTAGTTCTTTCTCTGTATGGTATCATTAATGTATGTTTCTTAAAGCTACATAGATGGTAATATGCTATAAATCACATGCTCTTTAGCTAACATCACATTTCTGAGATCTAAGCATTTTCTCTATGTATATTTAATGTACTGCAGACCACTCCAGTGCATGCATCTAGCATTTCTGATTCTTCCATGTAACACATTTTCCATACTCATTGCCTTAGTGGATAGAGAAGGGTACCGGGATTCTCTAAGTGGCTACTTACAGATTGCTTCCAGCTTTATGGTACCATAAATAATGCTACCACGATCCTCTACGACCATTACCTGGTAGATCTGAGCAAGAGATCCTCTAGAGCATATTCCCTGCAGGGGAGGTTCTGAATTGTAAGGGTATACTCATGCTTCATTTCACTAAATGCTTTCCAGATTGCTATGCAGAATGTTTGCACCAATTTATAATTCACTACCACTGAGGTTGAAACTTCCCACATCCCTGCCAGCACTTTCTAATTTTTGCCAATCTGGTGGGTGCATTTTACAAAATGCCATCTCATTTTATAAAAAGAAATTTGCATTTCTCTGGTTACTAATGAGGATATATAGCGTTCATGTATGCAGTAGCTGTTTCAATTTCCCCATCTGTCAATTGCCTGTTCCTGTGCTTTGCCCATTTTTTACTTTAGGATTTCCTGTCTTTTTCTTGCTTGTTTGCAAAGTTCCTTATATGTTTTAGACATCAATTCCACATTGCTTTGCAAAGTTCTTTTCCCAAGTCTTTGCTGATTTATCTATGGATAAATGCAGGTCTTTAATTTAGATATGATCTAATTCACCAATTTTTTTCTGTTAATATATTTCTTTTAACAACCCCCATGTAAATTCCTTACGTGATTTTCCATGAACATGGAGATGACTAACTAAAATGATTTGCAGTGCCGCCCCGTTACTTAGTCTAAACTTGCTACTTACTTATTGCTCCATTCTGTTCCTAGTGTTGTCTTGTCAGTGTTTCGTTTTGTTTTTTGGAACTTAGGTGTACAGAATTGACTGATCATACTTCACAGTTTGTGATTTATTATTGTTTGTGCATGCAAGGCTCCTTGTTTTTTACGAATGTATGTGTTTATCTAGGTATACCATTTGTAATATGTGACATAAATCTACCTTCCTACCATTATTGTAGATTGAGTTATTGATTATAAACATTAAACTTTCACATAAAGATGTTTTGTTTTTTGTGATACTGAGTTTGAACTCAAGGCCTTGAGCTTGTTAGGCAAGTGCACTTTCAATTGAGTCATGCCTCTAGCATGTTTTGCTTTAGTTACTTTTTTTCAGATAGAGTGTCACATTTTTAAATAGGACCAGACTCACAATGTGATCCTCCTCCTATCTACAGCCTCTTGTATAGTTGGGATTATAGATGTATTCCCTATGCCCAGCTTATTTGTTCAGATGGAGTCTTACTACCTTTTCTCTGGGCTGGCCTCCAACCATGATCCTACCAATCTCTATCTCCTAAGTAGCTGGGATTACAGGCATGAGACATGATCCCTGGCCCTCCTTAGGTAACCATATTCATGCCACAGCCTCCTGATAGGGAGGGGACAGTCTTCCTAACACTTGTTTTTGGGCTTGACCACATAATTTGCTTTGCCGATAGGATATTAGTACCTTTGCGTTAGCATAGTTTGGCTCATCCATTTGGGTTTTTTCCCTTACCACAAGAACATACCTTGGGTAGCCTTCTTCTAGTCTAAGAGGGAAGAAAGACATATGGAACAGTTCTGTGCTTAACTCATGAATTGTAACCAAGTTTCTAGCCTAGACATGCTAACTCTGAGCTGACCTGCAGATGCATGAGAAATAAATGTTTGCTTTTGTAAACAACAGGAACTCTAATGGTTATTATGCACTGTACTGTTATAACAATAGCTAATGAATGCACCTACCTTTCCTCCTTCTTATTTCCCTTTCAATTATCATAGCCCTTCAATTTCCCTCTAGCCAGTTCAGTGTGCTTTATGTGTATAATTTTAATTTAAATGCTCTTGAAATACATCTATTTTTGTGTATACGTATGTTTTTAATTTTTTAGATGATTGTTATGGTTCAGATCTAGAATGTCCTGCAAAGACTCTTGTGTTGAAGACTTGGTCCCCAGTGCAGCAATGTTCAGCAGAACTGGATCACTGGTGGATTAATCCAGTGAAGGAGTCATAGCTGAGTAGACTATTGAGAGGTGGTGGACACTATCTCCTCTTTCAAGTAGGAGATAGGCCTACTTGAAAGAAATAGGTTCTAGTAGGTATGTACTTGAATGGTCTGTCTTGTTTCTCTCTCTCTCTCTCTCTCTCTCTCTCTCTCTGTCTTTCTTCCCAACCACCATGAGGTGAACATCTTCTCCACCACAATTCTCTGCCTTTGCCACAGCAATGGGACAAAGCAACAATGGACTGAAACCTCTGAAACCATGAGCCAAAATAAACTTTTCCTCTTTTGTTTATCTGAGTTATTTTGTCCCAGCAACACAAAGCTGGATAACAAAGTAATAATGTATTACATATCTCCTGTTTCCAACTTTTTCACCAAGCATGTATAAATCAATCCTCTGCTTTTTTCCTTCTGATATTTATTTTTGATTGGCAAATGACAATTCTTTATGTTTGTGTAAGGAATCCATTATCTTGACGCTAAAGCACTGTAGAAACAAGCTCTATTCTTGATTCTTGGTCTCATTTTCATAGTGGAAGAGGTGAAGCCTGATGGAAGGATACACCATGAGAGGCAGATTAACATGGGCCAGGCTCCAGGGACAGGTGTGACTGGCTTTAATTCATGGCAGTATTTATTACCATAGCTTAGATAGCTTTGTATCTCCAGGGTCTAGCAGAGTTTTGACATAGTAAACTTCCAATAAATTTGTTGAACAAAAATTATTTAACATCTCAAAATCTCAGTTTCTTTCTCTTAAGAAATGGAGATAATAAATTCCTAGCATAATGCTTGGCAAAGAGTATGTGTTCAATAAATGTTAGTTCATTTTGGACCTTCCCCTCTTGTGGTCCAACCAGTATGTGACTCAAGTACCTTATTAACTGAGAAGCCAAGGAAGCCTTGCTAATCTGCTGTTATTACCTCAACTCTGTTCTAAGAGGATGGTCTTCTCCAGCTGTTATTCATACAATAATTTCCTGGAGTAAATTATGAATGAACCCAAATTACAAAATGCAGCTACAGTCTGAATCAGGTTAGAAAATACATTAAAGCTAATGAAATATCTAATTTGGAAACATTCTAGAATCCACAAAGCTAAGAAATTGGCATGGCCTGATACAGAATTCAAAATATATTCCATTCATAATTTCCCAACGTTGGCTTTTAAAGGGACACTGATAGGAAATGTCAGCCGGAAATCTGATACAGAGTTATTTTTTTGTTAAATAATGTTTTTAATATCAGAGTTGGCTTGGATACTAAGACTGCTGTCTAGGGTACAGAATGCAGAAAGGCAAATACTAGAGAAGGTTAGGCCTTGACTTCTTTAAGAAACTTGGTAGTTAATTGAGAGATTCTATTGCCATGGTTTTTTTTTTTTTCTTCCCCAGATGCTTCTAAAGTATTACAAGAGAGAAATGAGATCAAAGCTTGAACTATTTAGTCACCCACATCCTGGTCCAGTTTGATCTTAGTCTTAACATCACTACTTCCAGTTCATCTTAATGTCTTCAGAAAGACAGAATATCAGAGTACTTGATCACAAGCAACAGGAATGGATTTTGGTTAATTTACACAAAATAGAACTGACTGAGCGAAACAAAGAAAGCAGATTGTTTTAGCTTAAAGATGCACCTAACCATATCACCAGGCTCTGCTGTCAGGATGTGTGAACGCCACCCTCAAGATATAGAGGAAGAAGCTTCCAGGTGACCTGGTGATGTTTCTACCATTTTCTGCTAGAAGAGCAGAAAATGCTTCATTTATAGCCCCACCAGACTATACACCTAGGGAAGGATATACTTCCCTTAAAGGGAATTCAGATTCTGTTACCAAAAGAAGGAGAGTAAATTCTGAGTAATCAAAAGAAGGGTAATTATCCACTGTGTATATCATTCCAAAATGCACTTAAAAATTAAGGGGCATTTTAAATCAAAATGTTTCTTAATGAACCCCTGGCATAGTTTCAAAACAAGTGTCAACACATCATGACTTAAATTCAGTGTTCTTTTATTTGAATTATTGGTAATAACTTGAGGAAATGCCATAGTCTTCATAGATTAGATTAAAGATGGGAATAATTTCCCTGAAGAACAACTTTGGGTGGAGATAAAGAATGGTAGTGATAATGATAAACAAGTTGACCTCTGGGCATCCCTACTAACCTACTTTAATCAACACTGAGTAATTCAATTCACCCAGCTTTGGAAATCATTAAAAAGTAAATAAATAATTAGGCCTGGCCTACAAAATGTGCCTGCTGTCATCCATGGTCACCATACTTCTCTTGATTCCTGTGGCTTCTCTTATGGATAAGCTAAGAACACACAAGCTTTGGGATATACAGCAAGCATAACCCAGACAGCTGCATATCATAGCTTCCCTACTAACACACACTCAAACAGAAATATTGGGGTGTGGAGACAAGGAGGTGTTACTGTATTCTCACAAAGCTTAACATAATTTCTTTTCCAAGCAGAGTAGATTGAAGGCGGTGATTTTTGCAAATAAATTAACCTCTGTACTTTTCCAGGTCAATAATACTTTTTCATTTTACTGGGGCATTTGAATTATTGACTGTCTTGTGTCTTCATTTCTGAGAAAGCATACTAGAGGAATTAATGTTTTTGAAGTATTTTTTTAAAAAATCAACTTGTGTATATCTTTCTACCAGTTAGTATTTTGTTAGTACTATTTTATTCATCTTAGCTGTTTTGCAAAGCGAGATAGTGACTAAAATGATGAATTACACTTTCTAGGAAGGCACAAGACAGATAAGCGACTTTCAATGTCACAGAGCAGGCTGGTTACAGCATATTCATAGAACCTTCTAGCACAAGCCAGTCCAGCACAGACACAGTAAGTGTTCATAGTTGACCATCTACATTCCCATGCAGCTCATTACTAAAATAGTTGGGGACATCCTGTTTCCCAAACTGAGCACGTGTCATATTTCTACAGCCCATCTTAACATAGTATGCCTTCAAAGCCAAACTTCAGTATTTCAGGCATGCTGAAAAGAACAAATGATTTGATAGCTCAGTACTTTTCCAAGAGCCTTGAAAGCTATTTAACTAAAAAAAAAAAATATTTTGGGAGGCCATGTTTGAATTTTTTTATTAAAACAAACAGTAGCAAAAACAAAATATCTCTACAAGTTGTTGAAAAAGCCTGGTGATGCCGGATAAACAGTGGGAGGCTTAGAATTCTCAGTGAAAAATTCCTGCTCGGCTGTGGACAAATTACATATTTCCTTTTATAACTTCAGTTTTCTCATGTATACAATGAGGAAAATATATACTGCAGACTTTGTGGTAAAAATTAAATAATGCTAATGTATGCAAAGGACTTGTGAACTTCCCTACATATCATCTAAATTGAACAAAATTATAGCTATTAGAGAAGAGAATATAAACGTAGAATGAAGATTAAAATATCTGTTTGCTCTTTTTGTAGGAAGTAGAGCTCCAAGTTCTTTTTCTTTTGGTGAATGCATCTCTGGTTCATCACGTACCCTAACCAGCCTTCCAGGAAAGAGGCTTCTGTCCTTTTCTGCAAACTCTGGCTGCTTTCATTCTCCTTTCCCCATCCTTCCCCACTTTTCTACCCACCTTTCCTTTATATATTTAGTTACTTCATAAGTTTTTTTTCTCTGTAGTCTGCATTTTATGTCCTTTCCTCCCATGTAAGAAAGATAGTTTATCGAATGATGTTTTTAAGTCACTAAAGAAAGTGCTAAGTCAAACAGCTATAGGATCTGAAGAATGACTGCCCTCCTATCAGGATAGCCAATGGCTAATAGCCACCACACTAACTTTAAGTATAGGTTATTACTATTGCTGAGTGCATAGCACCTTGGCTGTTTGCCCAGCATGTCCTTGCTAACTCAGGGTCACAAAGAAAAAAAGTAATTCTCTGCCACAACTCAATAAGACATGGGATCTGCATGATTAAAATGACCTTAGCATTTGGAATCCTGAAATAATGGCATTCCAAATTAAATTAAAAATGGGTTAGATTGCTTTCAGTGAATAATTGCTATTACCACGTACCATTCTTCTTACTCCCCTCCAAAGTCTTTATTGATTTCATTGTTGCTCAGATGCTGAGGATGTCTCTCTTATTGTTTGGAGGAATTTAAGATGCTTACAAAGACTTACAAAATTAATGAATTAATGAGAGGAAGCCCGAAGGAAATGAAAATGGGGTCACACACACACACATACCCACACGTCCCTAAAAGAAACTTGTTACTGTGATAGACCTTTTGTTTGATAAAACCACAGCAGAATTCTTTGTTCAACATTCACTTTCTGGGTGAATATGCTTACTCAGGATATGAGGCCACTGGCCCTTGGACAACTCAAGGCATTTGCCCTAAAGCAACTGTGGTGCCCATACCGACCATTTTCATAATTAAATTCCCAGAAAACCTGTTCTGAATCACCCAATAATTAACTAAATTTGTATTTGGAAGCTGTTGCTGATGAGAATAAAGCAGCATGCAATAATGCTTTCAGTTTCACCATGGTTTTATTACCTTATTGGACCATCAGGGACCTTGTACATCCCTGGGGGGACACTTTTCAATTTAATTAACCTGCAGACATTTAGCCTAAAGAGTAATAAATAATAGACAAAGACTCCCTTTCCTGCTATTTGTGTCTTATGGAGAATTACTATTACTGATAAGAAAATAATTGAAATCCAAAATAAAACCACACGGCCAGGGAGGTGGTTAAATGAGGAGGAGGGCAGAGAGAGGCTTCAGACAGGTGTTCGGGACACGTGGACACTAGTTGTGGTGCTTTAAGTGACAAACTCAGGCAGAGAAGAGAGGGAATGGGTAGGATTTCAGGAGTCCCAGCAAGGGTCTCTGCCACGCCCCAGCTCCTTCCATCCAGCACATGGAACCTTTAACCAGAAATGAAGCCATTCATTTGGAATGTGAAATCCACCCCCCACCCCAGACAGTCAAAGGAGGAGATGATCTAAGTTCATTAACAAAGAGGGGCAAAGGACTGATGTTACATCATCTCCAGAGAGCTGATTTTGATGATGAAAAGAGAGAGAAAGGCTTAGGCTTTGCAAAGCAAGGGGAGGGAAACAGAGTCCAGAGCGTGCCACACTTCACAGTTTTACCTAGCTGGTACAGTACCATCCCTTCATCATCTGAAAGGGAACAACTAATGTAGGGACGAATACTAAACACTTACTATGTTCTAGGCTTTTTCCAACACAGTATCTCATGACACTGCTGCAAAATTAGACTCCTGTAACCCAGGGTCCCCCTAAAATTAGGAGTTTTTAAAACCTTACAGTTTTTCTGCTTACCTGACTTTTAAGCTGTTTTTCCATCCATACTGAGACTTGCCCTCAAAAGCTGAAATCACCCGGAAGCTCTGACTCCTGGCACCAGAGGATGTTACTGGGAGTTGATGGGGGTGGTGGGGAGGGAAAACAGCACAGCCAATTCTACATATGCACATTCCTTTGCGTTTCATCTAGCCCTCCTGTAATACTGCTATGGAGAAGGTGTAGACAGATTGGGAATGGCTGTCTCCCCAGTTCTGGCCAAAATGTAAATTAATTGATTTTTCCATTTGATGTATTTTATTTTGTTTTCTCTTAGTCCTGGTGCAGGTGAGCGTGCAAACAGAGTTGGGACCCCAAGATCCAGGCCTCTGGCTACAGGCATGCAGTAAGACACCCACTCCCTTTTTCTGAAGAAGATATTGAAGCTGGTGTGTGTAAGTTAATTTATCCAAGATCACCTGGTTTCCAAATGGTAGAGCAAGAACTGGAATCAAGGTCAGCTTGACCCCAAAACTAAAGTGTATTTTAATCCCACTATATAGCTCATAATAGAACTTGAACTCAAATTTGGGGATGGTTACTTAATGCAAACTAAATCAAAATGTTGATACCTTGAAATATTTGGGTGAAAAGGACCAGAAAGATTAAATTCATTTTACGGATGAGATTGAAAAAAGAATGTGCAGTGATCAACCCAAGTTTCCACTGTAAGGAGGAAAATAATTAGGATTTAGTGATCTGGGTGCTGTACCTAAATGCCCATTTGACTTCTCCTTTTGGGTTTTCTTCAGGCACTTCAAGTTGACCTACTCAAAATGGAACTCATCACCTGTGTCACAGCATTACTCAAATCCCTTTCCTGCTTTAACCTATTCCTTCTGTGTGTCCTGTCTTAATGGATGGACACGGTCTTTCAGCTTCCTCACTTAAGACTTCAGACTCAACAGGACATGCCAAAGTGTGGCACTTTATCACTTTATCATGCTGAGTACTTTAAAATGCAGGACATTGGAATGGAGTAGGAAGCAAGGTCTCTCTGACCTCCTACCCTCCTGTCCTCCAACCCCTCTTTCTCCTGTCACTAACAGAGATCAGAATTCCTTTTTCCCAAAGCGAGAGCTGGAAACTGGAATTCCTCTCTCCTAAAAGCAAGCCATAAAACCCAGACAGTCCACTCTCTTCTCCCAGCAAAGTCCTGCTGATATCCAGGAGGAAGGTGTGTTCAAGAAGAATCTGCAAACAAGCCTTGCTGACTTTCTCCCTCAATCTATTCCCATTAAGTCATATTTTTTTTGTCCACACATTTCTACACAGCTGTCCATTATTCATTGAACCTAGGAATAAAAATAGTCTTCCCTGGGTCACTGGGTCTAAAAACTGATTAAGTAAATCTGCTATGCTTTTCTTATGCCAGTGTGACCCTTAACCACAAGTGAGGAAAGATATCACACCTTTCTGTCCCCTTTTGTTTATCCTGATACCAATTCTACACTGTTGATTATTAAAAATTTATGGTAAATTTTGAAAACAGGTGATACAAATATCCCAACTTTCTCAAAACTGTTCTATCTATTCTAAGTCTTTTGAGTTTCCTATAATTTTGTAAATTATTCTGTCAATTTTCACAAAGAAAGGCCAACTAGATTGTAGTTGAAATTGTATAGAATCTTTAGAAATATTTGTGAAGAATTGACATCTTTCTAACCCACTAGTATATTTCTCCATTTCTTAGTTTTATTAATTTTCTTGTAGATAGAAATCTCACACATCTTTTGTTAGATTTACTCCTAGGTATTTGATGATTTTTATGCATTTTAAATATTGACTCTAAAAATTTTCATTTTTGTTTGCTGATGGTATATGTAAATATATTTTGAATAGTGTATATTATCATGTGAATAAGTCAATAAATTTAGCTTTGTTTTTCTTCCCTTCCAATCTTTGTGCCCTTCATTTCTTTTTCTTGCCTTAAGACTTCCAGTATACTTTAAATAAAAGTTGGAAGAATTTGAATTGCTCTTAATGTTGGAGAGAAGAGATCTAGTGATATATCACTGAGAATGATGGTAGCTTTAAGCTTTTTGTAGATTCCATTTACCAGGTTGAGACGAATTCCCATGTATTTTCAGTTTACTGAAATTTTTTTTTATCACAAATAAGTGTTACATTTTGTCAAACATTTTCCTACTTCTATTAAGATGAACATATATTTTCTTTTTTCCTGATAAAGTAGTGAATTAATTGATTTTTAAAATATTAAGCCAGTTTCATATTTCTAGGCTAAACCTTACCTAACCATGATTTTATCCTTTTTCTGTTTTAAGTTCAATTTGCTAATATTTTATTAAGAATTTCTTCAGCCATGTTCATTAGTAGTATTGATTTGTAATTATCTTATAATTAGTGTCCTTTGACAGGTTTTCATAGCAGGGATATGTTGGCATCACAAAATGAGTTTATTTGTTCCAATAAGTCTCTTTATTGTTCTTTATTGTCTTAAAAACATGTCTTTATAAAACTTTTGGGGTTTTTTTTGTTACTGTAAGGTAATGATTCTCAAACAACCTGGAGACCTTATTAAAACAAAAGTTGGTAGGTCTTTTACCCAGACTTACTGAGTAGAGACAAATAATTTGCATTTTAACAAGTTATCGGATGATGCTGATATTTTTCATCTGTGAACCAAACAAAAATGTTACAATAATAAAATTCTGCTTTTAACCATTCTTTTGTGCTGTGGTTTCCATATTTATTATATGTACCCAAGTAACAAAGATTAAATATAATTTTTTTTGTTTTAAGGAAGGAATTATTTTGCAGCAAAATCAAGAAGGAAGTAGTATAATTTATATCTAAGTCTATATTTACTCTTTTAGATTCTCTTTCCTTCTTCCTGTGAATATAGTTTTAATTTTAATTTTTATTGCCTCGTTCAGATTGATAAATTTTTGTCATTCCCTGCAGAGCCATATGCTGGAATTCTCTCAACTTTCATTTGTCTAAAAATGTCTTTATTTTATCCTCATTTAAAAAGGATGTTTTTCTAGCATGTAGACTTTTGGTGGAGAGTTGTTATTGCTTTGAGCACTTTAAAAAAGGCATTACATTGTCTTTTCATCTCAATTGTTTCTGGTGAGAAACAGGCCATATTTCATTTCATTATCCTCTTGAATGTAAGAAGTCTTTTTTTTTTTTTGCCTCTGGCTGCTTTTAATATTTTTCTATTCATCTTTGGTTTACTACTTTGCTATGATGTGTGTATGTGATTATTTATTAAATTATTAATTTTGATTGACACAATAATTGCATATATTTATGAGGTACAATGTGATGTTTTCATTCATGAATACATTGGGTAATGATCAATTCAGAGTAATTAGCATATCCAGCGCTTAAACTTTGTTCATTTCTTTTTCTTGTATAACTATTTTGAGATATATAATGCTTTGCTGTTTAATTATATTCCCTCTGTTGTGCCATGGAACACCAGAATTTATTCCTCCTCTCAAACAATAGCATTTTATCCATTGATTGACCGCTCTCTCCCTACCATTTCCCCCAGTCTCTGGTATACCATTTTGTCTCAACTTCTATGATAGCAACTTTTTAAGATTCTACTTATGAGTGAGATTATGCGATATTTGCCTTTCTTGAGTTTGTCAAATTTTTTAGATTTATATTTTAATATATTTCTCCAAATTGGGGAAATTTCCAGCATTAATTCTTCATATATATTTTTCCCTTCTTTTTTGAATCTCTACTTACACCTAAGTTATTTTATGATAAACTGTATGATATTACTCTACAGATCATAAGTGTTTGCTTGTCTTTTTCTTCTGTTTTTTCAGATTGGATAATTTCTCTTGACATATCTTTATGTCCACTTATTCTTTTATAATTTCCAATTAATTTTAATTAAGTAGGTATTGTACTTTTCAGTTATAGAATTTTATTCATTCTTTTTATAATTTTTATTTCTCTGCTGACATTTCCCATCTGTTCAATCATTGTGATCACATTTTCTTTGAAGCTTTTGAACAAATTTGTAATGGTCACTTTCATGTTGCTGTTTGTCTTGTCTAGGCTTATTATTGCTTTTGCTCTTTAATATGAGTCGTAGTTTCCCACCTCTTCTAATATCTATTAATTTTGTTTTGTATGATGGATCTTGTAAACAATAAGATGTAGGGGCCAGAATTATATCATCTTCTTTTAAAGAATATTGAATTTTGTTCTGAGAAACAGTTAAATAACTAGAAAAGATGTTAGTTTAGTAGGCTTATTTATTTATTTTGGCCATTTTTTTTATTTTGATCTTAATCTTATAGTGTGGTTCTTTCTCTAGTTTGCTGTCCTTGCTTGTGAAATGTGTCCTTTTAGAGTTATCAACTGAATGCCCCAACTCTTCTGTTATATGCCAGAACTCCAGCACTTTCTCATACCACATGGCCTATTTCTCCATCAACTTTCAGCCTCACAAAAGCTGTGTCTCTCCTAAGCCCTGTTCAGTCCCTGAAAAAACTCCAGCCTGCCCTTCAGCCAAGGACCTATGATGAATTCCTACACCAACTTCTGACACATTCTCTTGTTTTTTGGAGGCACTGAGGTTTGAACTCAGGCCACTCCACCAGGCCCACATCCTCTTTTTGAAGTCCCTCTTTTCTGATATCCTGCCCAGCATATTCCAGGCACTTCTGCATCCTGAGTTCTGTTCTCTGCCTTCTTAACTCAGCATGACCACCACTCTATTTGAATTCCAATTTTCTAAATGATGGAAGGAAAGTACCCTCCCCTAGCCCCAAGCAAAAAACCATGAAAACCTTGTGTGTTTCCCTTCTCTTCAGGATCAAACCTTTCACTGCCTATTTTTCAAACCTTGAAAGCAGATGTCTCATATGTATTTGACCATCATCATCTTTGTTTATAGTGGGAGGGAAGGTCCTGTATCAGTTATTACTTTATGATTGAAAGCAGAAGTTTGAAATTTATTGGTACTTTTAGATGTTAAGATTCACCACAGGTGTGTTTGGTGTAAACAATACATTAGGAATTGAAGTTTGTCTCACTGCCACACCCATTCTCCCTCCACCCCAACCAATCATCTGCAATTCTGAGCTCTGATTACGGCTGAGTGTTCCAATGTGGTAAGACTGTGGATGAGACAAATGGTGTATTAAATTTTTTGCATGAATTTCCATCAATTAAAGTTCAGAAGTTTGATGTAAAAGTCTAGAGTTTGGAAAGATAGGGAGGCACTCAATGAGCAAGGTAGTAGTAGTCTGAAGCAGAGTAAAGGTTGCCTTCTGTACATAAAGTATGTGTTTTCTGGTCACCACAGGCCCATGCTAGTCTATTTTATTCAATTATGTTGCTGATCTCATCCCCCCCATAGCTACTTGTATGTGTGCCCCAGCATGCATGCACAAATCTCACACATGGTAACTAGCATGTTTACAATATCCAAAATGATACAGCCCTTCATGTCAGGTTCCCCATGATAGATTTAGTCTATGAAAGCATCTAGTTTTCCTGAACTTCTGCCGGTGATGTAACTATCTCACTAAGGAAAAGATATAAAGAAAGAAGTAGATCTATGGAATGAAGTTAAATTTGACCAATGTACGCTGGTCTTCATGCAGGTAGAAGTTCATTAATAAGTGGTCAGAGGCCAGCCATGCTGACTGCTTCCATTCTGATTGCAAGGTTAAGTTGTGTTTATGCTTTTCAGCCAACAAACCTCTCTTGCTTAAAAGCTTCTCAGATATTGCTTTCCTGGAAATTCAATTTGGCCCTGCTTTGAATTTTATACCCGTAGTTTTGCTTGAAAACTTAAAGAAATGGAAAACCATAATTGTTTTGCTTATTAGTTATAGGAAAGTTGGCCTTTGTATTTTATAATCAAAACTGATTTTTCTTGAATTTAGTGTGTGTGTGCATACTGGTATAATAATATTAACATCCATGATTTGGGTATTTACATACTTACTATGAACTAGGCACTGTGGTAAGCATTTTGTAGGAAAAGTGTAATTTTATTTTCAACAATAATGCTAAATTTAGAAATGCATGTTATCTTCTTTTTACAGATGAGAAGGTGAGGCACAGAGAGGTTAAATACATTGCCCAAGATCAAATGTCAAATAAGTAGTGAAGCTGGAATTTCAAGTATCTGAATTGGAAATTTATGAACCAAGCGCTGGCCAGGTTGTTCCCTCTGGTTCCCTGAGCGTAATGGTGATAGCAACAGCATCAAAGCCTGCTGCAGACCACCCACTCCTCAGCACTCCAGGTTGCACAATCCAGAGGAGTGTCTCATACCTGGAGCTGTGCAGCATGGGGGTCCTGCTCAAGTTTTCTTTATGAAAAGGAACCCCTTAAAGTGCATGCCTTTTTAGAGTAGAAGTCAGTAAAACAAATAGAATAAACCACAAAATGTCACAATGAAATGTGCAAAGCGTGTGGGAAGTGAATACCAGCAGCTGTGCTGTGCACTGACTTTGCAGCTCTCTCTATGGATTGACCTCACATCTGTTAGCCTTAGAAAACGGAAAGAACCGGGACTTGCAGAAAACCTTTTTAGTGTTCTCAGTACCAAAACACCCTGGAAAAGCTTGGCTGAGGAGACCAGGTAAACCTTGAAGAGAATTCTCTCTTCTCACTCAGAATAATGTGCATGAAAGCTAGAAAGGGCCCAGTAGATACCTTTCTCCAGCCTTCTCATTTTATAGATAGGGCAATTGAAAGCCAGAGAGGACATCTATTTCTGTCTGTTAAGCTGGTGATGGCAAAGTCAAGAGAACAGCCTAGGGCTCAAAATTCTGCAGTAATGCTCCTGGCATAGCATTGAGGTGATTTGGCAGGATAGGACTCCAGGGTCTGCTTAGAAGTTGACCTCACTCCAGGTTCTGCCTGCAGAGCCTCAGGAAGGCAATGCATACGGGAAGAAGAAGCTGGCAGTAGGAGAAGAGTGATGATTCAATCATGAGCCAGAATTCCAAGTTAATAAAAATTGAGCTAACTTTTCCCTTCTGTGCCACCCAAACTCTCATAGACATTTCCAAGCTGTCTTTAGGGATTGGAAGTCAAGGGAAACAAAGGATATTATTTTATTTTATTAGTTACTTCTTTAATGATTAATGACAGGAAGTAGAGAATTAAAATTTGAGAGTCCTGAGGAGGACCCCCTGTCCAGTCTACATAACACCTCACTTGTTTCAGTACTTTGACATGGCACCTGCAGTTGAAAGCTTTCTTTCATGTAGCCCCTTTTATCATAAACGAAGAAAATGTTTCTGCAAATGTGATTTCCTAAGACTGCAGATACACTAATTTCAGAGGTAGGACCTAGAACTTCTGTGTATTTTGTCATTCTTTCTGTGGAGCTTTAACCATTAATCAAGTACTATATATCTAAATATAATGCAACTGTCAATCTGTGGAAGCAAGTTTTGAGGAGTAGACAGAGATGGGTTATCCTTCTCATAGACAAATATAGGCTCAGTAGCTGTGAGGCTATCTCCTGGGAGTAATTAATACAAGGCCTAAGTGATTATTCTTACATTACATAAAATGGTCTGCATGTAGTAAATGCTTGAGAAATGTTAGAACTTGTTCTCTACAATTGCCTGAGTAGACAAAATATTCAAGAACAACAAAAATAAAAGAGCTACATCACAATGAGTGAGTTAAATCAAATTCAGAAAGACAAATACCATGTTTCACTCATATGTGTGGCATGTAGACTTAAATAATGTGACATGATTGTAAGAAGGGGACTGGTTATGGGGAATCAGAGGGAAGAGGGAGAAGGAAAGGAGACATTTTATATATTTACATATATATATAAAAGGAAATATATAGCATAATGAAACCCAGTAAAAATGATTTTAAAAGGAGGGGGAGAAGGGTTAAGAAAGAGTAATATAGATGGGGTAAATTTGATCAAAGTACATTATATGCATGTGTGTAAGTATCATAATGAAACCCTTTTGTACAATTAATTTATGCTAATAAAAAGAGAAAATTTGAAAATGCCCATTAT
This sequence comes from Castor canadensis, assembly GCF_047511655.1. Taxonomy (NCBI): domain Eukaryota; kingdom Metazoa; phylum Chordata; class Mammalia; order Rodentia; family Castoridae; genus Castor; species Castor canadensis. The sequence goes on along the minus strand of NC_133389.1, from coordinate 156,495,852 downwards.
AAAAAGTAAATGCAAAAGTAAAAATATAAGTTAAAAAATAAAATACCTAAAATTGATAGGCACAATCAACAGAAATGTGTAAGCAAGACTGCCCTCTGATCAAACTTCTCAGCGGCACAATTATTTGTTCCTCCTTTTATGACTTTTCAGATATTCCTATTGGTATTCAGTAGGCATAACATGGCTCTTTGCCCTTTCCCAAGACTTCCTATTTATCCAGAATTAGATACCTTCAAGTAAAACTTGCATCTACTAATCTTAAAATGCTAATAGTATGTGTATGAGAAGAGTTGAAAAAGGTAAAGATTATCAATAGGTCTTTTTCTGAGTATGTAGACTTTGAGATACACGTATATCATTCACACTCTTGGGTTTTGAACATGGGAAACAGTTAAAGCATAAAAATAAGGATAAATATATCTTTTATGGCTTGCAACTGAAGAAATGAGCATGAGTGAAAGAGTTTAGTACATTGACAAGAATGAATATAATGAATTGGAACTAGATTTGTAGTAGGAGACTTTTTGGTATGTCTACCCAGCCCATTTTCTAAGAACTATCCATTCACTCAAATGGGTGAACTCTTATAACTTTATTTGTACTGACTAACAGAAATGAACACCTGACCGAATCTGGGCCAATCACATATTTTACTAGGAGTTTGGACTAGGGTAGTAATCAGTTATTTGGGAGTTGATATGACTGGGAGAGGATATGGCAATGTGGTTTTAGGGCTAGCCAGTGAGGGACCACCATATGGAAATGGGCTGGTGTGAAGTGGGAGAAAAATAAAATCGGTATTTGGAGAGAAGTAGAGGCAAGTGACCCACAGCCATAGAAAGATTGGTCACAACCTCCTTGGTCTTTACTAAATTATCAGTCCCTATTTCCTGCTTTCCTAGAACCCAGGGGCTGTAGAGTTCTATGAGAGACACATGGGATACTTCCAAAAAATTCTTATTCCTCATATCTGAGTCCATGTACTACTTGTATAAGTCTTTTTATTAGGTAGTGTCTGTGATGATTAAGCATTTGAGATGATTATCCACACTTTGTGTTGGAAGTGTCTTATTGGGAAGGATGAGTTGTGCATGTGGCAACACCAGGGAGCAGGCCTTGGCCAGAATATAGTTCCAACAATCTCTTTATTCAAGTTCACCTGCCATGTAGTTCTGTTTTCCTTCCCGTGCATGTGATGTCTTCCCAACTAAGCTGGAAATCTTTTCAGGAAGATGACTTTCCTCATCCATCTTCCCATCCCCTGTAGCACCTGCACTATGGTATTATTGAATTTTCTGATAGTGTTTATGTAAAAGAAAAAAGAAACTTTCTACTTCAATAATTTTCCATTTGGACAATTACTTCTCTTGGACCAAACTTCTCTTGCCTTGATTTAGAAAATAATCACATTTCTTTCTCTTTTTGTTGTAACCAATCTCTCTTTACAGCTTTGTGTCAATGAGGAGATAGGTTTATTTAGCCAGTAATTTCCACTGCAGAAAATCTTGGGCCCAGATTGCCCTGCAAAAGCAATATGTTCTGTTTTATTTTTATATTACATTATATTTATTTTAATTGCATTCTCCATCTGGTCAAAGATGGCATCAGGCATCGTAAATGAAGGAAAGAAACAAAGAGATATCTAACCATGATAATAACTGAGATTAATATTTTCAAAAATCATTAGGGCACTATCACCTCCACACGAGACAATTTCTACATCCCTCTTAGGAGACAGCGCTAGAAAGACTGTGGAGAAGAAGAATAATGAAGATAAATGGACTGAATCATGAGTCCCTGTGCATGGCTCAGGGTGGGCTCTTGCACCCAGCCCACTCCTATAATCAGTCCGACGGCAGCATGAGACACAGTACAAAATGTACATGGAACTCCCAAGCTATACTGGGCACTTGACTATTTCCCAAAGAGTTTCAGAAGGATGCAAATGTAAAATTTCTATTAAATGTTTTATTAATAAGTTTTAGAAGAGAACCCCCACAGGAGAGGTCACTTTCTGCTTATTCTGGGAGATGTTTCAGCTAAGCTTTGATGACAGTTGGAGATCTTCCAAATGAAGCTGATGTTATTACAATGGTTTGGTGTAGCAGAAACCAAATTCTCAAGTCAGATGCCTGCAGTGGAAAGTGAGGTACCAGCAGCCAGATCAGGATGTTTGAGAGGTTATCAGGGAGCTGAGTCATCTGCTCCTGCTTTCAAATCTGAACAAATTATGGAACTCAAGGGGAGGGTTTGCACATGAAAGTTTGCCAAAAACAAGTGGGTGGTGACATTCCCCGACTGTAATCCATTCCTCTTCCCACTCTCTGCAGTCTATCACTTAGGATAGTTTATGTTTCAAAAAAACAAAAACCCATTGGAAATGCTTAAGCAAATAATGAAATTTGTTGGTTCACACACTAAGGTATTTGGGGGTATATGGCTTCAGGTATGGTTTTAGGCAGAGATTCACTGTGTCTTAGGGGCTTCGTGGATCTGAAAGTCTTTTGTCCATTTGGGGTGTCAGATCTTTTCCTCCAGCTGGTCTTAGGCTCCAGAAATGAATGGTTTCACAGTTCTGAATATCACATCCTTTCCCTGTGAAGAGAGAGAGAGAGAGAGAGAGAGAGAATATCTTTCCGAGTCTTTAATAAGACCAATGAAGCATTTTTCCCCCAAGCCCCTAGGAAACGTTTCCTTGCATTTTATTGATCCAAATTGGGTCATGTGCTGTCTCCAAGGCAATAGCTGTGGTTGAGAAGGGGAGTATGGGCTGTGAAGATCAGCTTCAGCTGACCAGAACTCACCCCTGGAGCATAATGGCATCTCTGCCCTGGGGAATGGAGCATTTCCACAAAGGAAATCTGGGCTGCTGTTGTGAGGATAAAGAGGAGGAAATGGATACAGGCAGCAAAATCACAGGTGCCCTCTACAATGTGCAGAAGCTTGAGAGGCAGCACCACCCGCCCCTGCACCTTTCATCTGACAATTTCTATTCCTGATGACAATTTCAGCATAATTTTGCAGAATAATAAAAGGATAAATGTAACAACAAGAGCAGAAAAGGGCAACTGACATTTATCAGGTCCTTTGTGTCCCAAGAGGTTTTATAGGACCCATCCTGATTTATATTTAAAATAAAGAGCATGGTTGTAGACCCTCTTGGCACTCCCACCCACATCCCTTTTCCCAGGCTGCAGGACCCTTCCTCAGCTTCTGGGACTATTAGCTGCTACTGGCTTAAAGTTCCACCCCTTCTCCAGGGAATTGCTATTGGCTGACCTAAACTGTCTTGCCCAGACTCTCTCTCTGTCACACCCAACCAATCTAGTCCTCTTTCCTCAAGCTGGGACCAACTTGTGGTATAGTTTGTCTCCAAAGTCTCCTTGCCTCAGACCAAGTCTAGACTTCACCTGAAACCACCTCCTCACTGAACTCTTTCCTCTCCCCTTTTTCATTCCCTCACTCCCTGGCAGCTTCATCCTCAAGAACACCTCCCCAGTGAATTATTTCACCAAATATCTACTGTGGGCTTCCCTTCTAGAAACACCTGATTTAAAACAGAGGCCACTTGATACATAGGGGGAAAAACCAAAGCACAAACTGACAACCAGATCGAATAGGAGTCAGGAGGGTTATGAAAATTAGAAGGTACTTGAATTAATTAGGGCTCTGTTGTTTTCAGGTCACAGTCATGCCCACTAAAGTGACTTAATATAAAAGGGAGAACATGTTACAAAAAATGAGGATGCCACAGAGGTCTAAAAGCTACAGGAAAGCCTCCACAGGAGGCCATCTACAGAGCCCCTCTCTCATCTCTGCACCTGCATCACTGTTTCTTCTTTATTCCCCAGGCCCTGTGGGGAAAAGCAAACTCAGGCCACAGCAATCAATATTTCTCTCTCTTCCACTAAGAAGATTGGACTGGACCCATCCTCCTAATGTTTTGTTCCAAGAGAAGGAATTTTGATTGGTCCACTTGCATTAAATAAGACCTGGGCCAACCAGTCTTAGCCAGGGAGCAACAGATTGGGGTGCATATGGCATTGTACAACCACCTCCTGGAAGCTTGCACTTGTGGCCATGTGAATAAAAGAAAGATATTTTTCTCCAAGAAAGGTCATTGGCAGATACTTTACTGGTGCCCACTACAGTAATGAAAGCAACATGCTGGGGAACGTCCCTTCATGACTCTACTACGCTGAAGGTGATTTCCATTTCTTCCTTCATCAAAACAGTTATTAATGATGGAGGCAGCTTATCACTGCAGTGTGCTCACACTTCAATCCGGAAGGAGCAGTTAATACGCTAGGTGACAGAACAGGGACACCGAGAGACTTTGGTAGACTTAGTGTCCCAAACAATAAGATGAGATGTAATAGAGTCAATAAAGTCTCCTTAATTAGTTAATAATTGATTTGGTAATAATAGGTTGAAAGAAATCTGACTTGATAGTGGTTAATTTTTAAAAACCTAAGAATTTCACAGGCTGGTGTGACATGACTTGTCTTCTAATAAAGGTTTTCCCATCTCAGCCTGCATTTATGAGGACGGTATCCAGATCAGAGTAGGAGGCAGGCAGTGTGGAGAGGGTCAATTCTTTTGGTGCTCTGCACTTGTCAGGCCACAGGTGTGTTCAGTTCTAGGCAACGTACTTTAAAGGCCATAGAAACCTGAACTCAGGAAGCAAAGGAGTACATATTTGGTACCACCTACTCATTGCTAGACACTACAAAGAGATTTTTAAATATAGCCCACTGGTTGAATGGGTTGTCTGGAAATATGACCTTAGGACAGAACTGGGAATGTCTGATGAGAGGAGAAAAGCCCTCTGGGAAGAACATAGAGTTGTGTTTTGATATTGATAAGTTATCATTTGAAGAAAGAAATGAGGATGATCTCTTGCTCAAGAACGTAAACTCAGCACATCAAGTATGTAGGAGAAAGGCTGAGATAGGTTTGTGCCAAGTAAGAAAGAGCTTGCCAGTGATTAGGAATGTCCCATGTGATGGAATAGACTTGCTCCCTAAATAATGAGCCTATCATCTCTGGAAGTGCCCAAGAAAAGACAAGGGATCACTGACAATACTCCCTACCATTGACTGCACACTCTACATGTCAGGTTACACGGTCAATGATTTATATGTAAAGTCCTCACAATAATCTTGCAAGATGTTTACCAATGAGGGTCCTAAGGTTCTAGCGAGCATACATGACTTGCTTAGGATCTCATTACTTGTGAGTGGAAGAGTCTGAATTTGAACTCACATCTGTTCAATTCCAAAATAGGAATGTAGTCAAGTGGATCTGCCTCAGAAGGAAATTGGATTAGGTAACTATTAAGGATTTGTATACTAACTTTACTAATTTACATAGCCTAGTTTCTGCCTAGTAAAGTCTGTGAACTCTGAGGTCATTGCCAAATATAATATACCATGATTCTAAGTAAGACTTTGGGTAGGGAAAACAGACAAGATATTCTTCCTCTACAAAGTCAGAATAAAAGAAAACAGATACATGAGTAAGGATTAGCTAGGTTAGACTGCAGAAATGAACAATCTCTGAAACACAGTGGCTGGGAAACTCTAGTAGGGTCTAGTATGATCCCACTGTAGTTTAGAGACCCCAGCTGATGGAGGCTTTATCTGTCAAAGGCTTGCATGATCCTAGCACCAGCAGACAGAAAGCATAGCTAACAGTTCACTGGTTCCTACACCTTTTTCCTGGAGGTGATGTATATCCCTTCCCCTCATACTGCTAGTTTTCTTTACAACTAACTTCACAGAAGGTGAGACATACAGTCGTATCATGAGAGCAGAGGTGGAAAGCCATACAGATTTGAGGTCATGCTAATGTCTTCCACAACAGCATTTGGATAACAGTAAATATTCAAAGTTGATAATTAAGTTGTAACTGTGATCATTAAGTATTCTGGAAGGAAATTGTGAAAAGACAGTGTGGGATTCATTCCCCTCAAATAGGGACATAATAAATTTGATTACATCAGACTACACAGTCAGAGATGAGTCAGGTTAGTGGTTTTTATTCTGCTCCATGGAATGTCTCAGATACAACTATAAGGAATAAGGGTTAGTGCTGTGGGTCCTCCTACTTTTCTTTCCTCAACTTATTCTTCCTTTCTAACAGTACCCTAATTTCCATTCAGAGAGTTCCTTCCTCCCTATTGAATGCCACTTCAGATGTCCTAACTACTAGTCACAAAGGTTACCAGTGTCTTCTACTGGGCATCCTCACCACCTCCGTACAGCCAAGCATGTGAGCCAAGCTTAATCAGTCTCTGTCTCTGGACTGTCTCCTTACAACTGTCACTAAAAGGGCAAAAGAAATGGTGAGAACACATTCATTGCCTCTTCAGTTTCTGCTCCCTGTATATTCCAAGCCTCATGGTTCCATTGTCCCTTCAATGACATAAAAGCACTAATATGTTTCCAGAAAATCTCCCTGCTTTAGTTAGCTGATTAATTTTTCTTGCCTACAACCAAATTAGGCTATGTGTACAAAGGTTCACTAAGTTTTGTTGTTGTTTGCTTGATTATTGTTTTGTTTTGTTGTTAAACAAAGAGCTCCACTATTAAAACACTAACAGTGATTATTTCAGATGTTGCTCCTAGTCTTATGCTTTTAAGCTTAAAAAAACAGCAGAAGAAAATGTTTTTGGTACATCTGACAGCTAACTCAATGCGAATGTTACCACCCACAGGAAGCACAAAGAAACCTAGGTCAGTAATACACTTGCTTAAAAGATCTCTCAATAAGTTCTCCCACCAATCTTCCTGCACTGGCCTGTGAAATTTAAAACTGTTTCTTCATATTCAAGCATTCAACAGCTGCAGGCTTGCTAGCATGCTAGAACTGTGTGATCTGGGCTCCCTTGTAAACCTCACTTTATGCTTCTCTCTGTGATGGAAAGAATGTGATGTGTGTACTTACTGACTTTGAATGAGGTGCTTTTTAGGTTTATGCCCTTGCAGGACAATGGGGACACCATTTTCCATGAATAATTTGTATAATCCTGGCACCACCTCCTCAATCTTCCTGGCTGATATTTGGGTTTAAATGTGGCTAATGATATACCATGCCTGGCAGATGGTCAGTAGGAACTACTTGGAATATTTGAGCAGCAGGGAAATGCTGGATTTCTTGGATTAGGACTTAAGTATAAAGCCATTTTTGAAGATAATGTAATACTGATGGATCATAAACATTACACGAAGTAAACCGAAGTGGCCAACGTAGATGAATGAAACAAGGATGAGCTAAGGATGAACCATACATTCTTCTCACTGGGGTGAGTAGTGGGTGTCTCATTAGAGCTTGTTCATGTCTTAGTGCTCTCCCTGTGTTCTGTTACTGTGTGGGCTGCACAGTTACCATGCAGTTCCTCTATGATCAACCCCATGTCTACTTTTTTTCCTTTTAGGACCTCGCCGCCTTTCTAAAACTGTTTATAGGTTTTCCTGATCATTTCCATCGCCTCCACAGTCTCTGTTACATTCCTCCTGCACATTATTCTTTGCTGTTGTCTGAACATTCTGTGTCTTACACTGCCTTAAGGAATATTCATTTTACTCCTGCTTTCTGCTGACTTTCCACACTGCATGTCTACCTGTTTGGTAATTCTCTCAGTGTTCCTCTCCCTGCCTCCTTCACTTGATTATTAATGTGTTTTTTTCAGCTGTCTCTACTCCCGTTCAACAGCCCAGTTCGCCACTCAGCAAAGTGTTTCTCTCTTTCTGCAAAATGGGCACTCTTACTTGCACAGAAAGAAGCCTAGTTTCTGCCAGGAAGGACTGGCCTCTTGGCAGAGGACTGGTGAAAGAACATTATCCACCACTCAAAACTAATTTTTCCTATGGATTGCTTGTTAATTTGCTTTGTTCTTTAGCTTTGAAAACACCACTTGGCCGTGGCGAAGGCAGGCATATTTCAAGGGCTCCCAACAAAGCCCACAAGCACTCTGTGAATCCTAAGTGTGGATTGCTCTTAAAACTAGATATGAGAATAGGATAAAGAAAGTTTCACAAAAGAAGGGATTTGCAGAGAATATAGAATAGTGTTTCAGTGGGACAGGGTTCAGGAAGACAAAACACAACTGGTTCTCTACACAAATTAAAGAGAAGCCACACATAATCTCTGATAAATTCAAAAACATTTAAAAGCTAGCCTATTTTCCTTTAAATATTGGTTTCTTTTGCACAGATTTCCCAAGCAATCTTCCTGGCTGACCTCACTGTTCTCTCATCCATATGGGTGTCCAAGGAGCTATAGCTTATACAAGTGAGAACCGTGAAAAATAGAAAGTTATACTCTCAAGCACTGAAGGCATCCAGTGAATCATGTGACAATGCTGAAGCATCATTGTAGCGTCCCTTGCTCCAGTCTTACCAGTTCATTCTTTCCTCTAAATGTGCCTGGAAAAACTAGCTCCTTTCAAGGGAAGGACCTCTGCCTGCCCTCCTTCTCAAATTCTCTTTTCCCTTGGGTGATCCTGGGCTGTCACTGGCAGGTATCATGATATCGGGCTGCCCCACCTGTGATGTAGTCAGAGTGACGACTTTTCTTCCCTGTGTCTCATGCATATGGTTCTGTCACTGTCAGAGTCCTTTTTCCTCTTATCACCCGCTCCCCCTGCTCTGGAATCTGGGGCTAGCCCTGCCTCTCCCAGAAAAGACTGATTTGCTATGCTCTTCACCCTGGACAAGGAGACCTTTCATTTAAAAAGGAAAGATATTTTATTTCTCCCTGAATTAGAATAATGAAATAATGAAATATTCCTTGTAAACCTAGAAATTAAAATGCAGACAATACAAGAGTCCTTCAGTTTCCTTTTATTGGTCTTCAGAGGTGAACCCAGGAACAGTCGTAAATATGTATCAGGGTAGCTCCTAGTCTTCCTGTATTGAAACTCCACTCACAGCAAGGCCAAGTGTAGCTGTCTGATTCGTCCCTCAGACCCCCCTCCCCCTCTGCCCTCCCTCTCCATCACTTCCATCTCCCCACCCTGGCTACAGTGACTTTGAAACTGGCAAGAAGCATTCTGAGGTGACACTGGCGGCTGTGTGGTCTGGAATGCATTAAAATGTTATGTCTCAATTACAATAGTCTTTGGTTGACACAGAAGGCAGGCACAGCCCAAAATCAGCCTTAGAGTGCACTGCCACCTCCTGGAAAACCCTCCGTCCACAGCACCTGCTGTCATGCCTCCTCCAGTGCCACCAACCGTAAAACTAGGACTTGGTCATGGCCTTCTATCTTTAGAACCAAAGAGCTGAGCCATCTTCTCCAGCCCCTTCAAATTGGAACACACCAAATTCCTAAAGGAAAGCAAAAGGTGTTGTGTTGCTGTCTTAATTAAAAAGAAGTAACTAGGTCTGAGAGGCCACTGCTGTGGAGGGCTGTGATCAGTACCCCCACCTTCTGCTCAGCCTGGAAACAGACGCTGCTTCCTGTAAATGAGTGCCTGGCACCAGTAGGATCCTGCCTCTGGGATCTCTGCAAGAGGCCACCAGCCTTATTTACACCATGAAGGACTGGACCGAGGACAGGAAGCAGAAGTCACATGTGCAGGCAGAGCTCTGAGCTCATTGGCCCTTTCCTCCACAGCACTTGTTTATTGAAATTCCACCTTCCAGGCAGGTTGGGACAACTAATAAGCTATTTTAAGAAAGCACTGAAGATACAAAATGTACCTAAGGGCTTCCATTTAAACTCAACTCCCAGCATCCGAAGGCCAGCAACTGTGTCTCTGAGGCTCAGCTTTGTGGTATAGCAAGCTAGTTGTGGTGTTTGGACCAAAAAAAATGCATTTGAGAAGATGTCAGGCTCGTCATATAAACAAGGCTTGGAGAACAGATTTCTCTATCAACAGCTTTCCTTGGAAATAAAAAGAAAGCTATTATCAACATAAAGGCAAATAAGATATTCTTATTAACTGAATTAAATTCAGCTCATTAGCCAAATTGCTTAACTTCAACTAGTGACCCTCTGACCTGATAGTTCTTATATTTTGGAAGTGGTGGAGGAGGGGTGGCTAAAGACTCTCTGAAAAATACAAAAATCTGAAAATTTGTGTACTTTTTTCCCTAGAAAAATGCATACACATTTTTCTATTATCTAAAAATGTCCATGGAACCCCATCACTACTTTACCAAAGGTACAGTGATCTTAACATTTAATTAACGATGCCCTTTGCAGCTAGACTTCTTTATAAGCTTCGATTTACATTTTGGGCATCCTGGTTCTGTTGGTGGGAAGAGAGAGGTCACAGGAATATTTCAAATGGGCAGAGTTCTGGTGTGGCATCTACAAAGAATAGCCAGGGGTATTTCCACATCTCTTCTATTCCCTGGCCAACTATTGAAAGCAGGGTTAAATGTTCATCCTTTAAAAATCCCCGACTTGCAGAGGCACACATCTGAAAGCTCTGATAACACTGGCTTCAGCCCGGCTCCAGGAAAACAAAGCAGAATCAGGGTTCTGTCATGGTACCTATTTGGATGAGTCCTTTGTCTTCACCTCTGGAGAGAAACCCTAATGAAAGCGATTTGGGAACACAGCCTTTTTTGTGGCGGGAGGATCAGACACTACCTTTTCTGACAATGTCATGGTGATAGCCCGCAACCCTCCCAGGGAACTCTTGTTATGAAAAAGTATGAGACGAATTTCAAAAACCACATTAAAATAGCAGTAAGATACAGACAGGACTTGTTCCATAGTTGAAGGGCTTTTGCTTTTGGACCCAGGTTTCTAACCCAACGTTCTTGACTTTGGCTCCTTGTTTGCCTCATTATCATCAATTCAAGAAAGAAGCCTTTCATCTTCCCTTGCCAATCTGTTGGTAGAAGCCATGTGGTCACACAGAAATTTCTGGGCTTGAGAAACAATCACCCCAGCTTCTCTTCTCCCTTGACCACTTCAGCAGGTCCTTGGGGCTCACTCTTGTTTCTCCATCTAAAAGTGACAGAAGTCTCATATAGGCACAGCACTTTTCAGTTTTTTAAAACATTCCCCCCATTTAAAACTCATCTCTTTCCATGTAGCAGATGGGAAAACTGAAGCACACATAGATGAAGGTAATGAGTACATCTCTTGGCACGGTAACGACAGTAGCAGATAAGCACGGATTGGTTCTTGTGCATCAAGCACTGTGCTTAGTTCTTTTGCTCATGTGCTCTCCCCCATAACCCTATTTAAAAGGTACAATTATGATCCCTTATTTCCAAGTTAGAAAAACAAAAGACAGTTAAGTTAGTTATTCTTGCAATAATGTTGTATAACAGATGACTGAGATTCTCCTAGGCAAACAACAGAAGCACTTACCTAGGTCATATGTGTGTAGGTTTCCAGGAGATGGGTCACACGAAGCTGGACTCAGCCTGAGTGGCTCCATTCCATGTGCCCTTCATCCTTGTACCAGTCAGCTTGCTGGTGACATGTTCTTCTGGTGGTGATGGTAGAGACAAAAGCAACAAAGTGGAACACAGGAGGCCACTTAAGTCTTAGGCTTAGAACTGGAATAAAGACACTCTGAATCCCTATAAAATTAAGTCAAGGCAAGTCACATGGATGAGTCTGAAGTTAAGAAATAAGGAAGTATATCCTACTTAAGATTAAAAGATGAAGCCATGGGAAATGTAGATGAAGGCAAGGGTAAAGAACTAGAACCCAAACTATCAAAAGAAAGGGGTTGGACTTTGAACCAATGCTACCTGACTTCAAAATCCAGTCTTAACTACTGTGTTATATCATGGGACTCAGAAAAGGGCCCATACTGTCATCTTAACACCTCAGTTGGATTAGTGTACTCAAACGAAAGAGGTGGTGAGAAAAACTGTGAACAAGAAATGGTAGAAGAATAAGAAATAGGGCAGGAGGGGGAGGACGTAGCTGCAGTTCCACAAACCTGACGTTGCCCAATGTTCACTATTTCTAGAATAACTGCTCATGTTTTACTTCATCATTTCAGAGCAAATGAACGGAATACCCTTTTTTTATCTTCTGAAAAGTCTGTATTGGTATGCATCATATGTTTTCAGAGTCACTTTTAAGTAGTAATTTGAGAGACATGTCCCATTGTAATATCTTGCCTAACTTTACATGTCAGGGACACTGCTGTTTTGGAGAGGGTAAAGGAGCCAGAAATATCAGGGCCTGAGCTCTAGAAAGCAGCAGGAAGGCAAAGCTCTCCTCACAGGTCAGAGGAAGGCAAACCGAAGGAATTGGAATAAACTGAAGGGAATGGAACAAAGCCTTCAAATGATCGTTTGACCTTTAAGGACAGTGGAATTGAGTAAAATAACAAAGGCAATGAATAAAGAGTAGGTAACTGAACACACAAGAGGGGCAGAAAATTTTCTATTTTCTATAACTCAGACCTCAACCTGGAGCGATATTGCTAGTGTCAACCACATATAATTTCATTGGATAGTGACCCTTGTCAAGATTAGGCATCCAAATGTCACCCTCTACCAAGAAGCCAGCAGAGAATTCAAGAAGAGGTCATTGCAAATAAATAAATAAATAAATAAGAGGAGACTGACTCACCAGCTATCTATTACCTTCCCACTGGATTATGACATTCCCCTCTTTCTCCTCTCTTTTGGAATAGATTTACTTGGATAATCTCCTATGGTGATCTCTATTCCTTTTTTATCCTAACCCAAAACAGTATTTAAGGATCTACTTACCCTTTAGTCCCCACTGGATGTGTGTGTGCTTCATTGCTATGATCCAGAAACCTGTCTTTTGGACAGAAAAGGAAAGAAGACCAGAAATGACTATGGGGCAAGCCGAGGAAAAAGGCAACCACAGGGAGAGGGACCTTGTATTCAAGGTTCTTAAAGAGAACCATCAAAAGATACCCTTTCTTCTGGTGACATCAGTAAGGTGTGTCTAAGTGAGAGTGCAGGGACCCGGGTGGCAGCATGGAAGATTCCACTCTCTGTGCTTGGCCATCTCTCTCACTCCAGCCTTCCATGTCAAGTGCCCTTGTTGGGGGGCCAAGTCCCTTTCAGTGATGAAACCATGATACATCTTACAGATCCCAGAATTTCAGAGTGCTGGGAAACCAGGAGCTAAATAAGGGAACACTGGGAATATGTGTTCACTAACAAGCACATCAGCACACCACAGACATGGCAAGTCACCATGCGGGAGGTTGACAAGCAGCCTGATGTCCTCCAAGTGCTTTCCTTTATGGTTTCTCTATGATAGAAAGCTCTTCCTGTATTCCAGCATTTTCCATGAGAGCTGACACTGGTACTAAGAACTGTAGTAAGTCTTGTTTGACTGAAGACAGCTCAATGTCAGTGCAGGTTTATTTGGGAGAAAAACCCTGTGGAGGGGGTCTCCAGCAAGAGAGCTAGAGCACCCACTGCTGCTTACAAACTCGGGGTTTTATAGGAAAGAAAGGACTTTGTGAAGGGTGGGGGCATTTTTTCATTATGGCTTGTCCATTGTCCGTTGCTAGGGGTTGTCAAGGAAGTGGGTCTGTGTTCTGGCTCAGGTGTGGGGAAACAGGATGTCTCCCTTGGGGGGACTTGTCTGTACTGGAGCCAAACAACTCTAGGGTCAAGCAGAGTTTAAGATGGCATAAGTGATGTCAAGTTGAGACCTAACAAGTCTTGGCTTCTCATGTTTACTAAGTGCTTACACTGTGACTAAGGCAGGTGGTCTAGGGTATATAAGAGACTTTACCCTAGAAAAATCACCATTCAAAGCAGTTTACAAACATTAACTGATTTAATCTCCCCCAAAACTGTTTAAGGCAGATAATATTCCCATTTGATCAAGGAAGGAATTGTGACATAAACTGGTTCAGTGACTTATCCCACGTACGTAGCCATGAGGTCACTGGACAGAGCTTTCAAACTAACAACATGGCTTCAGAATTTTTGCTGTTTGACACTTCTGCTTTGTGTGTGTGTGTGTGTGTGTGTGTGATTGAAGTTTGAACTAAGGGCCTCACACTTGCAAGGTAGATGCTCTCCCACTTGAGCCACACCCTCAGGTCTTTTTTGCTTTTAGTTATATTTTGGATAGAGCCTTGTGTTTTTGCCCAGAGCCTGTGATCCTCTGACCTGTGCCTCCCACATAGATGGGATTACAGGCACATACCACCATGCATAGCTTTTCTGTTGAAATTAGTCTCACTAACTTTTTGCCTGGGTTGGCCTCCAATGGCAATCCTCCCAATCTCTGCCTCCTGAATAGCTGGGATTAGGCACATACCAACTTGCCAGGCTTTGACACTTCTTGAAAGTGTCTCATAAATGAACATAAGAATGGTCCATAAAACTGAGCAATTTGTATTAAGGGAACACTATGAGTAAGGGACTTTGGCTTTGCTTCAGAGGACTCTGAATCTAATTTTGGATGTATTTCTAGCACACAGTTGAGAAATAAATTAGCTCACTTTTTAAGAACACGACTCTGAATCTGGTAGTACAGACTCTGAGACTTGTGGAAAGACCCTGCATTTTTCCTGATTATAGTGGGCAGCTGTGGCCTTTGGACTGACCAGTGTTTTCTCATTTTTTTTCCAATATGAACACCCTGATTTCATTTCCTCTCAGTCTGTGGTTGGGGGAGCTGGTCTATGAGTGGGCTGAACCTGAATAGTTGCATATTCCTACTTTGTAACCCCATGCAGTCCTTCTTTGAGCACTTTTCTCCAGGGTGGTAGAGAAGATGGGATCAAGGCAGAGCTCACTCTAATAAAACCAACAAAGAAAAAGTAAGTACAAAATCTAATAAAGAAACCCACTAAGCCCTGATAACATCTTTTGGGAGTCTCTGAAAACTTCAGTTCCAGAACGCCATCTAAACTGTTTCTTTAGATGAACCAACACATACAAATCCATTCTTCTTTTTCTGTTCATGCCAGGTTGTTTAGGATTTGAGTCCTTTGTATCCAAAAACCATCTGCCCAAGTATACCTATGGATCCTGGAAGAAGGCACTTACCTCAATTCTGGAGCTTAGGAACTCTGTTCCTTCAAGAGGAAGGCTGTGGGGATTTCCTCCTGTAACTGGAGACAGCGCAGCTGCTTGACCAACCAAGGAGCAAAGAGCCAAAGACAACCAGGTTTTATTTTTTGCAGGGTAGGCTGGGATTGGACCCAGGACCTCTCCCATGCAAGGCAAGAACTCTGCTACTTGAGCTACACCCCCAGCTCTGTTTTGTGTTTATTTTGTTTCTGAGATAAGGTCTCACTAACTTTGCTGGGCTGGCTTTGAATTTGTGATCATCCTACTTCTGTCCCCTGTGGAGCTGGGATTACGGATATGTACCACCATGCCTGGCTAAACCAGGTATTTCTTGATAGTGCTGTAGTTCTAGCCTGCTCTTCCTCAGGGTTTGTTCAGGCTTATCCTGTCTTCCATCACTCCCCTGACAAGTCCCTGAATTCCCAACCCTGCTTCCCCACCCTACCCACCCCGTTCTGCTTCATAAAAGAAAATGAGGGCATTTGTAATTACAAAAGCACAATTGAGTGGAAAATCCACAACTGTTATCAGAATCTCAAATTTAAAAATGTGTCTTGCATGGATCACAGATCACTTAGCAGTCAGACCATTTCCAAGTTCTGCCCAAGTTTTAAGACAACTGGGTGACCCCTTAGTTCTCTCCCACACCCACTACTCAGAAGTAGAATTAATGGCTCCTTTCAACTTCTTGCACAGTGGCCTTTTTTTTTTTAAAGTATTTATCATTACCTGAAGTATTTGTTTGCTTTTCTTCATTTCAATCTGGATTCTAAGATCCTCCAGGGAAGAGATTTTTGTTGAGTTTTAGTCAAAAAATAAATCAAGGTGCATACCCAGTGGCAATCTTAATCATGGGCCAAGTGCTCTAGTATTTCCCACCACCTGTTCTCTAGAGAAATAGCATCCACACCACCTGGGACCTTGTTAGATGTACAAAATCTCAGAAACTTTTAGATGGGGCACAGCAGTCCATGCTTTAAAACCTTCCAGATGATTCTGGTGCCCATGACTTCTCGTGCTGAAAATCGGTGCTCCTGCTTCTCAAGGGGTCGCAGTCCTAGGGCCAGCAGTATCAGCATGTTTGCCAAACATGCAAAACCTCATGCCCGGCTACTGACCTACTGATATGGCCAGGAGTCTGTGCTTTAGCAAGCTTTCCAGGTGATTTAAGTACTCCAAAACAAATTTTCAAGGGCATCAAATTACCTAGGGTTTGCATTTTTTAAAGAAATGCTTTAATGTCTGAGAATTTGAATTTCTAGCAAGCTTCCATCTAAAACCAATGCAACTGGTCCATGGCCATAGTTTGAGTAGTAAGTGTTTCAAGACTACAGGGAATTTGGGTGAGGAGGAGCACCTCAGACCCGCTCTTCAGTTTTTTCCCTAAATCGGGCCAGACAAGTCTGTTTTTATCTGATTTACATACCATGCTTCAAGGTAAATTTTTATTTTAAAATAAGAATTCTGCTGCAAAACAAATCTGCAGCAACAGCCTTAGAGAAAATAGTCAACCTTTAAAGTGATAGACTTGCAAACCTAATTATAAAGTAAATGTCATAGGGTAAATTAGCGTATGTGCAAAAGGAAACTGGTGGTGATGATAGTTTTTAACTTTTTGAAAGCTTTTACCAAATTTCTATATTGAATGAAGTTTGGAATATGAGATTGAAATGAAAGTTGCTTGCTACTCAACACCTAATTTAAAGAAGAAAAACTAACCCTGTTTCAACTGACACTCTAATGTGACAATTCTGAGTGTTCTACTTCCTGTCTGAAACCAATGGCAAATTGTTTTTCCATCCTGTTCCCTTTCCTGCTTCCATGGATCTGTAAATCCAGTTTAAGTGTCATTATGCCTTCCAAGGTAGAGATGGAACAAAGATTATGGACCACTTCTCTTGATCTTATAATACCAGCTACTAGTATCTTTCTAATCAGCCACTCCCAATAATTTGAACCCTCCCCCTTTTCAGATTTCCATATTCAAATGGTTTCCATATTGAATCTTTTTGAATAATGTTTCTGTTTTCTGTCCCTTTGTTTCCATTTCTATGGCTACCAACTCTACTTAGGTCTTATTCAATTTGTGTGTGCAAAGTATATTAAACTGTTTCACCTTCCTTCTCCCTCCAATGATCTCACTCTGGTTCATTCTCCCAGACTAATCTTCACACAACACATGCCCATGCCATGCCATGCCCTGGGCAAAAGTGTTGGTACTCTTCATAGCCTATGGAGATAATGTCTACACTCTTGTATGGCATCAGTACCTTCAACCTCCCCATCCCAATCTTTCTTCCTTCTCCTCCTCAGAGTTCTCTTCCTAGCTAATTGTGTTTTTGTGGGTTCAAATCATTACTGTTTACATCTTCTGTGTTCCTGTGGTTGTTTTTGTACCATCTATGTAAAGTGAAAAGATACTGTTCATTTTTGATTGGAAGCATAATTTTGGAGCTGACTTTCTCAAATCTGATTTTAGAAAAAAAAGAAAAGCCTGGGAGGTGGGGAACACTGTAAGAGCATCATGGGAAAGGAACATGCCAGCAGAATGGGAGTTAACACACTCACAGTTATAGCTCTTGAGAGCTTTATTTATGTGTATTATTTTAAATGAATGACTCCTTAAAAAGAAATAAAATTTCTTTTTCAGAGTAGCTAAGAAAAGACTATGCAGTCTCCATTACAGCAAAGTGGAAAACTCTAATAAGTAGTTATTGTTTTCTCATAAAAACTTATAATACCAATGACTTAAAAACTTACAAGTCTATACAACAGGCTAATTTTTTTTTACTGTGCATTCAATAAGAAGCACAACTGGAAATGCATCTGTTTTCTAGAAGTAAAAGTCTTGTCTGGAACAAGACTCCTTGTGATCTAGAATGCTAACATCTTTAACACAGGAATATTTCAGTCTCTACAATGCTCATAATCCCTATGTGTATTTTGATGTTAAATAATAATGATAGTTGCAGTAAGGATCATTTTAGGAAGTTAAAATGTTTTGGTAATTGTTACAAAGGGGGTAGGTTGGATTTCCCAGAAGTAGTTCCCACAATGAAGATTCATGATTAAATGATTTACTGAAGAGGTACTCTCAAAAGGAACTGGAAAAGAAAGCTAGGAAACAGGGCAGGGGAAGGGAGGAAGACACACAAGGTGCAAACTGTGGGAAAGTTTTTGGGGAATAACTTTGACCTCATCCCTTAGTATCTCTGAAATGTTAAGTTGTCTCCCACTGCCAGGGAACTGGGCTTTCCAGAAGCTCCTGGACCTATCAGCTATCATCTAGGCAGGAGCTTCTGATGGTAGCTTCTGGCTTCTTGTGGCTGCTGGCAAAGTACATGTAGTATCCCAAGGGCAGACACTGAGAAGAGTTGCACAGATGTGAACAGTTGGAGACAAAAACAGCTTCCAGGATAGAGAGGGATGTTGGAGAAGAGGGCTGAAGGGGTCTTGGCAAAGCACTGACAGCATCCCCTGGAGAGTACTTCTGACATCCTAGAACCCAAAACTTCTTATGCTAATAAATGATCTGGTAAGTCAATAATTCTTAAAAGCAGTGTGTGACCACGAGCATATCACTTAACTTCTCTTTGTCTCAGCTTCTTTATCAAATGCATAGAAACACCTAATTCAGGGTTCTTATGGGTACCACATAAAATAATAGAGTATTTCAATCACTGCACCTTGTAATAAATTAATAATTATTCATTTTAGTTGTTTTTAAAGTCTTTCACAGTCAGTATTGCAATTTTTAAATTGGACAGTGTGATAATAAATCTATGCTAGATTCAAATTTTATATGTAAGATAAAAATGATAGTGAGGTGGTAGAAATAAACATTTTAGTAAGCTAACAGTGATTGGTAAACTATATAAGAAAAAGAAGAAAAATAGGAGCTTGGTCATGTGTAGTGGAAACAAAACTGTAATTCATTTTGACTTAGTTATATATTAAAGCGGAGGGCTAGAGAAGTGGCTCAAGTGGTTGACACAGCACTTACCTAGCAAGTGTGACACCCTGAGTTCCAAACCAAGTACTGCCAAAAAAAAAAAAAGAAAGAAAAAGAATAGAGCCAGATGCTTGAATACCATTTGAATTTTAAACTCTAAACTCACTTGAAAGTCAAGAAGACCCAGATCCTTTGATCCTTTGTAGGAGTAATTATGGAAAAAAAAAATCAACAGAATTTGCTATAAGGAAAGAAGTAGTAACAGAAAATGCAGTGTAGTTAAACTCCCTAAAAAAATAAGAGGCATTATAGAAACACTTTTATTAGCACTAACATAATATTAAGTTGAGCCAGATAAAAATCACCAATATTTTTTTTTGGACCAATGAAAACAGCAGCCTTGCATAATTCAATCTGATATATAAAGCATATTGGGAGACAGTGATATAGGAGCCTCTTTTCCTCCTACACATCTGGCTGTCTGTGCCGAGAATGCAAGGCCTTGACCATTTCTTACTTGGACCATTTCTCAGAATTTTGTTTGCAGCAACCCAACAACCACTAATGATCAGGAAATGTCTCCTTTTGGGGTGAAAATCAGGCTAGCTTACTGCTTGCTACAGAAGCTGTAGATTCCCCAGCTCAGGGTTTCTCTCCTGTAACACATCTCTCTCATGTGCACATGGCATCTAGACTTTTTGTATTATTCTCTTGGACTTGGGGCAAAGGGAATGTGCCATTTGAGGAATAAAGTGCCTTGGCTGTCTTACCCAGGAGGTTCATGCCTTCTAGAAACATCTGTGAAACAGAAACAAGCTTTAAAGTGGGGTAAAAATCAAATTCCAGACCAGTAAATGCACAATACAAGATACTCTTAAGATTGCATTAGTTGCAAGAGTTGTAAGGATTTCCCAAATGATTACTTTTTTAGCCTAGGAAGCTGAAAATGTCCTTAAAAATGATCAGTGCGGTCATTCACCAGCTTTCTATCCTTGTTCTTAGGATCCTTTCACATGAAGTAAAAGACTTCCTAGGTCGCGTCCCCCAGGACCCCATGCCCTCAGAAAGTATAAAGGCCTTGAAGGAAACCCCTCAAGGAAGCAATGATTGTGTCCTGACATGCAGGAGGTTTTAGGCAAACTGATGGGTTATGTTTCTATCTGTTCCTTTGCAATTTTATTTGCCCATGGGCTCTGGCCTTAGATATTAAATAAACTTTGCATATGGGGGCTCCTATAGCACTCAGAGTGTTCCTACAGCACTTTATTTATTTTTTTTTAAAGCCTTGGAAGTTAAAACACAGGCTAGATTAAAACTGATGACAGGAGACTCTAGGCACAGCTCCCCTGCTCACATCTTGAATGTGGCATTGAGTGGTCACACTAGTATTCTTTTCTAGGATGACCACTGATGAAACCTAACCATTTTCCCTGACAATGCCACAATTGTGGAGCTGGCATTTTTATGTAAATAGCTGCTCTCTGATTCATTAAACCCTGTTGCCCCTGACATTTTCCTTTCTGACCATTATCAGCCACACACTAGCAAAACATGAAGAAGTAAAGAGGACAAAGAAAGGCAATAAAACGGTTACAACCAAGAATGTATGGTAGTTGTGACCAACAAGGAAATTTGGAAATGGGCGACTGAACCCCAGGGATGCCCTGTCAACCAGTCACAGCTACATTTGCTCAAAGCTTGTCAAGTGCTTAGCACCATTTCAAGGTGTCACACAGAGATACATAGGAAATGACAGTCCTGGATGTCACCTGAAGAGCACTTAAAATCTCGTAGGTGGGATAGCACAATTAAATGTCTATATATCCATAAATATATAATCTGGCCCTTGCTTATCGTTCCTCTTACTCTTTCTTTCTTTCATAGCATGTGTCATAACCCGCAATATGGAGTTTATTTATTTGTGTTCCCCTGAGCTGGGATTTCCCCGGAATGAGACAGTGCGTCCATTCCAATTACTTATGGTTGCTGTTCTGGATCTCTCCCACTGGAATATAAATTCCAAATAAACAGGGATCATGTCTACCTTATTCACCATTGTAACTTCTTAGCCATGCAAAATGTACCTAGTAGATTCTAAAAAAAGACATACAAATAAGCAGAATAATTTTAAAAATACATAAAACCAGCAATTGCTATATGGAGAGAATCAATAACTTATCTTCTGAATACTGCTCCTAACCCATTAATACAAAATTAAGGGACAACATCCATCAAAGGCAGAGACATAAGCACATTTTTCAAAGAATTTAGATGAGAAAAAACAAAACAAGACAACAATAACCCTGTCCAGGAAACCTATTTTACTTCAGTTCCCTTGGTAAATATTGAGAGTATAAACAAGAAATAAACCCAGAGAACTAGAAAGATCTTATCAGTCTCTCATCATGTGACTTTTAATTAGATTTCAAGCACAGTGGGGCTCCGCTGGTGCCGACAGACTTCTCAAGGTTGAGAACTGGGTAGCACAGTGATGATATAGTTGAGCATGCTGTAGCTGACACAGGCTAAAACTATAAAGCTAAGCTGGTGAAGCTCACGATGTGACATTTAACACCAGATAGATAGATTTAATTGATGATTCCACTTTGTCATTTCTCACACTGTCCTTTACCCCATTCCTTGACTCTGAGCTCAGCCATGTGACTTCCTTCTGCCAATGGGATGTCAGTGCACCTGCACACTGGGACTTGCTCTCTGCTTTCTCTTTCTCCTCCTTCATGCCTGGCCTCACTTTCTGGAGAAGATACATGAGCACAGCCATGGCTCCTCATCCCAACTGAGGCTACCCTAAACTATTTAAGAGACTGAACGTGACCACTGACCACGGATATGTATTTGAGCAATCAACATCAGCAGGAGTTCCTCGCTTACCTAGAGATTTGTGCACCACTGAGTTTTAGAGGAGTTTAATTTGTAGCTTTATTGTTGTAATAACTAAGTCCTATTCCACTGTTATAGAGTAATAAAAATTAATTACTGAATAGCAAATGTTTAAAATGCAAGCATGATTCTTCTTTATTGGAACAGAGTACTTTAAGTCCTATGTTTTGGTTTCTCTACACACACACCTTCCTTCCAACCATATCCATGTCACTCGGGTTGAGCAGACCTGGGGAAGATGCACTTAGAGGGGAGAAGTGAAGAACCACAGCAGGCTCAGCACCATACTGGTGGCTGTCACCTTCCCAGCACTGTTGGAGGGCCAATACTTTGCATACACATCGTCCAGGATGGAAAGAATGGCCTCCATGGTCTCCTCACAGGTAGGCTGGATCTGAGCTTCAGGCAGGACAAACCCATAGGTACCATTGTCCCTCAGCTCAAACGTGTATGAGAAGGGGATCCCAATGTCTCGAGCCCAGTCTCTTGAAGAACCTGATGTGGCATCTATAAAGGAAACATGAAGGCAAAAATAGAAACCATTCTTTGAAAAGACTGATTTCCATAGCCAGCTCAGGGAATAAAGGCTCTGTGAGTAAGATAAAGAAACTACTTTAGATTAGTGTCTCATGGGTAGCCGTCTTCTCTCCATAGGCAACCCCTGCAAGAGTTGTATCTTATTTTATCCCTTCTCCTTCATAGTACCTGGCACTATACCTGACCCACAGCAGAGATTTGATTAACATTTCTTAGCTAATCTAAGACTAGGCAACCCCCCCCTCCCGTTCCCAACCCCGCAATTGCAAGGCAAATGTGAACTGAGTAACTCATACAGAGAAATAAAAACAAAATGACCTACAGGAAAATTATTATGCAACTGTTATCTAGGTGGGCCCCTGGAGGTTGGAGTTGGGAGTGACTTGGCTGGGAGAAACACTGCACTCTTCTTTCACCTAAATTCTTCTTCTTCTTTTTTTTAAGATTCTTTCTCCAGGCCCCTACTGTGTTCTGCTTTTCTGGCCTGATGGGTTCTCTGGGAATTGAATCAACCAAGGGTTGGTGGACAATGTCCTTCCTGTTAACTCCTAAGACAACTTGCCAGCTCTTTTTAACTGAAGCCAGGGGAAATTCTGATCTGAGCCAGTATATTAATTTTTTTCTTTTAGCTCACACCTTATCCCCAGAGAGTATAATTCTGGACTTGTACAGACTCCCTTTTATCCTTGGTTATTTTGATTTGTACAACTCACAGTTGATCCCAGGATCTCTTCTGCTCTTCTCCTGCCCACCTCACCACACAAACTCCATTGACTTCTTTTGTACCTTAGATACTATTGAAGAGGCAAAAATAGGAAAGATACTTACATAAAATATCTGCACTCGATCCAACACTATAATTGGTTCCATGCTTTGCTTTTAATGCATATGCTGCCTTCTGTCCAACTTGAATCTGTAGGTGGGAAATGCAGAGACAGATATCTGGTGTTAAAAATAAATCCGACAATCCAAGCATGTGGTATTTTGTCCAGATCTATCTCTAGAGTTTTAGACTATTCCAACCTCCCATTGGACATTTACATCTAGATAGACTGTTGGTACCTCAGATTAAACATACCCACATTTATTTCTGACTTTCCTATTTCTGGCCTTGCATGCTTCCCCAACACACATGTAAAATCCTACAGGCATCTTTGACTGTCCTTTTCTCAAACAGTTTCCAATTTGTATTTCCAGTGCCATCTTCCAACATCAGGTTTATTACATTGGAACTGGTCTGTTGCATCTTTGTCATCAGTCCTTTTCCCAATTGACCCCACCTGACTTCTAGATATGTAGATCTATGATCATGAGCCTGCTGAAAAGCTTTCAATAACTCCTGGTTGTTTATGGAATTAAATATGAGTGTCTTAGCTTAGATTTTGAATTTTTTTATAATATGACCCTGAGATGCCTTGCCAATATCATATTCTGCACATCCATCCTACATTATAGTCAAATTCATGTTTCCACACTGTTGCTTAGATATGCCCCATGTTCCTCAGCCTCCCTGTCTTTTCTCAGGGTTTTCCCTCTTCTTGGGATCCCTACCTCTAATCTCTGCCTGCTGGGATTCTACCCAACCTCAAAGGATTTTCTCAAATGCCAACTTCTCCATGAGGCCTTACCTGATCATACCAAAGTAAGGAGATCTTATTTCTTCCCGCTTTGAATTACTCATGGTCACTGGTTCATACCTCTCTTATGATTCTCCTCTCATTTCCTTATATAGACATTTGATATATATCTCTCACAGATTTATGGGTTTCAGAGTTGGAAGGCACATCTCTCCTCACATCCTATGCCACCTTATTACTCCATTGGAAATCCTTAGAACTAGATGATTTCTAAGTTCTCAGCATTGCTCTCTTCAGGCTCTTTCCTGAGACCAGAGTCACTAACTAGTTCCAAGTTTGTGAGCTTACGTGCTTATTGACCTTCTGATGAGTGTTCTTGCATAGGTTTGTCAACAGTCCCTTTAAGTGTTCCGCACCACAGGCCTCCCAATATTATAGTCTACCCACCAGATGGTGTATCCCACTCCTTCCCTTTAGATTCTACACAAACACTTCCAAAAACCCTTGTCACTCTTGCCCACACTGTCACCCACTATTGCTTTGGCTGCAAGACAACCTATCTGTACTTGGACATACATCAGCTCCACGGACTCTCAACTAATGATGGGTCTCTCCTTTCCTTCTTTGCACTGCCAAGGTAAATGCTAAGATGTGATAAAGTAGTACTTGGGTAGAGTGGAGACAGAGAAATCCAAAAGGAAGAATAAAAAAGTCAGTAAGTGGTGGTGATGGAAGTTGTATGCAGCAGTTGTGGGCAGCATCCCTAAGGCACGTGGGACTTTTCGCGTGTGGCTGAGCTAAAAGACACAACATTCAACTGAACATATTTATAAGCTTTTTGCTTCTTTCCACTCATTACTGAGAATTTTATCTTTGGCCATTCACCTGCTTTCTCTTTTCCTGCAAAAAGATTCTGAGTTTGTCCCACTTCCTAGGTTTGTTTTGCCTAGAACTGAGATGATGGACAGAAAAGGCTGAACGAATACAAGGTATGAAGCTAATTTGACCATTTACACTGGCAAGATGACAAGAGCTATTTGTAGAAAGAAGAGAGCATTATAAGAGGAAAGGGAGAGTTAGAAAGGGAATTTGTAAAAAAAGGAATTCTAGTAAGGAAATGAGAGCGAGGGAGAGGAAGGATTCAGGGAGTTGATATGTGTGATAAAGTTAAGAGCAAGAGGCCTGGGAAAAATAAGTGCCCTGTGATTTACCAACTCTCTTTTGAAGTTCTCTGAGAATTGTCTAATAGAGATATAAATTGCTTTTAATCATTTTAAATTCATGTCTTCCTGTATTTCTTTGAGTGAAACTTCATGGTAAGTGGTCCCTGGAGAGCCTTTACTTTTTATCTGGGACACATGGATCAGTCCCAGGCTACATTTTCCATCCAAATGATTCCTTACATTTTTTTTCATTTTTGTAGCTCATCCCAGACAACTATTGCTTCTTTCCATTGCCAGCCTTGGTTTTATTCTTTTTGTTTCTCAAATCCTGGCTATTTGGGTAACAAACAGTCTTCCAAGTTTTCCCTTTGTTATTGACAAAAGAATTTTTAACTTTATGTTTTTAAGGATTTTCCATTAGTAATTATTAAAAGGAAGTAGATAAAAGTAAGAAGTATATACAAGAAGTGAAAGTTATGCTCCTCAGCTAATACAGTTGGTCCTTTCTAAGATGAATTGGAAATCCCCTAGACTTCTAGCTTCTACTTCTATCTCTTTGGTGGCACTCTTGAGTATATTTCTCTTTCCTCTCACAATATCTTTGTGGTCCTTCTCAGCTTATACATACTTTCTAGTAAAAATGCTGAAACTCCTTTGTCAGTTGAACATTATATATATATTGCTAAGACCGCTAGCCTACTTAACACCTCATTTACTGAGCCATAAGGATACACTCACGGGAAAGTTTGCAAACCCTGTGATTAAGTCTGTGTCTCAGGATGGGAAATAGAGGTTGATATGAAAAGAGTTCAAATTGAAATACTATAAGCATGTAAAATGTAAGAATTCCTATAGCCATTCTAATTTCTAGAGTGGTTTAGAAAGGTCTATATATGGTCATGGTTCCTCTACATGGTAATTGAGAAGTTGTCTATCATGCAGTATATTTACCATGTTTTCTAAAATCTTTTGATTTTGTAAATATAGAGAGATTAATTACTAGTTTCTGATGATTGTAAATAGTGCTGGAAGTGGAAATCTCCTTGGAGCAGTCAGTTTGATTCTCTGCCTTTGTGCACTGTCTCAAAGCTTATCCATAAGAACCTGAAAGCACTGATAAGTGGCCTCAATAAGGTTGACACACGGTGGCAAAATTTTCTCAGTTTTTTAATGAAAAAGTATAGGGATGCATGTTTGTGTTAACTCTTCAGCACCTAAGACTGTTAGAGATACAGAAAAATTTATCAGTTCTTATGTATAATACTGAAAAACTTGCAAGTATTTTCATCTTTCAGTTACCTTCAAGTAGTCTTTGTGCTATTGCTCTAAATTCCTCTTGCCTTCTTTTCCTGAACCAAAAAAAAAAAGAATGACGTTCCCAAGAAAAATACAGGGATATACAAGTGCTGGTGGAAGACCCCTTCTATCAAGATCTTTCTGTTGGTGGAAGACCCTTTCCCATTAAAGATCTTTTATGTCTTAGGAAGTTGATTTTGCTTTGTCACAGTTCCCTTGAAGGATAAAGTAGGAATTTACAACTAATATCACAGAAATTGGGGATAAGGAGGGTTCTAGGCTTTTAAAAAGAAATCTCTGTTTCTGCATACTTCTTTACTGAAGAAATGGAAATTCCAGGGCTTACAAATGAGGATGAAATAGCATGCAGTTGACTGGGAACTTAAATTGATAATGACTTCTAAAAGTTTCAAACCCTTTCTGTATTCAGAGAGACTGTGTGAATAGTGGGATGCCTCCCAATGACCCAAGTTCCAAGCTGTGCTCCACCATTCCCTGTCTTTAGAGGTTCTGGAAATGTAGTTATCTCAAGGTCTCAATTTCTACACGTCCAAAATGAGATTATTATGTTATCATGAGGGTGAAATGAGATAGTGGCTGTAAAATCCCTTTGTAAATTGTAAAGATGTAGACAAATATTAATTACTTCTGGATCTTACAAAATGATCACATAGTACAAGTTTTCATAGACCAAGGAAGAAAAAAGTAATTTACAGAAAGATACTTGGGCATTGGTGGATATTTTTGACTGCTTTCTCCAGCAAAGATCTGTAATGGGTTTTCTTTTAGCATCCAGGCTGAGTGCTTTATGAGTTACACTCCACTGGGAAAGGGACAGGAGACATAAGATGACCAAGCAGTCACCTAGCCTCTGTGATATAACAGCAGAGCAAGGCTGGTCCACATTGACATAATGAGGAGCTTCTCTTTAAAGTAAGAAGATAAACAAAAAATAACAAGCACTGGCAAAAATGTGGAGGAATCCAAACCCTTGTGCACTTTTGGTACATATGCAAAATGGTACAGCAACTATGAAAAGCCATATGATGTTTCCTCAAAAATCAAAAATCGAAATACCATATGATGAAGCAATTATACTTCTTGATAAACCAAAAGCATTGAAAGCAGGATCTGAGGACGTAGTTGTCCATCCATATTCACAGCAGCACTGTTCACCACAATGGGAACGTAGAAGCAACCCAAGAGTCAATTGATGGGTGAACGGATAAAGAAAACATGGCATATACATATAATGGGATATTATTTGATATTGATGAAATTCTGACATATCCTGCAATGGATGGCCCTAGAGGATAGTATGCTAAGCGAAATAAGCTAGCCATAAGAAGACCAATACTGTGTGATTCCTCTTACATGAGGTATCTAAAATAGTCAATCTGCCAAGGGCTGGAGTTGTTGTTTAATGGGTATCTAGTTTTGATTATGCAAAAAAGAAAGTTCTTGTGATTAGTTTACATAACACTGAATATGCTGAACTATACAATTAAGAATGGTTATAGTGATAAGTTTATGTTATGTTCATTTTACTACAATTAAAAATGAGAAAATCAATTAAAAATAAAGATAGTAACTAATACAACAATTCTACATTTACCCTCCCTTTAATTTGGGACTATCAGGTCAACAAAAGGGCAAAGAGCCCAGTTCTTTTCAGCAATTCTGCCCATCAGTGCTTGGGTAAACACAGCTTCAGCTACCTGGATGAAACAAAGCACCATTTTCCTGCTTCAGCTTGCATTTTGCTGGCACTTCCCCTTACAAATATTTCTAGGCAAATGCTAGAGGAAGAGTTCAGAAGAAAATAGAGCATTGTGTTTAGCAGAAAAGAGAGCAGATATTATTTAGCCATGTTATTTTAGATATGCCATATTCCACTAACAGCTGGCAAGTTCTTTAAAGCATGGTTCAAAAGCTGTAATTGCTGAATGGAGCTTCGAGAGAATTTACAGAAATGAAAGTGCATTCCTGCAGATTATTAACATAATCATCTCATTTATATTGTACACGAATACCTAGGATGTCTCCCAACTTGACACTTTATGAAACAGGCAGTTAATTAACGCAGGCAAAGCAGCATTTAACCTGAAGTCTTCCCAGCAGGCACCTGGCAAGGTGCAAAAAGCAGGAAAAAGAAAATAAGGATGAAGGAAGAAAAGGGGGACTGTAGCCAAAATCTTGGAAAAGAAAACCAAAAAAAAGGAAGGAAGAGGTTTTTCTAGAGGCCTTGCTATTGCAGACTTACCAATTCTTCATGGTTACTTGCTTTATTTTGGGTGTAGCCATATGGTGTGAGAATGAGCTGGCCATAAGAATGGATAGTCAGGAAACACAAAATGTCCTCCTTCTTGTCCTCTATAAAACTGGAGACAGCTTTAGTCTCTGGTTCAGACAGGGGTCCTGTCCCACAGAATGTTAAATTTTCACAGTTTTTGGATGCACCAATACCTGGAAAATATAGGAGATAAGGCTTCAGATTTGCTTAGAAATGACTGAGGTTGGTGAGTGATCCTTGCTCAGAACATGAGTATATCAGGGCTTGCCCTTGGTGAGACTCACTTGCCCTAAGTAAGTCCTGGCTAAATAAGTCAGGTAGGTGGTTACTGAAGGTAGTTGTTCAATGAAGAACTCAGAAAGGCAGGAGGGCTGGTATTAGTTAGGATTTAGAAGCAAACTCCACAGCTCAGATGGGAGAATTCAAAATGAAATGGCATTTCCATAATCTTTTACTTAAACCTGAGATGAACTTGAAAACAAATGGTTGGGAATCAGTTCTCAGGTTCCTAAGTCAGGCTCTGATAGCCTTTCTGCCCTAAGTCTGTCCTTCAGTTTCTTACTGGCTTCTATCCCATTACAGCTATTTTGCAAGGACATAAGTAGTCTGTCCTCCTCATTAACAATAATAAACCTCATTAGCTGAGCCTCCTTTATATGTTAGGTCTGTGCCCAGACTCTCCTGTGTAGCACTGCATTTATTCCTCATGATGACCTTTCGATATGGTGGTATTACAGTGGCTCACATTTTACATAACAGAAAACTAAAGCAGAAAAGATGAAACAAATTTCCCAAGACCATGCAGCTGCCAAGTCTGAATTTTAACCCTTGCCATCTGGTGAATGGCAATGCTCTTAACCATTCCTGCCTCTTTATTTGCTTCCAGTTCTGTGGACATATTGAGATTTGGAAACATGGAAGTGCCATAAGGAGAAGAAAATGTTTGCTTTGCTTCCTGCCCACCTCCGTGCTGTAAAATAATCCCCAGGGATAATGCTCTGATGTT
The DNA here is from genome assembly GCF_047511655.1 of Castor canadensis. NCBI lineage: Eukaryota > Metazoa > Chordata > Mammalia > Rodentia > Castoridae > Castor > Castor canadensis. Next base: position 156,466,122 of record NC_133389.1, on the reverse strand, counting down.
TCTTTTTAAATGATGATCTATATGTTCTGATATTCTGAAACAAAAAGTGATGGATTTCAAATGCGCTCATACTGGTCTAGGCCTACTTTGTTCTTGTTTAGCTGACCTTCTTTAAAGAGAGTCCTATGGTTGAGTGTTGGTTGCTCTTACTGTATAAATAATATCATCTCTTTGGAAGGAGAATGCCCAAAACACTGTAGAAATTTTTCAAAAATTATATATCAGTAATTCACCCTTTCTTTGCTTCTCAGCTCTTTTTTGTTCGTCAACTCATCTATTGAACATGTACTTACTGCACCAAGAGACGTTGAAATTTCGGTTGAGATCCGATCCAAAACATGTGCCATTGTTGTGGGATGAGCGAGATTTCCTCCAGTAACGATCCTGTAACAGAAGAACCTAAGGATAAAATCACAGCGTCCGTGATGATAAGTGGGCCCTTGAATATGGAAAATGCGTCCCAGGATTTTCTGAAAAAATCTGGCCTTCAGCATTGTAAAGCTTGTGCATGGAATTTCCAGTCTTGTGGCAACTCCCAATGATAGGAACAACCGTACAACCGAAAATGTGCAAGTGTGTAAAGAGATTGGAGGAGGCTATGCCTGCGACATGATCTACTTATTCAAAACAAGCTTCAGAATCATTGTTTTAGGGCCAAGTAATACAGAATAAAAGTGAAATAGCTTGACAGATGGAAAAATGACTGTTCCAGGTGTATCAGAGATGGTCTCTGCACATTTCTGGGAGCAGAGAACTGCTGAGTGGAGATGAGAAAAAAGATAAATTTCACCAGCCAAGTTCAGAGGAAATGACGTGATTCTCATATGGGGCCAGAAAGACTTCCAGAGAAAGAGGCTCCATGAAGGGCCTTTGAGCGAGTAAAGGTAGAAAGAGAGAAGTAAGTGCTCTTTAGAAAAAAGAGCTCTTATTTGGGGAATGAGATGCTTTAGAAACATTTTAAAGAGAGAGGTTCTACTACTTACTACACAAGAAGACTTTATGAGACGCGTAACCTGTGCGAATGATCATATTGAAAAATGTAGTCTGGTTTAGTATTTATACATCATTTATTCCCCTCATGCTTCTAGAACTGATTTAAGTTGGATACAGGTTGGTATATGAATTTTATATTAATATAATCCTAATTGGGTAACAGGCAACTCAAAAACATCAAGAAGATAGTAGAGAAGAAAAAGTAAGTCCGATTGGAAAACTGACAAGTTGTCAGAAACAAAGAAAACACCTGGTGGACTTCAACTCTAAAACACCCTTAGGGCTCCTCAATCCTGAAATTGACTTCTATTGTTTGATTTTTAAATGTTGAACTGATTTTACCCAAAGTGGGGTGTTGATCTTTACATAGGTACAAAATATTTTTATAACTAGAATGGTTAAGGTCACAAAAATGAGCCTTAAAGGAGCTTTAGGTCATGAATGTATCCCAGGACCGAATTCAGTGTACTCACAGTTGTCCAAGTATAGATATAACCATCTATGTTAAAAACTGGAAGTACATAGAAGTCCAGGTTCCTAAGGAACATGCTTATCCTTGAGTTGTCCTTATAGTTTTGTAGAATCTGGCAATGTAAGAGAAAAACATTTGGAATGAGTCTAGGAGGAAGAATTTTCTCTCAATTTTCTATGAATTTAACTTAATAGTAAGGGCCAACTACACATCACACCTCTGCCCTCCAGCCACCAACCCCTCCTTAATTGTCTCATTCTCTATAGTAGTAGTTCTCAGACTTTCTTATGCTTCAGAATCATCTGGAGGGCTGGAGGGGTGGCTCAAGTGGTAGAGCACCTGCTTTGCAAGCATGATGACCTGAGTTCAAACCCCAGTTCCACCAAAACATAAAAACAACAACAACAACAATAAAAAAAAGAATTACCTGGAGGACTCATTCAAACAGATTGTCCAGCTGTGCCTGACCTCCCCACCACCAAGAGTTTCTCATTCACTAGGTTTTTTTGTTGTTGTTGTTTTGTTTTCTTTTTTTTTATTATTCATATGTGCATACAAGGCTTGGGTCATTTCTCCCCCCTGCCCCCACCCTCTCCCTTACCACCCACTCCGCCCCCTCCCTCTCCCCCCACCCCCTCAATACCCAGCAGAAACTATTTTGCCCTTATTTCTAATTTTGTTGTAGAGAGAGTATAAGCCATAATAAGAAGGAACAAGGGTTTTTGCTGGTTGAGATAAGGATAGCTATACAAGCTATCACAATAATTGCCTGTGCATTTGTGTTACCTTCTAGGTTAATTCTTCTTGATCTCACCTTTTCTCTAGTTCCTGGTCCCCTTCTATTGGCTTCAGTTGCTTTTAAGGTATCTGCTTTAGTTTCTCTGTGTTAAGGGCAACAAATGCTAACTAATTTTTTAGGTGTCTTACCTATCCTCACCCCTCCCTTGTGTGCTAAAGCTTTTATCATATGCTCAAAGTCCAATCCCCTTGTTGTGTTTGCCCTTGATCTAATGTCCACATATGAGGGAGAACATATGATTTTTGGTCTTTTGGGCCAGGCTAACCTCACTCAGAATGATGTTCTCCAATTCCTTCCATTTACCAGCATCATTCACTAGGTTTTTAGATGGAGCTAAGAATTTGTATATCTAGCAAGTTCCTAGTTGATGTTGATGCTCTTAGCCTGAGGACCATATTCTGAGAACTACCCTCTTTGTGTTTTTTTTTTCATATTAGGGTTCTATAAAGTCTGACCAAAAAAGTAAATTACTTTCAAAGGTTTCTTACTCCCTAACGAGAGTAGTATAAATAACACACACAAAAAAAATAAGGTATTTTCCATATTCTAAATCTTTTGATCTACCCAGAAAACCCATGAAGTACTCATTCATACCCCCTTTACAGATGAATAACTAGAGTTCCCAGTGCTAGAAAATTTGCCTAATAGTATTAGAAAGAGGCAAATCTTTTTTCTGGCAGCACTGGAGTTTGGAATCAGACCTCACACTCGCTAGGCAGGCACTCTTATTCTTCTACATTTAGATATGTTTATCATCCAATAAAAATTATTTGGGATGCACTAGAAAGAAATAATGGTACTAACTCAGTTTTCGGCAAAGTTAATCACTAATTTCATTTTACTTGAGATGAAAACTAACTCAGCTGAGTTTCATTCTGGGCTGGGGATATAGCTCAGTGACAGAACATTTGCCGAGCATGTGCAAGGACTTGGGCTTAAACCCTAGTACTGAGGGCAAAAAGAATTTCATTGTTATCATGTGAAAGAAGTATAGATTCTAAGTAGCCAGGAAGTAAAAGACATTATGGGGTATCATTGTGAGGAAGCTAAAGACACTTACCTCTTTCACAAACCACTGGCAAAAAGCAGGGGCAATCCATTCCCTGGCATGAATTCCACAGTCCATCCAAATGACCTTCTTATGGTTATTTGATGGTTGGCTGATCTGGAGGAGACATCCATGCTCATTATTGAAAGCCACTGTGCAAAGTTACCAGGTTTCCCATTCCCCTGGAGGTCTCTTTCTTACTACACTTTGGTTTCAAGAAAGTGGTAAGGATGCTGGTGGAGATGCACAAGTGTGGCCCTTTCTTCTGTAGCTCTTGTTCCCCTGCCAGTCGCTTTAGTGGTTGTTCTTAGGACCATGAACTGAGTCCCAGAACAGCCAATCAAAGAATGAGCTTCCTATACCCTAAGTTATTCCTTGACTACAAATAAGGGTATAAACCCCTGAGCCAGAAGCTAAGAGATTAAATCTGTCTAAATCTTATAAAAGCCTTATACAGAGTTCACTCAGAATAGCAAAGTGCACAAGAGGTAATGTTCAAGAATCAAGGGTATTTAAAAATGAATCCCAATCCTCACTTAAACTTGTTGAAATTGTAAGTAGATCAAAATATACAATCTCCTACAATGCTTACTAATTTCCCCTCCCCTTGGAGATCTCTCCACCCTTAGTCAAATAATCTCCAGCAAGAAATATGCCCTTCTTCCTCAAAGAGTAGGGAGAAATTCAACTTGCAATTGTGGATTCTCTCTGGTGGAGAAGAGATTGTAAACAGTCATATCTGTTTTGGATTTGTAAATGGCCTAGACAAGCACTATTTATTGAAAATCACTGGCTGCTGGGCTGATGCAGACTGCTCCCTCCTGCTGAGATACTTACAAACTGAGATAAATACAAGGCTGGATCTATTCAAGGAACTTTCTCCTTTTAGTCTCACTAAATTAGTGCTTTTAATTCACTGCTTACCTTAGCTTTTCTCTTGTAATCACTCCTTTTATGAGTGTATGTATGTTAATTATATGTTTATCTTTATTGCCTCTTTATTACATACTCATTCTATTCTTTATAATCTGGACACACAGGATGTTTAGATGTCATCTTGGCTGATTCAGCTCAGAGTTTGAAGGTCTACCAAAAATCAAATTGGCAGGTGCCCCAAGCTTAAGATAGCACCAATTTCTCAATCTCTGAGTCAATTCTATTTCCAAGCTAATATTTTTTTGTAATTGTAGATAATTCTCAAATTTGGGGTTGTGCCCTGTAAATTAGCACATCTGCACCAAGTAGTATAAGGGTAATGAGCTAAGCAATGCTAGTTCTTAGTATCAGCCTTCTTAGGCAGTCGTTTCTGAAGAATGGTCTTGGACCAGCAATACTAGTGTCACCTAAGAAATTGTTAGAAATGCCTTGTGGCTGTAAAACTTAAGTGTGCATCAGTACCTGGAGGAAGGCTTATTATGTGGCTGAGCCCCATTCCCAGAGTTTATGATTCAGTAGACCAGAGGTTGAACCCAACGATGTATGTTTCCAACATGTTACCAAGTGCTGCTGATGCTCTGGGTTCAAGGACCACCCTTTGGAAACCATTGGTTTGGTAATGGTTGTCAACTCTGGCTACATATTAGGTGCCCCTAGGGAGTTTTTACAGCATGCCTGGACATGTCTGGAACAATTAAGCCACCATCTCTGTAGGAGGAACTGATATAACAGGATTAATATGCAGCCAGGGTAGAAAGTCCTGGCCCTATGGTGGAGAGTCTATCAGGTCTCAAACACTTTTCACCATGTCACATGTAAAAGGGGTGGGAGAACCTGGAGACCTGGTTGTCCCCCTGGCTGTGTAACTACCTTGCTGTGGGACATTGTACATCACCTTACTTTTCCTGGGTCTTTGTTCCCTCAACCATACAAGGAAGGAACCAAAGATGAAGGATGTTTGTAGCTTTTAAACATTTTTTTATAGAAAAATTTCCCCTTACAAAAAAAAAAGAACATTTAGAAAACACAAAATACATATGAAAAGTGAGCTGGCTGAAGCATGAGTTGAGAGGTGGTCCACTTCTAGGTCTTACTATTTTCAGGTCCTGTCTCCAGGCCCCCACCCACATAAATAAGGCATGTGAACCTGCAAGATTTGAGTTTTAAAAGTCCAG